>NC_072404.2:37465000-37775625 GCF_028858775.2 Pan troglodytes
GCTAGCAGAGAAGAAAAGTTGGAAGGTAGCAGAATTTGATTCATGATATTTAAGGAAGGAAGCTATCTCCCATAAAAATGCAAAGTGAAGCAACAAGTGCTGATGTAGAAACTGCAGGAAGTGATCCAGAAAATCTAGCTAAGATAATTGGTGAGAGTGGCTACACTAAACAATAGTTTCTTAATGTAGATGAAACAGCCTTCTATTGGAACAAGATGCCATCTAGGCCATTCATAGCTGGAAAGGAGATGTCAATGCCTGGCTTCAAAACTTCAAAGGACAGGCCAACTCTCTTGTTAGGGGATAATGCCCCGGTGACTTTAAGTTGCAGCCAATGCTCATTTACTATTCTGAAAATCCTAGGGCCCTTATGAATTATGTTAAATTGAAGCTGCCTGTGTTCTGTAAATGGAACTACAAAGCCTGGATAAAGGCATACATGTTTACAGCATAATTTACTGAATAATTTAAGCCTACTATTGAGACCTACTGCTCCAAAAAAAGACCCCTTTCAAATTATTACTGCTCATTAACAATGTACCTCATCACCCAAGAGCTCTGATGGAGGCACACAAGGAGATTAATGTTGTTTTCATGCCTGCTAATGTAGCATCTATTCTGGAGCCCCTGGATCGAGGAGTTACTTCGACTTGCAAGTCTTGTTACTTAAGAAATACATGTTTTGCAAACCTAGAGCTGCTATAGATAGTGATCCCTCTGATGGATCTGGACAAAGTAAACTGAAAACCTTCTGGAAACAATTTGGTATTCTAGATGCCATTAAGAATATTTGTGACTCAAGGGAGGAGGTCAAAATATCAAAAATAGCAGGAGTTTGGAAGAAGTTGATTCCAACCTTTATGAATGAGTTTGAGAGGTTCAAGACTTCAGTGGAGGACGTAACTGCAAATGTGGCAGAAATAGCAAGAGAATTAGAATTAGAAGTGGGGCCTGAAGATATGACTGAATTGCTGCAATCTAATGATAAAATTTGAATGGATGAAGAGTTGCTTCTGATAGATCAGCAAAGAAAATGGTTTCTTGAGATGAAATCTAGTACTGGCGAAGATGCTGTGAACATTGTTGAAATGACAACAAAGGGTTTAGAATATTATGTAAACTTAGTTTATAAAGTAGCAGCAGGGTTTGAAAGGATTGACTTGATTTTGAAAAAAGTTCTGCTGTGAGTAAAATGCTCTCAAGCAGCATCACATACTACAGCAAACTCTATTGTTAAAGGAAGAGTCCATCAATGCAGAAAACTTCACTGTCATCTTGAGAGATTGCCACAGCCACCTAACCTTCAGCAACCACCACTCTGATCAGTCAGCAGCCGTCAACATTGAGGCAAGCCTCTCTAAGACTCAGTGAAGACTCAGATAATCATTAGCATTTTTTAGCAATAAAGTATTTTTAAATTAAGCTATGCTCATTATTTTTAAAGACATAATGCTATTTCACATTTAGTAGGCTACAGTATAGTGTAAGCCTAACTTTTATGTGCACTGGGAAACCAAAAAATTTGTATGGCTCTGTTTATTGTGATACTTGCTTTATTGCAGTCATCTGGAAGAACCTGCAAGATCTCTGAGTTACGCCTGTAATAAAATTTTTTAGAAGTCCTGCAAAAGGAATCATTTTGACTTTGTATAACCCAGATCTGATCTATTTTCCATGGAACTTTTTCTGGTACTACCTATTAGTCTTATTAGTTTAGTCGTTCTATAGGTTATGCTATGATATGGGAAATTCTGCCTTAGAATTGTGATATGGCTTAAATCAGCTTTTCACCGTTTTTTTTTTTTTTTTTTTTTTTTGCCTCTACCAGTAGATTGTTGTTCCCAAATAAGACGAGAAGAAAATAGAAGCATAGGCAGGGTCACATGTTTTCAGACTTGCTAGGAAGGAGCAGAGCTAGATAGGGTGGTGCAGAGCATGACGAGTAATGGAGAAATGGTCCAAGGACAGGGGGAGGCTCTGAATCTCCCTCATCTGTGTTTCTCATAGGTTAAGTTAAATCCTACCTAGGTTAATCCTCTAATCCATCACATGTTTTCCCTCAAGCTCTGCCACTGTCCAGGTCCCAATTACCTTTCAGTAGTCAGCCAGCTCGAAGCCTCTGCTATCAGACCCCTTCAGGTCCAAAATGACTCTTTTCTATTCTTAACTAACTCTGTATTAGTCACAGCATGCAAATACCCAAAACTTTGTCATCTCTTTTAGTATTGTCTTTATTCTTCTTGTTGCCTGTATTGTCGCTGCTGCTTAAATTGACTTACATCAACAGCTTGCATGATGAATTCATGAGGACTGGCTGTGACTGCCTTATGTTTCTGGTATTGATCTCGATATCTAGTCCAATCATTTCTACATAGCAATACTCACTACATATATGCTGGTTTGATGTTTTATCTGGCAATCACAATTTTGCAATACCTGATGGAGACTGATTATTTTCTGTTCGTGCTTGTATCTGTTTTTATTGAAGACCTAGGAGAAGACTTGGTAGAAAAACAAAAATATTTATGGGCAGGGAGTCATCCTAGTATATGAACTTGAACATGGTCTTTGGATTCACAAAGGTCTAGGTTTCATTCCTGGTTCTGCTCCATACTAGCTTTGTGACCCTGGACAATTAACATAAACTGTAAAAGCTTTCTTCATTTTGCCCAAAAATCTAAAAGGAGACCATAAATATGTCTCCCAGGGCTGTTAACACAATTAATTAAGTACATAAACTACTTGGCAGAGCTCTTGGCTATCAAAAACTCTCAACAAATGTTAGTTCCTTCCATTCTCTGTTCAATCTTATATTCTTTGAGATAAATCAAACCATTTCTGAAGGTGAGGATTGTCTAAGCCACAGCATTTTACTTCTCTGTATAAACCTGCTGATTCAAGGAACATCCTAATGGGTTGAGCTCTGTTTACCTGGCATGAGTGCTGCCTACATCCCAATATCTACATCCTAAGAGAGTAGCTTCCCTATTGAATCAAAAATGTTTATCAAACAACACAGAGTAAACAAGAGTTGGGAGTGGGGAGGGGGAGAGGTTGTATAACCATAGCCTCTGTATGCATTATGGAATTCCTTGAATCAGCAAATCTCTATATCATAAGTAAGTGCAATTACAGATATTGTGTGATTCTAGCTTTCATTACCATATTAGCTGAAGTACTTTATTTTTGAAGCACCTTTTAGTAGCTAAAGATTTGGCAGTAATCAAAATGGTAGTTAAGCTGATAAGGATAGAGCCTTTGGCAGATGTTCAGAAGGACTCACATTGGTTCTAATAAGGGTGTTGAGAGAAACTCGCAGACAAATACACTCTGGAGACATCTCTCATTAGCCCTTGGCAAGTGAAAACTGGACAAGGATCCAGTCTCTCTTCTAAATTTCTTGCTAACTACCTTCACTCTCCTTAGTTAATGAGCTTACTTGACAGGTTCCAACTGCGAGCACAGCCCTTCAAAGGGGTCATCTCAAGCTTCTCTGACAGACCCAGGCTTGCTCCCAGCTTAGCCTACGGTTGCCAGGGGCCCTCATCGCAGTGACTGCATGGCAGAAAGCATTGGTTCTGACTAGTCAGATCTGGGTAACCAAGGCCTGCTTAAGAGTGAAAGAAGTCTTATTAGAGGTTTGTCACAAATGGAACCATGAAAAAGGAATAATGAGGCTGGAAGAATCGAAGAGAATCCTCCTGGAAAATTGTCCATGAGCTGTGGACATTTGGGCAGTTTGGGACATCGAAGATCAAAATCCTGCACTTCTACACTAGAAAGGGATCAGGATGTCCATTGAAAGTGACACATATTCTGTCTCGCCGGGAATAGAACGTTCTCTCTAGTGTGATTTATCAGAAGACGTGGTGTCCTAGCCCTGGCTCCCTGAGACCGCAATGTAATGTGCATGAACTATTTTAGATGGCGCTCTGGGTGGGATTGTGCTGTAAAACAGCTTGCTTCAAAGCTGATTGGCCCTTGGAGACATTGGACTGGCAGTCTTGGTCTTAAAACCCACTAAGCTCTTACAAGCAGCCAAGTTCCCTAAACTCTTCTGTATAGAGAGAGGACGAAGGGAAGGAAATGACATTTGCTAAATCCCTACTGCATTCTAAGTCTTGTGCCAGATGTTAGCATATCCTCAGAGAATCTCATGGTTCAATAGGGGAGAAGGATGTATTGTCCAGTGATTCCTACAATGTGAAATATGCGGTAACAGAGGTTCACGTACGTTGTGGCTGCAGCCACAATGTAGGCCTAAGTCTATTTGGGGACATCACACACTGTGGAAGATACAAATTACTTTTTCTCCAATTTTACGGGTGAATAAACTGAGGCTCAGGTAGGTTAAGTGAGTGCTCAAGGCTTAATGATCACCATAGGCAAAGCTTTCTGGCTTCAGGGTCTGCATATCTCTTTAATGGTGCACCTCTGCTTCCCCTGAAAGCATGAGGGTCAGAAGGAGGTTAAACCAGACCAATGCTTCCCAAACCCAGGCCATCTTCATGTCACCAAAGCATCAAGAACAAGAATGCAGTGGTGACATGTAGATACTCCTGATTTAAGACTCATCCTAAGCAATGATATCCATGAAATCAAGATTTCTATGAGCTACCACATATTTTTTCATTATAAGACATTAAAATTAATTCTTAACTATATTAATATAAAATGCTGGTTCACCCTCTACTTGAAATTATCTCCTGTGCTCTTGTGGACAGCCCAGCCTACTTTGAGAAGGGCTGGCTGTGATGATTTAACAGGCTTTTCTTATTCCTGAAATCCCAGGAACTTTTGGGGAGTCAGCAAGGAGCAGATTCTCATATGATTAAGTTTCCAGGGTACCAAAAGTAACCAGAAAGTTGATCTGGATTTGGGAACTTAAAGGCTCTTGCCCACTTTGAATCAACTCAATTTTGGCTTAATGTGAAGAGATATCAAGCAAGGATGGATGGAAAATTTTGGGGCTCAGCATAGCTAACTCTATGTTCTCCTGCCATGCTAGCCTTAATTCCAAACAGAAATCCAAATCTCTGTGCAGCTGGTGTACGAGAAATATCTCCCACTGTGTTTCATAAGTGATTTATGCAAAAGCTGTAGTTTCAGCCAGACTCTTGAAATTGTTTTTCTCCTCCAATAAATACCAGCTAATTGGTAAAGAACCCATGTGAACAAACTAGGAACTGAAACAAATGAATAGTCATTAAGATCAACACATAGTTTTCATTAATTTACTGCTGTTGAATGGAGTCCAGTGTGGTAGAAAGGCCTCTTGTGGTACACAGCTTCTCTTTCTCAAGTGTAGATCTTCATGAAATGCTTCATGGACTGGAAGGCATCTCATTATGAGAAGGAAGGAGGCAGTGCGAGGCAGTGGTGGGGAAGCTGGCTGGAGTGGGATGACAGGGACCATGGAGGACTGGCCTTCCATCACAGCTTCCTTTGACCTTACATTAAAATGACCTTACTTTACACTTCACAGGATGAGCAGAACCATGTGGCCCTTCTTGGCTGGTCCTTTCTGGGGTGATCAGTCCAGAAAATTGTGCTCAGACTTCTGAATTTCACAGACCAGTAATTTTTTTTTTTTTTTGAGAAGGAGTCTTGCTCTGTTGCCCAGGCTAGAGTGCAGTGGTGTAATCTCGGCTTACTGCAATCTCTGCCTCCAGGATTCAAGGGATTCTTCTGTCTCAGCCTCCCGAGTAGTCGGGATTACAGGTGCCCGCCACCATGCCTGGCTAATTTTTGTGTTTTTACTAGAGATGGGGTTTCACCATGTTGGCCAGGCTGCTGTCTAACTCCTGACCTCAGGCAATCCACCCACCTCGGCCTCTCAAGGTGCTGGGATTATAGGCATGAGCCACCACGCCTGGCCCAGTAAATTTTTAAAACAAAATAGTGTGGAGCCCAACATAGGAACAACAACTTTTTATTTTGCTTTATAAGGTTGCATTTTAAAAACCTTCTAACATCTCTAAAATTTCATAAAAGAAAGGATATTTTAATCCCCAAAAGAAGGAAAATAATCTCAAAATAAAGAACAGCTTTTAAAAGTGTAGGCATACAGTTGTATGAAAAGCTCAGTACACTTTCCTTATTTTCTCATTTTGCTCTGAACCATGTGAACGTCATCACCTCCTGGTACAGTACTGACATTTAGAAATGGCATGTCCAGAGCCTGAGCTCAATATTTCCCTGAATGTAGTAAAATGCTTTTAAGTTTGACTTCCTGAGGCTTACCAGTTCTTTTCAAAAGGAAAATAAACGAGCAAATATTGAAGGGAAAGGAAAAGCCGACATTCAGTTGCTCTGGGTTAAACATTGTGACATATATCTTATTTAATTGTCACAATAACCCTTTATAATAATTGTTACTGTCCTCATGTTATATTGAGAACATTTAGGTGTGAATGTGTTTTCTGGCCCAACGCAGATTAAGTGAGTGGCAGAACCGTGAGTGCAAAGCAATTGGTTATTTTCCATCCCACCATGCTGCAAGCTTAGGAGCAGAACTTAAAGAAGAGGATGAAGGTTGCCTCTGACTTCCAGGTGGTGCATCCCTTTGTAACCAGAATCGTGTCCTCATTGAGCACCTCTGGGAAGCCTAGATAAAGCCACCCAGCTCCTTCTCTGGGTTGGTACTTTTAGCGGGTAGCCTTGTAGACACTAAGAGGTTTCTGGGTTGCCATGCTCCTTTGTACTGTGTCTGTCTGCAACGTTGCCTAATGTTTTAATTAGAGGCACTTAATTGCAGGTCTGTGCTTTGTTTTGCAGGTGTGACATTGCTCAGGGACGAGAGACCCAAAGCAATCGTGGAAGACGACGAAAAGGATGGTGACAAGATAGCTATTTAAAGATAGTTCCCCTGAGACCACTTGTAAATAGGTTAGATTGGTTCCCTGTGGTGACCTAGAGAAAAAATAGACTTGTTTCTGCT
Source organism: Pan troglodytes (assembly GCF_028858775.2). Lineage (NCBI taxonomy): Eukaryota > Metazoa > Chordata > Mammalia > Primates > Hominidae > Pan > Pan troglodytes. The sequence goes on from NC_072404.2 coordinate 37,471,941, forward strand.
CTCATTTTTGTCATCGTCTGACTTTAAGATTCAGACACCTTCTCCCCAGGAGATGTATGCCATCAAATTGCCAGTCACCTCTTTGTCTCTCTCTTCTTTCTGAGTATGGTTTCTATTCTGTGTTTTGAATTTTTATTTTCTAATGCAGTGGAAAAGAAACAGATCATCCTAAATGAGGAGGTAACAGGGAAAGCACTGGGGTTCGGTTTCTGCATCTTCTGGATCAATTCATGGAGCAGAGATCGTGGATTACATGGGCTCCTTCTTGGTTTTTGCTGCTGGGCAGGACTTGACTTAGCATTATCCAAGCACCAGTCCAAGTGGGGTTCCCTGTTGCCAGTTAGAGAGGTGAGAATGTTTGGACTCTAACTCACCGATTGCTTTGCAGACAAAGGTCTTTTATTTCTCCTGTCCTATCTTAAGAGTCCAAATGTCTCTGGTGATGTTCCTAAGACCCTTGTCCCAGATACTCTAAATGTGAATGTATGAGCTGGGGGAGTCAACCCAGCCCACCATGCCTTGGCTGATGATACCAGAGGCAGAGAGTGCTGGTCTGTCTGGGAAGCTTAGCAATGTATCTTCAAATTTATTTTTGTTTTTAAAAATATTTCTTAAACATGCTGTCCCAACATTTGTGAGTTGTGTCACAAGTGAGTCATTATCAATGGTAGATAAAATATCAATATTTGTGATGAATTTACTGTAAAAACATTAAGGTCAATGAAAGCCATTCTGTTATTTTTAGCATTCTCACTTATTTAGACTCTATTACACTTTCTTGGATGAGAGGGGAGAGTGTGGTGTTAGCTAGTGAGCAGAGGTCTGTATATTGTCCTTGCCCCAGCCTGCAATCTGTGGATGCCCAGGGGAAGGCATACAGGCCTCATCCACCAGGCAATAGACAGGAGAGAGGTGAGAACTATTTTTAGAAGGAGGAAAAGTAGATACGCAAATTGTCACAACTAAGAGTGATAATTTGGTAGCTCTGTATGTATGCTGGTTCCAACTGTTTAATCCCTTCTGTCTTTCTGTTCTCACAAAGATGGAAAAGATGCAAGAGCTTGCTGGAAATAAAGCTACATCTATCCACATCTCTGTCCTCGTGCGTTTCTCCTAAGAATACCCAGTTTACTCACAATTATAAAGAGCAGAGATTGCAAAAGAGACTCACAAAGTTTTGCTTTGTTTTGCTTTTGTTTTTGTTAGGCCTGCAGAGATTTTAAAATGTTTGAATTTGCTATTAATATTTAACAATCCAGTCAGGAGAAGTGATGTAAAATTCTGGATTTCCAGATTCTCTTCGAAAAATATCTCAAGACCTGTCAATTTGGGCCTGATTAGAATCATGGCAGCATCAGCTGGAACTGAGTACTGGATGCCCATTTTAGAAGGAGCAAGCATTCCCGTTTGCCATATGCCCCACCTGGAGTATATCATCCATTGACTCTAGTTTGGAGTCCCCTTAGTGAAGACGCATGTTGTAATCCTAATGATCTCACCTTTTTTATTCCAGCACTCCATGCTCTGCTCCCACTTCTGATGCCCCAACCACAGCTTTGGGTAGAGGGGAATAAAATTGTGGCTGGGTGCTGGTTGAGGCATAATTGGTGAAGGAGGGCACCATAAAGTCTTTACAAAACCAAAAGCAATTACAGGTCTATGGATAAGAGGATAGTATAACCACCAGCAGCAATGTTTACAAAGGGATCTTTACTCAGAAAACACAGTCTCACTTCATCCTATCAGATTTGCTGTATGAACACAGAGTACACCTGTAGCCATGTCTGCAGAGATGCTCGATAACTTCTGAGGCTACTCTGAAAACCTTCATCGTTACTGACTTCCTGGGTTAAGGAAGAAAGTAGACCAGCTGTTGTGGAAATAAAAGCCTTGGGTCTAGCTTCAACTATGTGATGCCAAGCAAGCCCCTGGAACTCTCTGAGTCTGGTTCTTTATCTTGAAAATGAGGATAATAATTCTTACTTTGCCTTGTTCATAATTTGAGAATTAAGTAAGATAATGGATGGCAAAGAGCTTCGTAAGCTAAAACGCTCAATCCAACTGTAACATAGGATAATTTAAAGACACCTTCAGAGTTTGCACGGTGTTTTTTCTATTGCCAAATCCCCATTGCCTGAGTATTGAATGGGCTGCAATTATGAGACTCAACTCACAGCATCTGAAAGACTTCAAGTAGGGGGATCCCATCAGTTATATGGCCTTAACTGAAAGACCGGACTTTGTAATAGAGTCCCAATCTTAAAAGAGCATATACAGAATGGTGAGAGGCAAAGCTAGACAAAACATAACCAACCCTGGATATCACTGGGTGACCTGGGTGGAAGCCAAACCTCCCTCACTTCCTTTGTCCCCTGAGGACTTTTTCTGGCCAGGTAAAGCAGAAATTTCATGATTAGCATTATATTTCAATTAAAATAGTTCTCAGAGCATTGTGAACAACTTCCCTCCAAATGAATAATAGTTATATTAAGAAATTAAGGGAGCCAGGTGCAGTGGCTCATGCCTGTAATTCCAACACTTTGGAAAGTCGAGGGGGAGCATCACTTGAACCCAGGAGCTCCAGATCAGCCTGGGCAACACAGGGAGACTCTGTCTCCACAAAAAAATTAAAAATAAGCTGGACATGGTGCTGTGCACTGTGGTATCAACTACTCAGGAGGCTGAAGTAGGAGGATTTCATGAGCCCAGGAGGTTGAGGCTGCAGTGAGCTGTGATTGTGCCACTGAATTCCAGCCTGGGCTACAGAGTGAGTCTCTATCTCAGGAAAAAAAGAAACAAAAGAAAAGAAATTAAAAGCATTACAGGGTAGCCCATTCAGAAAGAAGGCTCAAACTAAAAGAGGTTTCTTTAATGGAACTGGCAAAGCAGTTGGCCATTTGTTCATTCTGAAGGCATCTACCAGGAACCCAGGCTACCTGAAATGAGGAGGCCCTAGATGTGCAAGACTTAGCGCTCTTTCAAAAGCTTCACACAAAGCCTTTCTTTAAATCCTAACACCCTTTAAAAGCAGTTGGCTGAGATCACACAGCCAATTTCTAATGCCTAATTATCACTTGAAAAGGCAGAGGCTGGTGTGGAAGGATTGGGGAAGAACCATAAAGGACTCAAGCAGTGTTTCCTTTTAAATGCAATTAAGTGAATTTTCCCTGTGCTGTCCAGGTTGTTTTCTTAAAACAAGGATAGACTGAGATCCCATGTGGTTGTGAAAATAAGTTAGCAAAGCAATTATTTTTGCTAGCTGAGAATAAGAGGCTGGTTACATGATGGATTTTGTAGAATCTCTGTCATCCTGTGTAAATGAGGCTCCCTTGCCACTCGTAATTTGTAAGTGTGAAAGTGTTACTCAAAAATCTCCCCAAGGCAGGGAGTGAATGCGCAGAAGATGCATGAACTGAGAATATACTCTGCCAGTTTTCCTGGACAGGCAATTGCCTTTGAACTTGCTATAATATATTATGTCTGCAGAATTCAGAACATTATAATGGCCTTCATTCTTGACCCAAAAATCAGGGCAGAACACTCTCCACAAGTAAATGTATTTATGGGGAAAACAATGTGTTATTTGAAATGAGCTCTACCTTGGACACTCCAAGCTATCAGCTTACCTTCCTGAAGAAGAAAAGGATAGGTGTATCCTCACCTTCAGTAGCAGGTCCTTCCAGCAAGATGAGACTCCTCCAGGGAAATTGCAGAAGACTTCCTGAGAAGGAACAACAGAAAATAGAAGACAATTTTGCTTATCCTGGAAAACGTGGCTCTTCCATCTGATGTCAAATATGTATTTTGAGCGTGGAACAAAGAGTATAATACATATCCTCGTGTTCTTATAATTATGTTAGGGTTTCAGAAAAACAGTATATACTTTAATATCCATCAATCAAATCATATGTATTTTATTTAAAGGTACTACTTAAATAATGCCTTTCAGAAAAGGAAGACTGTGCTCTGAGCCCCTGCATTTGCTCAGTCTTTTTCCCATTTCATCTCATTTGATCCTCAAATTCAATCATGAAAAAACTAAGTACCCAGGGAAGCTGAGATGGAGAGGAAGCCAGGAAGAAACTCAGGTCTCTGAACTCTTAGCCTAGTGCTGTTTATATAGTGTGAAACTATTCTGAAAATAGGGTCCAAAAACACAGGAGGTTAAAGAAGGAGATCATTCCATGATCCAGAAAGAGTAAATTATACAAGTGCTTTCTGATGGTTTTCTCCACCCTCTCTCTCAATTTTTGAATGAGTAAGTACATTAATAAATATGTTCAACTTTCCAGTACTCAAAATTTAATCATTATTCTCAATCCTACGTTTTAAGGAGGTGATAAGGTTATTTTTGTCTTCCCCCGCCCCACTCCATCCTCCATATTATCCATTCTCTACACTGCAATTAAAGTGACCCTTTTCAAACAAATATGAGCAAGTGGGAGCCCTCCTGAAGATCTTCTCCTTGCTTAGAATAAAGGTAGAGATCTCAAGCCTGGGCCCTGCTTCCCCCCACCCTGCTTTGGATTCCAGTGACATTGGCCTCTGCCATGGCTGGGGACCCTCCTCTCCCTTCCCTCCTACCCATCCCCTACTCTTTGCCCCTCACCACACAGTGAAGATCTGCTCATCCTCTAAAGCTCAGCAAAGTGCCACTTTCTCGAGGAGAAACTCTTTCTTGCCTTCTTAATTAGATCAGGAGAAACCTGATCACAAGCCATGCTAATCTTTTTCTCCATAGTTCCTACCTCTTCTTGTGATCATCCATTTGTATAACTGGTTAGTGTTTGTCTCCTCACTGTTGTGTAAGGTCCATAAACACAGGGATATCAACTGGTTTTGTACCACTTGTCCTTTGTACCTGGCATAGGGTTTACCATGATGTAGATGATCAAAAAATCTACAGTGAGTGGGTGAGTGAATGAATGAATGAATGAATGAATAAAAAGACTTTGTAAGAAGCCAAGCCTAACAGCCTAAGTTTGCCTTACCATTTGCCTAATTGCAGGAACACAAGGTTACTTACTCTGATAATAGACTAGATAGTCGCTATGGAGCCGAACACAAATGTCAGCCACAGGAAGGTGGTCTGCTTCCTAGACCCATTGTCTCCTCTGTGGCACCAGGGAGTCCTCCCAATATGCAGCCCATCTCCCTAAAAACAGTTCCCTGTCCATCAAATCCTCCTACTCTCAGGAGTCAGTAGAGGCAGAGAGAGCAGGGGTCAGCTGCTTGCCCACCTGAGGGATCTGGTGTCATGGCTTCAGAATGCCATGGCCAGCTGTGTTAGTCCCTTTTCATGCTGCTAATGAAGACATACCCAAGACTGGGAAGAAAAAGAGGTTTAATGGACTTACAGTTCCACATGGCTGGGGAGGCCTCACAATCATGGTGTAAAGCAAGGAGGAGAAAGTCACATTTTACATGGGTGGCAGCAGGCAAAGAGAGAGAGTTTGTGCAGGGGAACTCCTCTTTTTAAAACCATCAGATCTCATGAGACTTATTCACTATCACGAGAGCAGCAAGGGAAAGACCTGTCCCCGAGATTCAATTACCTCCCACCAGGTCCCTCCCACAACATGTGGGAATTCAAGATGAGATTTGGGGGGGACACAGCCAAACCATATCATTCTGCCCCAACCCCTCCCAAATCTCATGTCCTCACATTTCAAAACCAATCATGTCTTTTCAACAGTACCCCAAAGTCTTAGCTCATTTCTGCATTAACTCAAAAGTCGACAGTCCAAAGTCTCATCTGGGACAAGGCAAGTCCCTTCTGCCTATGAGCCTGTAAAATCAAAAGCAAGCTAGGTACTTCCTGGATACAATGGGGATACAGGTATTGGGTAAATACAGCCATTCCAAATGGGAGAAATTGGCCAAAACAAAGGTGCTCCAGGGCCCATGCAAGTCCCAAAACCAGCAGGGCAGTCAAATCTTAAAGCTCCAAAATAATCTCCTTTGACTCCGTGTCTCACATCCAGGTCACGCTGATGCAAGAGGTGGGCTCCCATGGCCTTGGGCAGCTCTGCCCTGTGGCTTTGCAGGGTATAGACCCCCTGGCTGCTTTCACAGTCTGGCGTCGAGTGTCTGCAGCTTTTCCAGGTGGATGGTGCAAGCTGTCAGTGGATCTACCATTCTGGGGTCTGGAGGACAGTGGCCCTCTTCCCACAGCTCTACTAGGTGGTACCCCAGTAGGGGCACTGTGTTGGGGCTCCAACCCCACATTTCCCTTGTGCACCACCCTAGCAGGGGTTCTCCATGAGGACTCCACCCCTGCACAAACTTCTGCCTGGGCATCCAGGCATTTCCATGTATCCTCTCAAATCTAGGTGGCAGTTCCCAAACCCCAATTCTTGACTTCTGTGCACTCGCAGGCTCAACACCATGTGGAAGCTGCCAAGGCTTGGGGCTTGCACTCTCTGAAGCCACAGCCTGAGCTGTGTCTTGGCCCTTTTTAGTCATGCAGAGCACCAAGTCCCTAGACTGCACACAGCAGAGGGACCCTGGGTCTTTCCCACAAAACCATTTTTCCTTCCTACGTCTCCAAACCTGTGAGATGACGGGTGCTGCAAAGGTCTCTGACATGCCCTAGAGACATTTTCCCCATTGTTTTGGTAGTTAACATTTGGCTCCTCATTACTTGTGTAAATTTCTGCAGCTGGCTTGAATTTCTTCTAAGAAAATAGGATTTTCTATTGTCAGGCTGCAAAATTTCCAAACTTTTATGCATTTCCCTTTTAAAACTGAATGCTTTTAACAGCACCCAAGTCACCCCTTGAATGCTTTGCTGCTTAGAAATTTCTTCTGCCAGATATTGTAAATAATCTCTCTCAAGTTCAAAGTTCCACAAATCTCTAGGGCAGGGGTAAAATGCCACCAGTCTCTTTGCTAAAACATAACAAGAGTCACCTTTCCTCCAGTTCCCAACTAGTTCCTCATCTCCATCTCAGACCACCTTGGACTGGATTTCATTGTCTATATAATTATCGTCATTTTGTTCAAAGTCATTCAAAAGTCTCTAGGAAGTTCCAAACTTTCCCACATTTTCCTGTCTTCTTCTGAGCCATCCAAACTGTTCCAACCCCTACCTGTTACCCAGTTCCAAAGTCACTTCCACACTTTCGGGTGTCTTTTCGTCAGTGCCCCACTCTACTAGTACCAACTTACTGTATTAGTCTGTTTTCATGCTACTGATAAAGACATACCCAAGACTGGGAAGAAAAAGAAGTTTAATGGACTTGCAGTTTCACATGGCTGGGGAGGCCTGGCAATCATGGCAGAAGGCAAAGAGGAGCAAGCCATGTCTTACATTGGACGGCCACAGGCAAAGAGAATTTCTGCAGGGGAACTCCTCTTTATAAAACTGTCAGATCTCATGAGACTTATTCATGATCACAAGAACAGCATGGGAAAGACCTGTCCCCATGATTCAATTACCTCCCACCAGGTCCCTCCCACAACACGTTGGAATTCAAGATGAGATTTGGATGGGGACACAGCCAAACCATATCACTAGCCAAGATGAGGACCTCACAGATGCTGAAGTTGGGGAGCTTCACTATAAGAGGTATGGGGCAGGGGGTGCTGTCCTTTGGCATCTAAGGCATCTGCTTTATAAGATGCTGGATTATCACCCTATGTTCTCACCCAATTGGTTATGTAGCATGAGGGAAAAAAGCCAATCATAGCTGATATTTGAGAACTAACCTAATGACAAAAGAAAAACAAATTGTTGGGTTCATCATGTAAAAATATTCCAACAATTGTAATCATTTGTGGAACTATTTATTATTAACAATATGTATTATTATTGTTATTATTGCAATAGCAATTAGGTTCCTCATTAATTATATGTAAAGGCCTTTTTTTTTTTTTTTTTTTTGAGGAAAAGTCTTTCTCTGTCACCCAGAGCAGAGTGCAGTAGCACAATCTCAGCTCACTGCAACCTCTGCCTCCCAGATTCAAGCGATTCTCCTGCCTCAGCCTCCTGAGTAGCTGGGATTACATGTGCCCAGCACCACGCCCAGCTAACTTTTGTATTTTTAGTAGAGATGGGGTTTTGCCATATTGGCCAGGCTGGTCTCAAACTCTTGACCTCAAGTGATCTGCCTGCCTTGGTCTCCCAAAGTGCTGGGATTACAGGTGTGAGCCACGGCACCCAGCCTGTAAAGGCATTTTTGTCCAATTTCTTTTCTAATCATAGAATAACCCTCTCTGTATTTTGAGTCTGTCTTCTCCATGTGTTGACATTATAGCCCAGATGCTCACAGCTTATGCTGGGCAACCTTGAACTAGTAGATGTAACTTTCATTCTTCTTGACCTTGGGCCTACAGAGTTTTCTTCCATCCCATTGGCTATAACCCATAGTCCTGTGCATTTTAGAGTTCTGAGAATAAATGTCCCCTTGTGCACTAAATACCTTAACAAGCTGAGGTAAACAGGTATGAGACTCATCAGTACCTAAATCATCCCTACTGTTCCATGGGACTTCTAAGAGAGTCTGCTGGTAGTGTGGCATTAAGGACCCTGTGCCTACTTGTGCATAGCCCATGCCTACTTGTGCATAGGTCTTAGAAGAATTTGTATTTGCCATGAGTTTTGCTGGGACCTCCTGTTACAAAGATCCCTGATCTTTTGATGGTTTTGCTGGACAGCTAAGGACCAACTGCGTGCCTCATTGCTGTTATCCTGGCAACCATCCTTTGTTCTTTGGTGTCTTTGTGGCTGGATCCAGGGCTGATTAAGGTGAGGCAAGTGAGGTGTCTGTGGTGCAAAGTGGAAGGAGGTGCTCATGTTCAGGGGCATATAAGTGCTAGCCTTGTCTGACTCACATCTTCCTCTCTCCTAAAATTTTAGTATCTTCCTACCCATCACCTTCCACAGCCTTATTTTCATTCAGTTGCCCAAGTTATTACCTATGGGGCCAGATCCTGCCCACTATGAGCTCTCCAGGTAGAGAGTACTAAGAGTTCTCAAATTGCACAGTTCTAATACGCACAAATATGCAGACAGAGAGAGAGGGTCAGCTATTACCATGATTTAGTTAAATAACACCAGCCCCACAATAATATGGTTCACATTTCAGATACTATAGTATCTAATACTGACATACTGATCATATATTAACTGTGAGTAATTACATAAAATATGAATTTTACTGATAGCTCTTCAGTCCATAAATAATTGTGCAATAATAGATGTGCACCATGATCATTGACCACATGTCACTTTTTCCAGAGTCTGAGGGTGAGTGGTCACTATGCATCTGTTATTTAGTTCCTGCACAGACAGCAAACCAAGTAGTTATATTGCTTTCTTGTCTCCTAGTGTTAAACCCATATGGCAGTTTATAAATAATTGAAAGAAGGGATTGGCCACAAAAAGGAAAGCACAGGAAAGAAACAAAAAGTGATAATGCTGAAAGTGAAACAGAAGTAGAAGGTAATGGAACTGAAGTAGAAGACATGGCCACCTGTGGGCATGTTGACACTGCCACCATAGGAGAGACCCTCGCTGCAGAGCCAGAGGAACTTAATGAAGACCAACCTACCAAGATAAATGAGACTGAAAAAAATGAATTTGTCGAGAGGAAGTGACACCAACCAAAATTTCACATAAAAGAGCTCTTAAAGATATTCATGCAAAGCATAAAATATTGGAAGCTGATCCAAACTTGGAAACCTGACAATTTGCCAAGACACAGGAAAGGCACTTGCTCTGTATTGTAAGTTATATGGCAAGAATAAGGTCAATGATCTTCAAGTTACTCTTGATTAGTTTTTGCAAAGAAATAAAACGCTTCAATTCTCAATGCCTCTAAAATTTTAAATTACAAGTTACAATGTACTAAACATAATTTTTACTATTTTGAATTTCTTTATACATTTATTTAAAAAGTTAGTGAATGTTTAATATTTTCATAAAAATTTTTAAGATCACAGAACAATGGTAATTTTTCCAATGGATTATTAAGGTCACTTTGCACAGTTTCAGCTTGAACTATCCTATTTAACAGTCCCAAAATACCATGCAAAGCAAAGGTTGCCTGCCTTTAGCCTTGGGAGCCAAGCCAGAGTGTGTGAATGTTTGCCCTTGGGTGGGGGGCAGAAGGGAAGGTAGGGGAAGATTGCATCTCATCAGTGGACAGAGAATCCAGAAAGTAAGAAGAAATATTGATTAGAATCCAGAGAATGAGGCCCCAAGTTGGAAGCTAGGAAGCTAACCAATCAGGATAGAGGACAAGGTAGAAAAACAAGAGAGAAAATAAATAAATATTAGTAACAAAAAGACCAAAAATTAAGCAGTTTCTCAATGCATTAGCTATACCAGTTCTGGAGCTAGATATGCCTAAGGCTTTGCTTTTATTCATAGTAATGAATACTTCTCTGCTACAGAGACAGGCCCTTAAAGGATCTAGGGGTCTTTAGGAGTCTATTTCTACTATTTTAAATCCTCTTAATGCGGAAGGAGAGAAGGTGATCTCCGCCCTGGGCCAGTAGTCTAGGACCTGAAATGGACGTCAGAGTCTTCAAAACTGGCTGGTATCTACAGTGGACAGAGCAAATGGAGAAGCAAAGAGAAGAAATGTCACAACCAAATTGCTTTCAAAAATGATGATTTAATACAAGGATATGAGAGTAGGTGAAATAGCAGGTAGCATGGCCTTCTTACCTATGTGACCCCCTGAGGTTCCAGGACTTGGCTTCTGGAGAATATTAATACAGCCCTGGACTGAAAGCATACTCTCGCTGTATGGGATCTTGGTCCCAGAGCACCAGGTGGACTGCACGGTCATGGGCATGGTGGGACCAAAGGAGTCCTTCCCCACAGAACATCCAGCTCCACAGGCTGCATCTTTTTCTGGAACCTCTGGCAACAGGCAGAGGGATAGCCCAGATTGAGACTAGGAGGAAGGCTTGGAAAATGGGCCCACCAGGAGATTGATGGGAGAGACAGAGAACCTCAGGATGCATGGATAGCAGATTGAGAACACTTGGCTCTCCTCTGCTACTCACAGGTCTGAAGACAAGAATGGAAACCACAGTGCATACAAAACCTGGCCCTCTCTGGACATAAGAATTTATTTTGTGACTCCCAGTTAAGCGAAAAACTAGGAAGGCTCCCATCACTGTCTTCCTGGAGTTTGTGGGTAATGGCTCAACTACATCTGAAGGGAAAGGAGGTCAGAGTCTCCAGGCTGCTGTTGGTTTCTCTTTGGGGATATGAGGATCAGCACCAGAGTGCTAGGGGCTGGGTACATGGGGCCCCCATTCATATGTCCCTGTTGCAGGCAAACACTGTGAAATGAAGAGGGGGAATCCCTGTGTACCAACCACCTTCCCATAGGAACTGGGATCCAAAAGGTGGGAACTCAGGGCACACACCTGGCAGCTGGACATGGGTGAATTATTATCATGCATGACCCTCTGCAGCCCTAGTTGCTGCTAGGCACCCAGAGTTTTTCCTGTGCTCATCATAGGTCCTGGGATCACCTCAGGGGGAAGTGTCTGAAACACCCTACAGAGTAAGTAGAGTCAAGGTTGTCTCCTCCCGCATTCTGGAACCAGGATCTTAATACCAAGCAGACCCTCAGTTACCAGCATGGGACTGCCAAACTTCAGCACTGATGCAGGCAAAGGCAGGCTGAGAGACAGCCAGGACGTTTGAAAGAAGTATCTGAAGATGGAAAAAATAGGAGGTAGGATAGAGGCAGGGGTTGTCTCCAGTGTTACATCCAGGTTGTGCAATCTTGATTGTTGAGATCCCTTCCAATATTTCTTTAACAACCTACCAGAAATGTTTTGACAAGAATGCTTCCTGAAGGTAGTCTGGATTTCTCTCCTCCCTGAACACTCTATGGCTCCCAGCCATCCCTAGTACTCGAGATGGACCTCGCAAGTGAGGACTCCTTAAGTCCTGAGACTTCAGCTTCATTAACTTCCAGGAAAATCTGCCCCTAGCTGGGCCCAAGAGACAGACAGCTGCCTGTCCTGTGAGGGGAAAGGGGCTGCTATAATCCTGAGCAAGTCGACACCTGTTTCCTTTGCTCTTTCAGGAAATTCAAAAAAGGATTTTTTCCACTGTTTTTGCAGCGCAGTCTACATTGTCCTTCAACACTGAGCAGCTGAGTACAACTCTCATTACCCTGGTCAATGCTATTATAATTTATTGGTGCAATGTTCTCACAAGTTCCAGGACACAAAGATCTTTCCTTGACATAATCCCTCCATGCTCTCCCCAGCCACACGATTCTCTCCCCATCCCCTCACAATGCATGGCCGTGTGGCTCTACATTTTGTCCGACAGACAGTAGCTGGAATAAAAATAAATTCCACACATTAATTTAAATAAGCCCATTGGGCAGATAAAGTGTTTGGGCATACCAGTCAATATTCATTGCCTAAAGCTTCTACTCCGAAAGAAACCAGCACCATGGCCAATGCTGCTCTACCCTAGGCTCTTCTATCCCACAGGAAAGCATCTTGTTTCTATTGTCAAATGTTCGGGGGATTCTTTGTTCAAAGGAAATCATACTTAGAAGTCTAATGTGTAGAACACATAAAAGCAGAGGAGCAAAATTGGAATAGGGGAGGTAGCCCCAAGTCTGCACCCACCTTACCGCCCCCCTCAACCACTGCCTTCATCTAATGGCCTTTAAGGAAAGCCCTAGGGCCCTTCAGAGCAGGGTCAGAAAGCACCGCACTAGGTAAGTAGGCAGCTCCGAGCTTCCTTTCCACTGCCTACATCGTAAGCGTCTCGGCTCACACTCAGCCCCAAGCCTCCTGTGTCGAGTGGGATGAGGGTTTTCATTGTGTGGGTAATGTATGGGTTTTAATATTCAAGTTTGCAGTCTCTGTCTTTGATATAACCTGTGCATTTCTGAATAGGAACAATGTCCCTGGCGACTCCTCACTCGGAGCAGCAGCCAAATCTGCAGCCGGTCTCCTATAGAGCAATGCAAAAAGCCAGCAATAAAAAAACTCAATAGCAAATCAACAGGGTGTCGTTCTTGAACAAATGCACATTCATAATTTGTAACTGTGTAGTTATAAATCCCCTCCTAGAGCTTTGCTCTAACGACCCAAAACAGAGGATGCTTTTATTTTTTTCTCCATTTGGGTATTTGGTGAAGGAGCAATGTACATTTGCCAGGAGTACAAATATTGATACTTTTTAGTACCTTAACGCCTTGCCTCAGATGCCATGGAGTTACGAAGAATCAGTGCCTTGTTTTACCAAACACTACCTCTGAAATAAAGTTCTTCTTGGCTGCAGATATAATTTCAGAGAAAAAAAAGAGTATTTTTGATTTGCCACAAGAGGTTTAAAAACATAGGCCCCATCACCAAATCCTCAGTGGCATGATTGTATGTGTGTATGACTGTATGTGTGTACATCTCAGCCCAAAATGTTCTCTCCAATCAATGTTAACTACATAATGCTTGGCAAAAGGGAGAACATTCCAGGGTCCCTTGTATCTGAAGCTCAGCCCTTATTGAAAGGGGAAAAGGAAGAGGTCAGCAGGAAGACAATTCTAGAGCAGAGATTATGTTCACCATTCAGAAATGATCGACCCTCAACAACAGAGCTCCTGTTATCTTGGTACTTAAGTTTGCAAATGACATTCAATTATTTGGAGCAGCACTGATAATAGAATTCCCTAAAATGACAGAAATGTTCTATGTCTGTGTTGTCCAATACGGTAGACACTAACTACCACACTAACTACTTGAGCACTTGAAATGTGGCTAGTGAGACCAAGGAACAAAAGGTTTAATTTATTTAATTAATTTAACTAGCCACATGTGGGTACTGGCTAGTGCATTGGGCAGCACAGATTTGGAACATTAAGACACTAATTTGGGAGGTTGTGGATGGACAAAGAATCAACCATTCAGGCAGTCAGTCTGAGTATATAGAAACCAGAGATTTGAAGTTGCAAGATACCTTAGCATCCTCATGTATCAGAGACAGTAGGGTTTAGGAACTTCATGTTAAATGCTAATCAACATAATGGAATTTGATAGGAGTAATAGCAATACTTGGACACGCTGTCATCAGGAAGTTCAACCCATGTACAACCACCTGCTGAGATGGTTTCGGCCTTGAAAGAGCCAGGCTAAATGTCCAGCCACTTTTGTGGTTGCACAAAGAAGGCTGAACCAAAAGGGGCTGGAAGGAAAATAATATTCCCTGAATATCTACCCTGTACCAGGTGCTTTCACCAAGGGACTCTCATTTTATCTTCACAACAATCCCACTCCCAGAGAGCGGGAAGGAGATAATGTCTCAGAACAGTAAATGCTCAAGACTTAAACAGAGATTAAGTATAACTCTTATGGCTCAAACTCTGGTCATATTTGCACCAGAACCCCTCAGAAGGCATCGTGTCTCTCTTCTGATAAGGGCTTTCTCCAGTGGACCAGCTCCATGTTCGACTCCCTTCTCTTACTTTTTCCCTTCCATTTCTCATCTCCTCCCAATGTGCTTCCATCTCACCCCTGGTGAGCTCAGCTACCCACCCATTCTCTCCACCCCTGCTGCAAGCTCCAGGCCCCCCATCTTTAGTTGCTATTGCAGGCACCTTGCTCCCACTTCATGCTCAAACACATTAGTTCTGAAACTAAGGTCTTGTCAACCTGACTGCTTTTATGGTCTTTAACTGAAAGTTCTATGTTCTCCTGATATAAAATGTAATAGCAACATTTATTCAACAAATACTTATTGAACACCGGGCTAGACACAAAACAGACAAAGTGGTAAAAATGTAGACAAGGACCTTACCTGCAGAGCTCACAGTTTACTTTTGGACAGCTGTCAAGCAGGAAAGCATTCAATTATGTATTCATACACGCTTATACCGGCTACACTGGGGCTATGAGAGCTTATAACAAGGGAGCCTGACCTATCTGAGGGTGGATGGAGCTGTTAGGAAGATGTGCCTCCAAGGAATGATGTTCCACCTGAGATCTGAAGAATGCACGGGAGCTGACCAGGTGAAGAAGCAGGATGGTGGGAGGGGAGAGCTGTTTCAGGTGGTGGGAAGGGCAGGTGTTAACCCCCTAGGAAGGATCAAGGCTTCTTAGAGGAACTCAGAGTAAGCCAGCATGATTGAAGTGCAGGAAGCAGGGGGATGGTATGAGATGAGGTGGAGGGTCCTTTAAATTAGGAAAGTTCTCAGTCTTTACTGTTTATCCCTCCGGTTCGTTTTCAGTTTTTCTAGGGCTCCTATCACAGAGAATCTGACAATTTTTCTCTCCTGAGTGTGTCATATGTTTTCTCATATCTTCATCCTTTTCTTGTGTCTTCTGGAAAGGATTTCTGGGAGAATTTCTCCACCTAATCTTTTACTTAACTCATTTATTCTTTGCCTTTACTCATTCTGCCCTTCAACTCATCTGTGGAATTCTTCATATCGGCTATTCTATTTTTCTCACCCAATCCTTGTAATAACTGCTCATTCCTGCCTCATGCCACCAACATCCTCAATTTCCTTTCTATGATGCTTATGATAATAAAAATAAGCATAGGATGATTCTTTTAAAATTGTATTCTGCCAGGTCCATTAGATGTACTTCATCTGTGTTAAGTTTTGCAGGCTGACACCTCTTGGTTGGTTGGTTTGTCCTCCTCAGGTACCTTCCACTTTTCCCATATATGAGTTCATATTCCCTGGGGTGCAAGAGCTAACACAGCTGAGAATTTGTGCCTAGGGAACAACTTTGGCCTAAGTCAGGATGGGCCCCCTCCTGATGTTTCAGGGAGTTGGTGGAGCCTGCCTGGCACTCTAGTGTCAACTCAGAGGCACTAAGTTCCATGTGCTGGACCTCCCCAAGTCACTCAGAGCCTGTGAAAATCCCTTTATTGCCAGCAGTGGTTCCCCCTATCCTGTTTGTAATAAGCTGCTCTCAGGATGGACAGACACACCTGGGAGAGGAGGCGGAGTCAGGGCAGTCAGGTCCTTCCACACCTGTTGTCCTCTGGGCCCCACTCCAGCCAGCCCTGAGCCTTCACACTTCCCCACCATGCCAGTGGATGCTGCTTTTATTCTGCTACAGAATGGTTATAAAGTAAGAAATTATTCATATCGGATAATAGGGCTGGGAGAAAAAGGAACACAAAAATTAAGACACTTTTCTTTAGTTAATTCTCGTCTACAGCATCCTGGCCTCTCTGGCTGCTCCTCTCCGCTCCTGACCCCAAATACATACACGCAAATCCACATATGAAGCAAGCTCCTACCACCCTCAGTCTCTCTGAGCATTTCTTACTGCCTTTGCATCATTTTATTAGATTCTTCCACCTCCTTCTTACTTCTATATCATCTCAGGGTCAGGGTCAGGAAAAGAAGCTAAAACCCCACGCTAGCTTGCGATCTATTTATTTTTTATGTCTGAACTCAATGGTACAGATAGAAACAACTTTATATCTGCCCTACCTCTGCTTTCAAATACATTCTGCCTCAGTGCTGTTATCCTGGCAACCATCCTTTGTTCTTTGGTGTCTTTGTGGCTGAATGCAGGGCTGATTAAGGTAAGGCAAGTGAGGTGTCTATGGTGCAAAATGGAAGGAGGTGCCCATGCTTAGGGGCATGGAAGTGCCAGCCTTGTCTGACTGCCATTTTCTGCTCTCCTGAAATTTTAGTGTCTTCCTACCCATCACCTTGCACAACCTTTTGCCCTATCTATGTCCCCTCACCTCTTGATGACAACTTGGAAAGATGCTATGGCTCTCCAAGCACTTCTACTTACAAGAAAAGTCTCAATGTGGTCATTAAGACTGACTTTCAGGCATTAAAATATTTATCCAATATCATCCGAAATTCTGATCTGACAGCCAATCCAAAGCATCTCCCACCTGCTGTCAACCTTATGGGGGAAGGGCATTGATCGTTCTTTCCCGATTCTTGCTCATTCTTTCCTTAGCCCAGTGCCCCACAGCCCAGGCTCTGATTCTTCATAGAAATTATAACTAGAAGTTTCTAGTAGGAAAGACTGAGAAACCTGCTAAAGTGTCTTATGACAGGAAATAGCAGCTCTAAATATCTGCCACATCCAGAGAGCACAATATCCTCTTCAAAACCTTTTTCTTTTCCCAACAGCTTTCTCCAAAATACTTTTCCTCTTGGCCTCTGGACTTTACTCTTTGATAGACATATAAGGTGGGCTATGTGCTAAGGGTTGCAAAACTGTTTTGGGACCGCCCTTTCTGAAAGTCTTATATCGGTGAATTAGCACTCTGAAATGCAAGGGTATGTGCCAAGTATTGTTTTTGCTTTCTTTGTGGAGCCTCAGCCCATACAGAGACAGGAAAATACCATTTAAAAATCCTATGCCATGGGCTACTATATATAAAACACAGGGCATATGGTAAACATTTAAGGGTTCCCTTCATTCCTTTGGACCTAGCACAGACTTGTCTGGGAAAAGTGTAAGCCTTGCCACCCTCATCTCCCACTTGTGTTGCACAGCAACGCCCGCCACCTTGCCACCCGCATCTCCCACTTGTGTTGCACAGCATCCATCTCTCCAGGACCACAGGGGTCTCTGTGGCCTGCACAAAGATGATCCTGATGGCCATCGGGAGGTACTGGTAGGTATGAAGGGAGCTCGCTGTACATTGCTGCTTTCATCAGCCACAATACAGGCAAAGAACAGTGGCCTTGGCCCTAAAAATGAGTCCTCACAACATGATTTATTGCAATTTCTGGTAAAAGACCATCAAAAGGATGAGACCCAACCAACTTTTTTGGCACGAAAAACTTGTGGCAGCTAAATGGGGCATTTCTTACCAAAAGGAGAGCTACAACTGAGAACTTCCTGAGCTCACCCCAAACATAGACCCTGGGATGGTGATGTTTGTCTACCAAATTATGAAATGCTAGCAGATCACTTTGTCCATTTGGTTCTAAGGACTGTCCATCAGGAGTGAGGGAACGCTCATCAACAATCTTTGAATGTTGAAGTAAAAAGGGATTGGATTGTTATCAGTGCCAGGTTCCTAGTGTGATAAGGTACTATAGCTATGCAAGATGTTACCACTGGGGGAAACTGGGTGAAGGGTATATGGGATTTTCTCATATTACTTCTTACAGCTGCTTATGTATCCACAATTATCTCAAAATTAAAGTTTTTTAAAAAGGATGGGAGATAATCAAGTTTAATGCCTTCTATTTTTTGGTTTGTTTGTTCTTACTGGATTTAGAGTTACATCTAACTACCCTTTACAGGTTACTTTTTCTTACAGAAGCAAAGTCTGTTTTAAAAAAGAGAGAGAGAAAAATCCCAAAAAATAGGAAGAAAAACAAAGGTAGAACAAATTATGCTTATTTCTACTTCATGAATTTGATGATGGTATACATTTTGGTGCATTTGTTTTCACGTGACTTTTACAGAGTTAAAAATAATACTCTTTTTGTTTCTTTGTCTTTTATAGAAATAGGGTCTCACTCCATTGCCTTGGCAGGCGTCCACTGGAATGATCATAGCTGACTGTAGCCTCAAACTCTTGGACCCAAGCATTTCTCCCACTTTAATCTCCCAAGAAGTTGGGACTGCAGGTGTGCACCAACATGATTATTTTTTTTTTAATTTTGTAGAGATGGGGTCTTGGTATGTTGCCCAAGCTTGTCTTGAACTCAAGTGACCATCATACATTGGCCTCCCAAAGTGCTGGGATTATAGGTGGGAGCCACTGCACCTAGCAAAATAATACTCTTAATATTGTACTTTTGTATATTTAATTGTGTATTATGGCTTTTAAAATTAACAATTGAGAAAGAAAACAGCAGCCTCTTATATCGGGGGCTGGCCAGGCATTCACAAGCAGGCCTTGGCATTCTCCTGCCGAACAGGAACAATTTCACAGAACACAACCGTCAGACAAGGCCACTCTGTGTCCATGATATGGACCTAAACAGAAATAAGACCATTCGTAGTCATGTCTGATCACAGACAAAACACAAACATTCTCCAAACCACCAAATAACCAAAGAAAGTATCCCTCATCTTGGCCAATATGAGTGACTGTTGTTTCTCTATCAATTACAGCTTTAGCTTCAGTCTAGTCTTCCCTCCTAGGTAAGATTTATTAAGATGCGGCCAGGCACAGTGGCTCATGCCTGTAATCCCTGCATTTTGGGAGGCTGAGGCAGGTGGATCACCTGAGGTCAAGAGTTCGAGACCAAACAGGCCAACAGGATGAAATCCCATCTCTACTAAAAATACAGAAAATTAGCTGGGTGTGGTGGCAGGTGCCTGTAATCCCAGCTATTCGGGAGGCCTGAGGCAGGAGAATCACTTGAACCCGGGAGGTGGAGGTTGCAGTGAGCCAAGATCATGCCATTGCCCTCCAGCCTGGGCAACAAGAGCAAAACTCTGTCTCAAAAAAGAAAAAATAATTTTTTAAAAAAAGATGCTCAGTCTTAGAATTCCCCTTATTTTCTGGCAGCATCCAATTCAGAACAAAGCCATAGTCCTCAAAGCCCTTTCCAAATAATTCATCGCAAGCCCAAATTCTGTAAGTCCTTTCTAACACCTTACTGAGACGCCCCACATTTCTCTGTGGTGCCCATTCTCCCTTGCTGCAATGAGTAATAAGCTTAGCTTGTTCAACTACAAGTGTGTTTCTGGTGGCCTTTTGCTGGAGGGCATCGAAACAAGATTATAAACATTCAACTGAGCTATGGCACATGCATCTTCATTCTCCTTTTTAATAGTTGCATTATGTTCCATTCAATGAATGGCCCATAGTTCATTTGACTCTAATGATAGACCTTCAGTTATCCTTCAGGTTCTCCATTTTGTAAATACCACTGTGACATGCACCTTCTTACATAAATATTTCTGGTGATTTCCTCAGGTAAAATTAATAGAATTCCCAAGACAAATAGTTGGACATTTTTTGATGCATATTGTCTCTCTCTTCATTTTATAGAGGAGGAAACTGAGAAACAGATGGAAAATGACTAGTCCAAAATCAATAACTATCTAATATCAGGTTCAAGACAAAGATTTCCTGACTCTAAACACAGCTTTCTTTAATTTTTTTAGACTACAATGGGAGATGTGTGCATATAAATCAATAAATTAAGAGTTTCAGCTGGGCACGGTGGCTCATGCCTGTAATCACAGCAGTTTGGGAGGCCCAGGCAGGAGGATCACTTGAGGTCAGGAGTTCAAGACCAGCCTGGATAACATAGTGAAACCTCGTCTTTACTAAAAATACAAAAAAATTAGCCGGGCGTGGTGGCATGCACCTATATTCCTCACTACTCGGGAGGCTGAGGCAGGAGAATCGCTTGAACCTGGGAAGCAGAGGTTGTAGTGAGCTGAGATCTCACCACTCCACTCCAGCTTGGGTGACAGAGCAAGACTCCTTCTCAAAATAAATAAATAAAAGTTTTATGTGATATCCACTTAAGGTTGATTTATAGTCACGGAGATTATAGGGACCCAACATGGGGTAAAGCCTGTGAGCAGTTCTCAGCCATGCTGAGGTTCTCTGAAACCATCTTGCACTCAAGTCTCTCAGGCCACTGCGGACAAGGATCTTTCCTAAGTGCTTTGGGTGCATAGGTCCTGTAGGTACTAATCCTAGAACCTGTGGGCCCAAGGGAGCCTAGAGCTGCCATTTGTCCTCTGGGAAAGAAAACAAGCCAGCATTTCTATAATGGGTAAAGACAACCAGGCCCATAAGGTACAACCAATCAGTCCCAGGGAGACATGAACCTGTTTCTTCCATTGGCTAATAAGAGTCATTCCCGGCCAACCAAATACCCAAAATAAGAGAAACGCAACATTTGTTTTATCCCCCTCTGTTTTTGCCCATGTTGTTTTGGAAGCTATTTCATAGTCTTTATAGCCAGTTTTCTATTCCTAAGTTCTAGAACTTATATTCATTCATGTGTTTATTCCCTCATTCCTCAGGTATTTGTGGATTGTTTTCCGAGTACTGAGGATATAGAGATAAAATAAGACATGATTCCAGCCTTCCCTGAGTTCACACCATCCTGGAGGAGGCTGTCATGCAAATATTGACAGCCTACTCTGCCTAGAGTTAAATATATGTCAGCCTGGAACCCCAAAAGCAGGAGGTAGAGTTAAGTCCTGCCAGGGAGGTCTTAGAGGAACTCACAGAGGTGACATTTGAGCTTTGCTTTAGTAATTTAGCAAAGAAAGAGAGTATGGAAAGAAGAAAGAGAACATTTTAGAGCTAAGGCTGAGTAAGCACAAAATGGGGTGGAAGTGAAAGAATATATTCTGCACCCAATGGGGCTAAATCTTTCCAGTCTAGAGCCCAGACTTCTTGCCTTGTAATCAGGTAGACCTGGTTCAATTTCTGGCTCCATAGTGCAGATGATATTGGACCTTAGGCAGGTGTCTTTACCTCTTTGGAGCCTTGCCTCCCCATCAGAAAAATATAAATGATAAATACAGGCTGTGTTAGGTTATTATGAGGACCAAATGTAAAAACAAATGCGTAAGTTTTTAGCACCAGGCCTGGCATTTTAAAAAGCACAAAATAAACAATAAAAGATTTTCAGTAAAAGTTTTGTTTCTTTGTTCTTCCACTTGGGCCTTTCTGGGAAATACCCTGCTCAGAGAACCACAGTGATGAGCCTTGTGTGAGGTTAGCTTAGCTTACATGAATTCCATTTGCTCTTTATCGAAGGCTCTGCTCTGGAAGTAGTCACAAATCTTACAAAAACTCAACTGTTAATACAACACAAGCCTGAAGAGGGGGCACTTACTGAGGACCCAGTGAGAGGAAAAAAGCAAAACGTCTTGCATTGTGTAAAACCTATTTTCCCGGTTGCATTGCATTTTACCCTTTTAAATTTAACAATAGCAGTAAATTTAACTTCAGCATTACCTGCTGACTCTGAATCTAAAGTACCTAGTAGGTGACTCACCTGTTTCTCTCAAGGAAGAGCCACTCACATCAAGTGTATTGGAGAAAGGCAGGGCTACAACCTACCTGATTCACACTGAGAATGTTGACTGCACACCAGGCCCAAATTGTAAGCTTAGTCCAGTAAGGAATCAGGGTCAGGTAATGAAGTGGGTTTGGGGTTAGTGTTGAATCTTGAGAGATCGTCTCCCTTTAACCCAGGATCTGTAACTACTTGGGGCAAGTTTTTCTGATTGAGTCCACTTGGGGAAGCAAAACATTTTAAACTATTCTCAGGAGGCTTCTGTAGACAAAGCATGAAGACATAATTTGAGGGGCCAAATATACTTCCAGGAAGGATACGTGGTATAACAGGGAACTTTGGAATGAGACTCATGGGGTACAAGTATCAGCCCCGTCACTCACTAGCTATGTCTTCTGTGGCAAGTTACTCCACCTCTCTTAGCATCCATGTCTCCATCTATGCAATGATTTGATGCACCTTCCTCACCTGGTTGATCTGACGAGTAAGTGAGATCATGCATTTAAAGCATCTGGTTCCCCTAGACGTTAATTCAGTCTTGGTTTACCGTCCTTTCCCATCATATTCCTCTTGGTAGCTGCGAACGTGTTTACACTAATTAGGTAGTTCACCAATAGATACTGTGTTGCACAAACCTACACAGCACAGACACACACACTCACATACCCAGATGTCAGCCTTTCAGCTCAAAAGACATATTTCAGGAATGCTGACCTCCATCTCAGTTCTCAGGTTCAGTTTCTGCTCTCTTCCCTCTGCCGTCTCCTCATTCCTGCACCAGACTTCCACGGTCACCTCAGGGCCACTCGTGCTCTGCAGTGTCATCCCAGCCACCCTTCCACTACATCTCAGCCTCTCCAACCTCCCCACTGGAAACTAACCAGGGTGTTTGTCTCAGTCTGATCTGATTCCATCCATCTGAGAATTGCCCCTGTGCAGTATGGGAAAGAAAAGCGGGCCTCCAGGTTAACTTAGTTAAATAAACATTTACTAAATGCCTTTTTATTTTTCTGGTTGGAAAGTGAATCCTACTCTGTGCCAAGTACTTTATTAGGTACTGCAGATATAGAGGTTAAGTCGTTTCTGTCCTTGATGACCAGGGAAGATAGTCATGTCAATAAATAAGCACAAGCCTCTGTAATAAATGCAACCATGGCTATGCATCGGAGACACAGAAGTCACACATGAGATAGTCGGGTTTCTTCTGCTTGGAAGGAAGTGAGTGGATGGAAGAAATGTAAAGATAAGATGACAAGTCTGAAAAAAGGGTTTGAAGGATGAACAAAAGAGGAAAGCACACTGCAGACAAAGGAAGCAACAAAAAATGGACCTAAAATATCCCAATAAGTCAGAAAAATCTAACTACTGGATCAGAAGACACAAGAAGAGAGGGAGAATCAAACTAGAAAATTACAGATAGGCAAATCATGGAGAGGGGGGCTGGTTCCCAAGCTACGTGCAGGGGGAAGTGACCTTCCTCGCCCCATCAAGAAGAGGCTTTGAATGTATCATGAGAAGGAATGATGCCGTGAGACTTCTGTTGCAGAAGCTCACAGAAGCTGGAGGTGGGGGTGGTATGTTGGGATCAAGCCCTGAGGGAGGCGGGCAGGGAAAATAGGAAGCACACCTCACCAAGCTCACAGGAACCCGCAGGACCCATGTAGGTGCCAAAGCGGGGCTGAGGATCAACTGGCCCGTTCATTTAGCTCTTCAGGAGCCCTAGCCAATCACTGGCTAGGAACCACCTCCTAATATCATTAAGTACAACATTGGGGTGAAAGGCAGGGAATTGGCACTTTTTTTGAGAGAGAGAGAGAGTCTCGCTCTGTCACCCAGGCTGGAGTGCAGTGGTGTGATCTCAGCTCACTGCAACCTCCGCCTCCCCGGTTCAAATGATTCTCCTGCCTCAGCCTCCTGAGTAGCTGGGATTACAGGCACGTAATCCTAGCCTGGCTAATTTTTGTATTTTTAGTAGAGATGGAATTTCACCATGTTGGTCAGGCTGGTCTCGAACTCCTGACCTCGTGATCCACCCTCCTCGGCCTCCCAAAGTACTGAGATGACAGGCGTGAGCCACTGCGCCTGGCCAGAATTGGCAGTTTTCAATCAGCAGGCAGAATATTTCCAGAAGTTCCTTTTCACTAGCACCCGGGTCTGGTGCCAAACTTCCCCCAGGCTAACCTCTTGCCATCAGGCCAATGTGGCCCATATTCTGGCAGAGGGAGAGGACAGGGTTGAGGAGAGAAGATATTTCTTTCCCAGAGTCCTTGAGTGACTACTTCTTCATGGTTTACCTTTCCTAGTGCTCCAGCACCTCCTCCAGTTCTGACCCTGATAAAGTGGGATGTTACACAGCAGGACTCGCCCCATTGGAAGAGGAAATACTGATGAGGAGGGTGTATCAACCCAGATGGATTGCTTCCCAGAGGACGCCTGCACGCAGATGCTCCCACACCCACTCAGATATTCCCGCTGGTTGTGCGGCCCCGCACAGCCCAGATGCGAGGTGCGGGAGGAGGGGCTTTAGTACTTCATTTTCCTGAGACATTCCCTGGGAAAGCTCTTCCTTCTTCCAATCTTTTCTGCCATTCATTTGTTCTCTTCTTGTGGTGGTACCAGCTGAATTATGGTAAATAACTCATTTTAGGCTATTTTTGAGGGCTTCAGTCATTATTGGACACCACCTGGACATCAATGTCCAGTCATTGTATGGGTCACTTTGGTTAGAATACAGTGCCCAGTTGTTGGACAAGTCTAGGTGTTGCCGTGAAGATTTTTTTTTAGAAGTGAGTGATACTAAAATCTGTAGACTCTGAGTAAAGCACAATGTGGGTGGGCCTCATCCAATTAGTTGTAGGTCTTAAGAGCGAAGACTCAGGTTTCCTGAAGAAGAAATTTGACCTCAGGACTGCAGCATAGAAACTTTGGCTGCGTTTCCAGCATTCCTGGCCTACCCTTTGGATTTCAGACTAGCCAGATTCTACAATCACATAGGCCAATTCCTTTAAATCTTTCTCTCTCTCTCTCTCTCTCTCTCTCCTCTCTTTCTGTGTGTGTGTGTGTGTGTGTGTGTGTGTGTGTGTGTGTGACTGGTCTGCTTCTCTGAAGAACCCTAATACACCAAGACACTTAGAGCTCTTTATTGCCACAATGTGTGTTTGGTCTGCTTTACATTTAAACGTTAATGTTAGGAAAATCAATAATGGTAAACTGTAACCCAAGGGGGACCTCGGGGATTTCTTGACAGTTGTTCTTGGATCTAATTCTTCAAAAGATAGCACTGACTGACGAATTAGGTGAATGAAAAAAGTGATTCATCTGTACATTAAGGCGGGATTGGAAGGTGGTGCTATCATTTTAGGGGAAAATGTCAGGCTGTGAGCTTAGAATTTCCATTCCTAACAGAAAGCTATTCCATAAGGTTGTTCCAATGAAAGAAAAATAGTAAGCATTCTTCCAATGTCTGTTTTCTTTTGTTCCCTGGATCAGGGTTAAAGGTTTTCCCCTAAAGGGCACATACATATTTATGAGCTAAATGGACTCATGGTGCCTAGGTTGTTACCTCTCAAATGGATAGAGACTGAGCACCTCCTTGCCGTCACCTAATACCTCCTTTCCAATCACCTGGGTAACATCTGCAGCCCATGATTGAGGTGGTGGCATTGGGCAGGGATCTCTAATCTTTGATTATGGCTTTGGGAGGCCAATGTCATTGCTGAGCATACTGCACAGTCAACTTGTAGAGGGGATGGTGAGAAGACCAGGGTGGTGAGGTGGTGGTAATTGGGATTCCTAACTCACAAAGCAGTGTCACATTCAGTGTTTTTCTGATGCTCCTTTTTATCTCATAGGCAGAGAACAGCCACTATGGCTCCCATTAAGCAGATAAAGAGGCTGACGTGCAGAGAATCAGGTGACTTGCCCAAGTTCTCAGTTATCCTGTCATCAGAATCCAGGCTTTTGCATCTGAATCCTCACACATTGCCATTTATATTCCTGCTGCCTGGAATGCAGTGACACTACATACCCATACATACATATTCCATTACATGCCTTCATCTCTTTTTAAAGTTATTACTAAAACACTGGCCATTAAAAATGCTTCTTTCAGCCGGGCACAGTGGCTTATGCCTGTAATCCCAGCACTCTGGGAGGCTGAGGAGGGTGGGTCAACCTGAGGTCAGGAGTTCAACACCAGCCTGGCCAACAGGGCGAAACCCTGTCTTTACTAAAAAAAACAATACAAAAACATTAGCCAGGCATGGTGGCAGGTGCCTGTAATCCCAGCTACTTGGAAGGCTGAGGCAAGAAGATCGCTTGAACCTGGGAGGCGGAGGTTGCAGTGAGCCGAGATCATGCCACTGCAATCTAGTCTGGGCAACAGAGTGAGACTCTGTTTCAAAGAAAAAAAAAATGTTTTTTTCATGCATAAAAACGTTTTGGATCTTAAAGAAGTAATAAAACTACCCCTCCCCCACCACCAAAACTTGATTCAGATGTTTTCAGAAGGCATTTGTTCCACAGCTCTTTACTGAGCACCTAGTATGAGGAAGGCACCATATGGTGTGATGCCGAGTAACACACAGCCCCTGCCCTGGAAGAGCCGAATCTCACAGGGGAGCTGAGATGTGTGTATGGAATATTAGAATCACATATTTTATATCTGAATGGTCCTAAAGGTTAAAGCGGCTCTAGGGACCCCCTCTTTCATCAGAAAAGGGGCCCCAGAGGTTGGCAACCTGCAAAAGCCACACAGAATTCTAGCAAAAGAGTCTCTTGGCTCCTCGTCCGAAGGTCGGTCCACTTCTCTGCACTGCTGTTGGTTAATATAAGTGAGAGTACATGAAAGCCCCTGCACCAAGGAGCCCTGGGACACCACAGGATATTTTAAATTTCTAAGGGAAATACAGCAGGGATTTCTGAGGGATATTTGTCAGACTCCATGTGAACTAGTAGTTCCAGTTAGCTTCCCATTTCAACATGCACAAAATTCCTTTTGATGATGTCATATCAAGCTGTGTCTTAAAACTGTTTCGTGCCCAAGAGCAATTATCGAAAAAAATCAAAATGGAACAGGAAATAAGGGCGGTGTTGTCCCATCTCATTTCAAGGCTTGAGAAGCTGTGAGGCCCCGGGGCACATATGTCCCATTAGTAAGTAATTGTGGTAATCTAACAAAAAAAAAATTTCTTCTTTATATATGAATAAGTTTTTCATATGGCTGCCAAGTTGTTAGAACATAAAGACTTTAGTTGTTTGGACCTAACAACTTAAAAAGTAGACTAGGAATATCTTTTGGCCTAGAGTTGCCGAGACTATTTTAAAAGTTTAGGGACCTCTGCAAATTGAAGCCTTGCTACTCTAAGTATGGTCCCCCAATCAGCATCTTTTGATGTCACCTGGGAGCTCATTACAAATGCAGAGCCTCCTGCCCCACCCAAATCAGAATTTCATTTTTACAAGATCCATAGGTGATTTGTAAGCACTTGATTAATGTTTGAAAAGGATTGCATAGGCAGGGCGCAGTGGCTCACGCCTGAAATCCCAGCACTTTGGGAGGCTGAGATGGGCGGATCACCTGAGATTGGGAGTTTGAGACCAGCCTGACCAACATGGAGAAACCCTGTCTGTACTAAAGATACAAAATTAGCCAGGCGTGGTGGTGCATGCCTGTAATCCCAGCTACTTGGGAGGCTGAGGCAGGAGAATCGCTTGAACCCGGGAGGCAGAGGTTGCAGTGAGCTGAGATCGTGCCATTGCACTCCAGCCTGGGCAACAAGAGCGAAACTCTGTCTCAAAAAAAAAAAAAAAAAAAAAAAAGCACTGCCTTTAAGTGTCATGGGGGCAGTATAAGCAAACGTCCCAGGCCTGCTATTGCCTCATCAAACCGTACAGAAGGCATCTATCTGCTGGGGTCAGACTTCAGGTCCTGCCCTGGACAGTTAGTAGCTGTGGATCTTAGGTGACATTGTGAACTTTGAATTTCAGTTTCCTCATCTGTCAAGTGAGAATAACAGCTGCTTCTGTCACCTTGGGGTAGTCATAAATGTTAAATGAAATAATGCTTACAAAATAGAATGTCTGCTCCAGAGTAGAAGGTGAAAAAACAACCGTTTCTTTTTCCTTTTGGGTCTGTGGCTCTAGGGCATGTTGTTTGTCTTCTTCTGTGCCCTTGATAGATTATAATTGCAGAAGTGGCGAAATTGTATATACGGTCATCCCTCCGTATCTGTGGGAGATCGGTTTCAGGACCTCCTCCTCATACCCAAATCCAAGGATGCTCAAGTCTCTTATATAAAGCGGCATAGTATTTGCATATAACCTATGCACATCCTCCCATATATGTTACATCATCTCTAGAATACTTATAATACCTAATACAATGCCTACACATTCATGCGGATTCAACAGTGCATTGCCGTGTGCAAATTTTTTTGTGGATTTTTTTTCCCCAAATATTCTCAATCCATAGTTGAGTGAACACAAGGCTGTAGTACCCACAAATACAAAGGGCTGATTGATTGTAGAGTCAGTGGGGAGATGAACGCCCATGAGAACAGCCAAGCACATGCAAACACGCACTCTCGTTCCAGGTCTTGTACCAGCAGGTACTCCCTGGAAATGTGGGCAGGCTTGCCTTAGG
The DNA here is from genome assembly GCF_028858775.2 of Pan troglodytes. Taxonomy (NCBI): domain Eukaryota; kingdom Metazoa; phylum Chordata; class Mammalia; order Primates; family Hominidae; genus Pan; species Pan troglodytes. Next base: position 37,500,522 of record NC_072404.2, read on the forward strand.
GATTTCTTTGTCCCTACAATGAGGCCTGTAGACAGAGAAAAACTGGCTGTGGGCTTGATTTTTAAGTTTTCCAAGGGCAGCCCGAATAATCCTGCCTAATAGACAAGGACATATTCTTCCCTAAGACTGTGAGTTCCCCAAACTGGAGACCCAGGCTCACTCCTACTGGATCCACCCCACACCTAAGGCAGTGCCTGGAGACTGGAAGGGCTCAATATGTGTTTGCTGACTTGAGTGGAATGTACCAAGCCAGCCTCCATTCTTCTCTATCCTGGGGAACCTTGGTCCAACAGTGTGGCTTTTTTCCCTGCACACCACCGCCACCTGCAGGAAAAATTGTCACATTGCAGTTGCTTGCTAATGCTAGCTAGAGCCTTTAATACTTGGGAAACACTGATTTGGAATCTGCGTATTCAATGTGTTGTGATCCTTCATGCAAGGTTGAGGTTTATTTCTGCCTGGCAAAATGTTTTTTTCTCACAGATAAAAATGTTATAGAGTTAATGCTATGGGTGCACAAAAAAGGAGACATGATATTCCAAATTATGAGAATCCCTCGTGTGGGGGGAGGCTCAGTGTAAAATGAGGTGGGGAGGCCGAATCAAGTTTCCTTCAGGCATCTGCAAAGTAGCCACTTAATGCAGTTGATGTTCTAATTACAAACTAGTTGTTCATTAAAACAACTCTTCTAATTCTTTTTTTCCCCCTTTAAAAAAAAACAAAACAAAACAGAGTCTCACTCTGTCACCCAGGCTGGAGTGCAGTGGTGTGATCATGGCTCACTGCAGCCTTGACTCCTGGGCTCAGGTGATTCTCCTGCCTCAGTGTCCCAAATAGCTGGGACTACAGGCATGCACCACCACACCAGGCTAATTTTATTTTATTCCTTTTTTTTTTTTTTTTTTTTTTTTTGTAGAGATGGTATCTGACTTTGTTGAGCAAGCTGACCTTGAACTCCTGGCCTCAAACAATCCTCCCACCTCAGCTTCCCAAAGTGCTTGCATTACAGGTGTGAGCCACCATACCCCACCAACTCTTCTAATTCTAACCATAGCTATAGAAAAAAATATATAGATAAATGAATACCACCACCATTAACCTAGTTTGGTCCCTTTGCTTCATATACAATAAAAGTGTTTCTTTTGAAACCCAGAATCAAAAATGTAGCTTTTCAGTAGTTCAGACTGACATGCCAACATAAGTCTGAATTCACTCTCAAATATAAAACATTGCCTCTACTCCAAGATATTGTAGTGTAGAAAAGTAAGTCCAGGCTGGGTGCAGTGGCTCATGCCTGTAATGCCAGCACTTGGGGAGGCTGAAGTGGGTGGATCACCTGAGGTCAGGAGTTCGAGACCAGCCTGGCAAACATGGTGAAATCCTGTCTCTACTAAAAATACAAAAATTAGCTGGGTGTGGTGGTGGGTGCCTGTAATCCCAGCTACTCGGGAGGCCAAGGCAGGAGAATTGCTTGAATTGGGAGGTGGAGGTTGCAGTGAGCCAAGATCGCACCATTGCACTCCAGCCTGGGTGACAGAGCGACACTCCATCTCAAAAAAAAAAAAAAAAAAAAAAAAGTCCATTTCTTCTGCAATAACCATTCAAAAACACTCTAGTTTTGATCATCATAAATAAGGAGAGGTAAGAACCAGAGATTTAAGCCCTGTTTGCCTCAAAGGACTGTTATATAGGTTAAATAACAGCATAGAAAACCTGAAAAACCCTAGTAGATGCCCATAGGGATTTGTCTCCTTCCCCTTTGGGCTGGAGTTCCTTTACCTATCCCTGCCCACCTTTCCGCTGCTATCACCCAGTCCTCTCCTGTGCCCCAGTGCTGGCATCAGCTTTAGACGATGCTCAGTGTACACCTCCCTCCAGCCACACAGCCTAGCAGGCCGGTGTGAGACCCAGGAAGAGTCGAGCGTGAGGTGAGAAGGGCTAAAGAGAGGATACATGAGCCCAATCTCAATGGAATCAGGTTGTATCAGTCTGTTCTCACGCTGCTAATAAAGATATACCTGAGACTGGGTAATTACAAAGGAAAGAGGTTTAATGGACTCACAGTTCCGCATGGGTGGGGAGGCCTCACAATCATGGCGGTAGGTGAATGAGGAGCAAGTCACATCTTCACGGTGGCAGGCAAGAGCGCTTGCGCAGGGGAACTACCATTTATAAAACCATTAGATCTCCTGAGACTTATTCACTACCATAAGAACAGTATAAGGGAAACTGCCCCCAGGATTCAATTATCGCCACCTGGCCCTGCCCTTGACAGGTGGGGATTATTGCAATTCAAGGTAAGATTTGGGTGAAGACACTGCCAAGCCATATCACAAGTGCTGCTTGAAAAGCAAACCAGCTAGGAGAGGCATTTCTGCAAGGCCATCCCAGGGGGCATAATTCCCATAGCACCAAGTACTTCAAAAAGAGGCCACCATGGGCCAGGAGGGCAGCAAGCCCAGGGGCTTCTTGGAGGTGGTGGCCAGCTGGTGAGGAAAAAATAAGACTTGGGACTCAGGAAGACCTGGGTTGGAACAGAAGCATCCCCAGGTGCCACCTGTGTCACCTGAAGCGGGGCACAGAGCACTCTCAGCCTGCATGTTCCCCCAGGTAGACCAGGATGGTAATGGCTGCCTCAGGATGTGGTGAATATGTGATGAACTAGCACAGGAAAGCCTGTGCCATGGAGACCTTCTCACAGGAAATGCTCAGGACGGGTTTGTTCACCTTGGAGAATACCAGTTCCCCTCCTGACTTCGTTCCCCTTCCCCCACGCCCCTGCCCCCCACATATACATATGCATGTACCTCATCCCACACCCCTATAAATGCCCCCACCTGCCTGTTTCCATCCTCAAATCCTTGACTTCCTTCTGCTCGTGCTATCTGATTACCTATTGAGTTCTTCTTGCAGAACTCTGGAAGATTTCCTGTTCACTAAAACGTCAGTGATTGACGTCAGCAGTAACTTTTAGACACACACACACACACACACACACACACACCAGCTCTTCTGGAGCAAATTTTAGTGATGATCTCATCTTTAAATGAGTGGAATGAAGCCTTACTCAGGCATCAGCCAGTTCAAGGAAAATTTATAGAAAGGGTAGGGTGCAAGAGAGCCTTCATGGGGCCCCTAGAAATCTACGCCATGGGTGAGAGGGAATGCCCTTGTTTTATGAAGGCTCCTGGAAGCATCGTGATCTTGATGGGAATGTAAATAATCATTCATTGAGCACTGACCATGTGTCGGGCACTATGTTATGAGCTTTAGTGCATTTTCTAATGTAATCATTCCGGCTGCTAGGATATGCACTTAATCCAAAGAAAGTGGTTACTTGAAGGATTGGATCATTTGTCCAAGGTCACACAGCTAGCAAGCCATGGAGCTACAGAATAAGTTCAATAATGGAGGTGTGCTCAGAAGCCCAGGGCACGAGTGGAGGTCCTCCTTATGGTCACGTAAAAGCACACTCTCAGTGCAGGAAAGGGAACCAGTTTGGTGAACACTCAGTCAGTGTTGCCCTCTCCCCCAACTAAACAAAAATGTAAAACCCTAGAATTAGTGTCCTCACCCAAGGAGAACCAATTAGGCACCCAAAATGGTGGTCTCAAACAGCTGTCTGCAAATGGGATTTGCCCACCATGTGGATCATGAACTTTCTGAGGGCACATTGACGTAGAACACTTTAAATAATTTAGTTTCCTAATTTTTGACTTTACTCTCTCTCTCTTTCCCAAAACCGATCTGCCTGAGAACTGGCCTACACGTTCATGCAGGCTGTCATTTCCTATCTTACCTTGTCCCACTCTACAAAAGGAAGGCATGCCATGAAATACTGGCTGTGTAAGCCCGTCTAGCACTTGTCTCCCCGTGTCTTGCACCTTTTGCTCTGAAGGGCTAGAATGTGGCATTTCCACTCTCTTTGAGCTGCCCTCATGGGATTCCTTTGGATGGCAATGGGCTCTTTGCTGCTATTTAGGGAATTCTGCAAACAAAGTCACCCACTATCCCACCCTCCAACATGACACAAGAAAAATAATAATATTGACAAAGGTGTGTTATAATTAATGTTTCTTTTTTTCCAAGCAGTGAATGACTAACATACATATGTTATGTATACACATGCAGACAGGCACATATAGATATATAATTTACAATCATTTGATGAGTCTAAGTAAGACTTTTAGTGCACTTTAAAAAATTGAGAAAGTGCATGATTCAAATGCCTGGGTTATAAATCCTTCTCCAACTCAAGTAGTTTCCAATTCTTCACTTATAACAAAATTGAAATAAGATCTATTTAAGCTGTCAGAATGCTAGATTACCATGTGCTTATTTTTGACACATTACCCAAAGAGAGTTCAAAGATTTAAGGAACATTACTATAATAAAACTTCTTCTATTTCCATATCCTTATTTATGCGAACTAGTTTTCTCAATGCTAAAAATGAAACATCATATCATTCTAGCAATAAATAATATATGGCAATGGATTCATGTACTAATTGAGGAAAAATGCCTCACTATCTCATCAAGGATTGCATTTTCAGGCCAGGCACGGTGGCTCACATCTGTAATCTCAGCACTTTGGGAGGCTGAGGAAGAAGGATCATTTTAAGTCAGGAGTTTGAGACCAGCCTGGGAAACATAGCAAGACCCTGTCTCTACAAAAAACTGAAAAATTAGCCAGGAGTGATGGTACATGCCTGTAGTCCCAGCTACTCAGGAGGCTGAAGTGGGAGGATCTCTTGAGTCTAGGAGTTTGAGGCTGCAGTGATCATGCCACTGCACTCCAGCCTGGGCAACAGACAAAGACCCTGTCTCAAAAAAATAAAAAATAGAATTGCATATTGTACATTTTGTGTTTACTAATTTGTTTAACGATATTTATAATATAATGTTGTTTTGATCTTTTAGTCTCAGCTTTGTGGTGCTGTGACTTTTCACCTTTTTTATTTCTATTTTTCTTTATATTTTATCTTTCCTGAGTATTATTACTTATGAGAAATTTGGAAAGTCTACATAAGGTGATGGTAACTAGATTAACTGGTTATAGTTGAATTTTACATCTTTCTAAAGTTTCATAATATATACCTTACCTTATCCAGCTTCAATCCTTTACCATATTTTAACTTCATATTTTTAACCTTTAACTGTTCCTATTCTAAAATAAATGTATCCACTCAATTATGTGCAGTATTATCAATTTTCTCATTCCTTTCCTTAACTACTATAATCTCTCAAATTGTTACATTATTTCACTTTTCTCTAAATTTTATTCTACTATGTTTTAACTGCTTTGTATCTTATTTTTCACTTTAATTTTCACGTGTATTTTCAGTTATTTTTACCCATTTTCATCTTCTTTAGACTTCTAACAAGGTTCTGGTGACTGGGTTTTATTCCAGCCTATATTTTACCTGCCTGTAGCAAGAAAGGTTTGTCTTCCTTTTAGGCAGTTACAGACACATTCTCCCAGAATGTGGCTCATCATAGGGATCAGGAAGAAATGAGCTTACCTAGGGATGAAGACAATCTTTGGTATGACTGGCATGAAAGGCATAAGGGGTGGAAAATGGCTGTGGCTGCAGAAGATACTGGGGAGGGAGGCAGGGACCAGGTCCCATGTGCCCCAATTCTCTTCCTGCAGCATCCCCAGAGTTAACAACTCCTTCTGTTTTCACAGCTCAGGCATAGCCCTCATCACGTTGTTTGCTAGCTATTTGCTCCTAAAACTATCTGCCCACTGGATGAGAGCTCCGGAGACCTAAGACTGTGTTTTAGTCACTGCTGCATTCTTAGCACCTGAAACAGGAAAGGAATTTGACCAATATTATTGAACAAAGGAATGAATCAGTGGTATTCTAGATCAGGAATAAAGGCATGAAGAAAGAGAATGAGACTGGTACACATTTGTGGACAATGAGTACACACATCCTGCACATTCCAGTAAGAAAACAACAAAGAACAAACGTCCCATCGGACTTCCACTTGCTCATGAAGACCCTGAGTCCTGTGCTTTTCCGGCACTAACCAGTTTGTAACATAACTCAGAAGCCAACACTTTCCTAAAGCCATTTGCTGATGGCTGCCTAGACTATGCAGTTTCTGTTTCTTTTAATAACTACAAGTTTCTTATGAATTAGAGCCTCGGGACTACATTTTAACCGAATTCAAGCAGCACAAGCCAGCTGTGGTGGTGCACACCTGAAGTCCCAGCAACTTGGGAGGCTGAGGCGGGAGGATCCCTTGAACCCAGGTGTTCGAGGCCACCCTGGGCAGCACAAGAAGAACCTATCTCTAAAATTATTTTCTAAAGCAGCACTTGCCAATCTTCCTTCACTGAAACACCACACTGGTGTTACATTCTCCTCTAAGATCTTTGCGTTCCACATTCTCAAAGATTAATTCACAGAACCCACCTAGGCCACCAAAAGTCATGATAAATATAGTTGAGGGGGAGGACAGGTGGACCAGGAACATTTGGAAATTGTGTAGTGTGGTCCTTTTGAAGTTTCTAGTTCTATTTTGAACCTTCTTCTGAGCACCTGGCCAGCCAATCAAACTGCTCATTGTGTGTCTTATAAACTCTGCAAATGCAAAACTGTTTTCTATTCTGTCCCCAATGTGGTCCCTCTTCACCTTCCCCACCCTACTCCAATGATCTCTCAGTAACCAGTGCCTACATTCGCCCTCACTGGTGCCCAAACTCTCTTCAACTCTCTATCCAAATTCTGTTGATTCTAATTCCCAAGTTCATAACAAATCTACTACCTCCCTATTTCCAATGCCACCCCCTAGTCTGGCCTCAATTCCTCCCTATCTCTATAGTTTTTTTGTTGTTGACTTCTTAATTTTTTCTCCTACCCTCTACCAATCCATCTCCATTTGGCAGCCACAACAATCTTTGTGAAATACGACTTTTATCCTGCTGGGATCCTGCTAAGACTTGGTAGAAACTATTTTCATTACATTTAATATCAAGTCTAATCCATAACATGATGTAGCCCTTGCTTATCCTGAGAGTCTCATCTTATGCCAGCCTCCCAGTTGTTCACTCGGCAACCATAACACGGGCCTTCTTCAGATCAAAAGTGTGTGCTCTTTGCTCCTGCTCTTCCCCCTCCTTGGAATGTGCTTATCTGTCCTTCAGATGCCTGAGGCTGCAGCCCTGCCACAAGTAAGACAGGAGAGTCAATAGGAGTGTAAGAAAAAATGACAGTTTCCACTTCAGAGGACGCTAGAACCATGCTGTCAATGACTGAAGTCATAAAATCACATCAGCATTGAGAAGTTCACTGGAGGATGCAGTGTGTGTGTGTGTGCGCACACACACACACACACCAATTCTGTTCTGCAAAAAAGTAAAATAAATCTAATGTGTAAGCATTTCACTCAAATTTCAGGGAAGCAGGGTTTTCTACTTAATTAGAAACTGGCTTCTGGAGTAACAACAGAAATACTAACTTAACAGCAACTTAAAGAAATAATAGGGGTTTATTTTTCTCATACAGTAGTAACTCCCAAGAAGTCAGCCAGGGCTGGCGTAGCAGTTCAGTAATTTAATTGGAGCCCAGGCAAATTCAGTCTTTCTGCTCTGCCACATAGAGCATGTCAGATTTCATTTCCATGCTTGTCATGAACTCATGGGCTGCTATATCTCCAAGCTCAAGTGGGCACTCCAGGCAGGAAAAGGAGAACTGGGAGAGGCTGCCCCCAGATGTAGGACAACTGGGAAGTTGAGTGTTTAGTGTTTACAGCTTCTCTAGAAGAGACAGGCGGGGGAACAGCCTTAGAAATGGAAGTTGGGTCAGCATTAGCATACTAAGATTAATAAATAGACATTAATGGTGCTGTAGTCATTATTATTTCCATATATAAAATATCATGGGTATTGTCATTTATTTAGAGTTCTGTCTTTATTATATTTACTATGATTCCTACAGTTCCTCTCACACTATTTCCCTGAGCTCTATTTTCTTCACAGATTAAGGTTTCTTTATGTAGACAAACACACACACACACACACACACACACACATACACCTAAACAATATGACTTTTCAAGAAGCTAATCCCTGTGTTTGATGAAGGAACAAACCTATACAGAAATGTAGTGAATGAAAATGGTATACTTCACAACCTGCTTGCGCTTTTGAAATCTAAGACTACATTCATCCAGCTAAAAACTACCTTGAAGGATTCCCTGAAACTCATGCCTCTACAGGACACCAGGTGGCAGTGCAGCCTAAGAAGTGACTGTGAGCGCGTCAGGTGCGATCTGTTGCTTGAGTACATCAAATTAAATAAACCAGTATAATTTTTTGCGTGCCTATGGAAACCTTTGAGCCACTTAATCATCATGGCTTCAACCTCATTTCTAGAAATGATCAAGGCATGATATGCCCTTTCAGTGACACCATTGTATGTGGCTTATTAACATTCAAATTCTTTTAAGATGGGACGCAGTTCATAGAAAACACAACTGTGCTATCTAACACAACATCTCCCAAGGCATTTTAGCCTAGTTTAGTAAGTGGTGAGATCACACTCTGATATTTGTTTCCAAAATTCGGGAAACTGCAGTACTTTCAGTGGTAGGATGTTTGAGGAAAAGAAAGGTTCAGACAAATTGCCTACTTTTAAAGGTAAGGCTCTAAGGGCTGGAGCTGTGTCCCTCTCTTCACCAGGGATTTTGAATCTTAAAAATATAGCAGAGATATATGAAGAGCAAAGTAGCTTTTTTTTTTGAAAGATATGACATTTCAATCTTTAAACATAAATTTATTTATCTGGATGAAGTGAGATATTGGCACATAAAGAGATGTTTAACCAGCACAACAGAGCATTAAGATAAAGGCAAAACTATGCTCTCTCTTCATCTATGGATGCGAATTGATTTTAACAGAATGAAAACTCCAGTGGATTGGAACCAATTGCCTGGAGCTCTGTGTCGAGAAGGTTTCTGAGACTATTTCTAAGCCTGGTGAGAAAAGTTAGTGATAGTCTGCTGGAAGTGGGAGATGAAGAGTGGTAATATTTTCCCTGAATGTATACATTTCCCATCCCTATCTTGTTTCCATTTGGTACCACGTCCTCTCATTACATTTTCAAGGATCTGTTTTACATAAAGCACTATGTTGATCACTACGGAGGATATAGTATGAAAAAGAAATGGGATGGTCCCTGCTCTCCAGGAAATGATAATATAGTAGGAAAGCACCAGGATCTATGTAATTTGTGGGGGAATGATTTAAGCGTCTCAAATAAGTAAAATGAGCATGATGAGGAGTAATCCCAGCAAAAGGCCACTTTTACTTGGAGAGACCAGGGACCAAGTCCCAGAGAAGGTGAAAGTTTATGTGGGGCCTAGGAGAACAACTAAGATTTCCAAAGGCAAAAGGCAAGTAAAAGACATTTAATGAAAATGAAGCCATGTGAACAAAAATGAGAATAGACCTGGCTCAGTCAACAAGCAGCTCCATGTGAAGGTAGGTGGTGCAAAATAGTAATAAGTAATAGACGTCACTTCATGAGAAACTTTGTCCTTTGAAAGTTAGTATATTCCCCATGTATTTATTTATTGAACAGAATTGTCTGGTGATATTTATGTCTTTTTGGCTTAGAATATTTGAATTCAAATGCTTTGCACTCATTTGATCTCTTTATGCTGAGTATGGTGGGCGAGTAGGGGAAAAGAGAGACCTTTGAGCAAGGTGTCAGGAGTACCCAGATCTCTCTGTAAAATGTTCGCTTCTCGTTGACAGGTACTGAGTCTTCTCAGTGACTGACAGAAGCCCTCTGTGAGAAGCCCTCTGGGTAAGACAGGAGTGGACAAACTTCTCCAACAGTGGAGAATGCACATGTTGGCAAACTTGTTCTTCATGTTTCTCTTGATAAAGCCTCTGCCACTGGTCACTGGAGGTGGGTTTTCTGGCTCCAGGGGGAGTCTGACATGAGAGGGGATATCTCTCTTGCAATGGACGGCTATAATTCCTAAGGAAGGAACCCAGAGGTAAAAGCAGAATCCCAGAGAAGAATCAGTGACAAATGTGAAGATGGATTTGGAGGAATGTAAAAGATAAAGACTTTGAGAATGAGTCACTAGGAAAATGATAGTAGCAATAACAGAAATGTAGACATCAGGGAGAAGACTGTACAAGAGCTGCAGGAGAATATGGGAGTGACACTTACAGCACTCCAAGACACTCAGATGAAGAAGTCCAGTAAGTCATTAGGAGTGCAGGTACAGGACTGAGAGAGTGACGAGGACAAATTCATAGATTCAGAAAGTTCAAGGGGAATGGGCCTGTGGAAATATCACTGTGCTCTGGCAGTTTGGATATCTATCCAAGATAGTTGGATTCCATTGCTGACTTTCTATAAAAATCAAATATAAGTATATTTCAGCAGTAGAAACCGGATATGGTTCAGTGGGGGAAACAAGTTTTAAACATGAGAACACAGCTTCCTCTGAGACTTCAGGGAAGAATGAGAATGGTGTAGAGTCAGATATCCACAGAAGTAGGAAACACAAAAATTAGGGAATTTTTTTTTCCCACATGGACTATGCTGTCGACATGTCCTAATTGACAGGACAGGGAAAAAAAGCCACAAGTTGAAGAAAGAGCCAACCATTTGGATTAACTGATGAGAGGTGGGGAAGATGCATTCAATGAGCAATGGTGCATGGAGGCCAGAGGTCCAAATGTGTGGGTGGTAATGTCAGCTCTTCTCCTAGAAAGGTAGGTAGGTCTTCTTCTAGAAATGCTTCATGACGTGGGTTCAGTAGAGGACACAATCAATCCTGGCCTAAGAGGGAGAGGGAAACTAACAATCCTGAGTGTTGAGAAGAATCATGCCATTGCTGCTGGTCCTGAATTCTATGTTGGATGACAGGAGCATGGTTGAATATGAAAAACTTGTGATGCCAGTGAGCAGGCTCAACAAAGGGGCACACCAGAAAAGTCTGTGTGAACAACACAATGCATGGAAAAAATATATAGCAGTGCAATCAAAGGACCTCAACTGAACCTCCTTTCTACCTTTCCTCACTAGTTCTGCAAACTTTCTGAAAAATTTAACCCATTGGCTAATCAACAATAAGGACAGTAAGTCTTCCCACACAGGTTCATTATAAGAGTTAAAAAATATATTAGCATATATTAAAGTGCCAGGAACCTGGTGGGTTCTCAAAAATTATTACCTGGATTTTGAAACCGACTATGCTAGAGCAGTGTTCTATCATTTCAAATTTTTGCCCACTATGATTGTAATCACCTGATGAGTTCTTCCTACCTCCTGCACAGAAAAAAAAAATCAGTCCACTGAGATCTCAGCATTGCAGTAGAGAAAGAGTTTAACTGACACAAGGCTGGCCTACACTGGAGAACTTACACTTACTTATCACTTACCTCAGTCTCCCTGAAGGCTCCAGGGCTCTGAGTTGAGGAGATTTTATGGGCAAGTTGGTGGGCAGGGGTTGGGGAATGGGAGCTGCTGATTGGTTAGGGATGAGATCATAAGGGTGTGGAAAATGGTCCTCATGCACCGAGTCTGCCGCTGGGTGTGGTCACAGGATCAGTTGAGTCAGGAGTCACAAGTCCAGGTGGAGTCAGTCTGAAAAACATCTCAAAAAAAAAAAAAATCAGTCTTGGGTTCTACAACCCTCTGGCCATATAACTCCTGAGCAGGAAAGGATTATAGAAACTGTGCCTACATTTTAGCAGAGTTCAGGCTCCTCCCATAATCCTGTTCTTGTGGCCTTTCGTCAGTCTTACAAAGGCAGTTTTTGGTCCCTGAGCAAGGAAGGGATTAGTTTTAGGGAGGGACTATTATTATCCTCCCTTTCAAGTTAAACTATAAACTAAATTCCTTCTGAAGTTAGCTTAGCCTACACCCAGGAATGACCAAGGGCAGCTTGGAGATCAGAAGCAAGAGGGAATCAACTATGTCAGATTTCTCTTACTGTCATAATTTTGCAAAGGCAGTTTCACAATCACATATATTTTTCTCTCTTGTTATATTTATTTAGTATCCTTTTACCTTTGCGTCTTACAAAAGTTTGGAATCTTTCTTTACCTAGTGAGTCATAAGAGATGCTGCTAAAAGGGCAATGACCATACAAGAATTGTCTCCATAATGACTGATATCTAGACGAGGTGGTTCTATAAGCTTGGCTCAGCTGAATCTCTTATTCAGGTGTACAAAACAAAGCATGCCAGTGAACATTCACAGAGAACCCAAGTTGAACATTATGAGTTAAAGATGCAGTTAAAATATGAACATGTGAAGTTAAAATATGCAGATGAGGAGAGTATTCCACAGTTATTATCACTTGTTATTCCCCAAAAGCAGCTTTTCATGTTCTGTGAATGTAACAAAAGTATAATGAATACTCATAAGTCTCCTAGATCAGTCTTAAAAATAAAACCACTAGCAAAGGCCTACTGTCACCATCTATGATGCAGGGCCTTCTCTTGCCTCGACTGGCCTTGCTGACGGCACTTGAGGCTACATCAGGGCCACGCTTGGAGGCCAAGTCATGAAGCCTTCACCCACTCCCACCCTCAGTCCCAGGGCATCCCCACTTCCAACCTAATTTGACAAACTCTCAATAAATCAGCATGTTGTTCCAACAGAGATTTCTTTTAAATTGAAAATGGATCAAAGAGAATATAATTGATCGTGTGAAATTGCAGCCAATGGGAAAACAAACTGAAAGCTTGCTGATGTACAAGTGGCCTTTCATCTAAGGAACAGAGATTTGGATGAAAATCCTAGACTTAAAAAATAGTGGCTATCAACCATCTCTACCTTCTCCTTCTATCCTGCAGGGACAAGAAATCCTAACAGAGGGATGCTGGAGTGTCTGTTCTATTTCAAAAGCTTGGTGGCTGTGCTCATGATAAGGCTTAACTGGCTTGCAGAAGGAAAAGGTAGGAAGACAAGATAATTTGCACTCTCTAAGCACCTATAAATGAAAGTCACTGCCCTACCTTTGTGAGGTTGATATTATAACTGAATGGGAAAAAAATAAACAAGCAGAACTCCTGGGCAGGCTCAAGTGGGGTGGGCAGGAGAGGTGGTGGTGGAAGTGGAAAGGATATATTTATTGGGTTCTTTCCTTACGTGGACTGGTCTTGCCCTAAGGATTGGATTTTGTTTAAGGGAAACACTGCCATTTCAAATCTGCTGTGGGTTTTTTGTGCTTATAAGAGTGTGACCCAGAGTCAATGCCCATTGTTTGTCAGGGTGAGCTCACATGTCTTGAAAATATGTGGTGCTGAAAAAATGTGGTGAGCTTCTACGCCTTGAAAATGTGTGGTGTAGGGGGTGAGAAGTGGACCATGCTGCACATTCACAGGAATTTGAATACAACAGGGGAGGAGAAAGGTCTTGGTAGAAGAAGGGCGAGAAGACGCAGACAAATCGGTGCCTCGGGAACCCACAGCCTGTGAGAAATCCTCTGCAAAGGGAGGCTGATATTTTGTGGTCGCTGTTGTCTAATTTTTTTTTTTTTTTTTTTTTTTTGAGACAGAGTCTCACTCTGTCGCACAGGCTGGAGTGCAGTAGCACCATCTTGGCTCACTGCAACCTCTGTCTCCCAGGTTCAAGTGATTCTCCTGCCTCAGCCTCCCAAGTAGCTGAGACTACAGGCGTGTGCCACCACACCCAGCTATTTTTTGTATTTTTTAGTAGAAACAGGGTTTCACCATATTGGACAGGCTGGTCTCGAACTCCTGACCTCGTGATCCACCCACCTCAGCCTCCCAAAATGCTGGGATTACAGGCATGAGCCACCACGTCTGGCCCTAATTTTTAAATTTTTAAATAGTTGATTCTGCTGTGCTATCATCCTAAACCTTTAGGAAAAGTCTGCTCTCTGCAGTTGACTTGTGTTAGTGGAAATTTGGAAGAATAAAGCAATTAATTGTGTGTGGAGAAGGAGATAGGGTAAATAGGAACAGAGTGAAGGGCAGTGGTTGCAGGAAGTAAGTCTGAGGGAGGTTGTGGGAGAGTCCTAGTCAGTCATGAGGGCAAGAGACGGCCACAGTAGATGAAGGCCCAAGGAGGCCAAGGGCGTGGGGATACAGATGGAGAAATTGTTGGAGGTGGGGATGTCAGAAGCTGGTGCCTGTGGGAATAGCTAAATGGGTAATACATGGTGAAATTAACTCCTTTTTACTGAAGTTGGAGATTATCTACCTGATGTCATGGAATTAGTAAGGGACATTACCCTTGAACTCAGGGCCTAACTTCTTTTTACCATACTCCACTCTCTGTCCAAGAAATAATAGCTAATATTTATTGAGCCCTTGCTGTAAGGCCAGCCCTGTGCTATAATGAGTCAGGTATTCTTATTATTCTCAATTTACAGCTAAAGAAACTAAAGTTTAGAGATATTATGCAATTTAGTAAAGCTCCCAGAGCAAACAAAAGGCAGTGTCAGGATTTAATTGTAAGTTTTTCTAAACTCCAAAGTTCCAATTGTTTTATTTTTGTTTTGTTTTGTTTTGTTTTTTGAGACGGAGTCTCGCTCTGTCGCCCAGGCTGGAATGCAGCGGCGTGATCTCGGCTCACTGCAAGCTCTGCCTCCAAGGTTCACACCATTCTCCTGCCTCAGCCTCCTGAGTAGCTGGGCAAAGTCCCAATTCTTAACCACTAGCAAGATAGCTTGGTCTGGAATGATATAAACTGAGTTGATAATACAGGTGTTCACCTGCTGACTTAACTCTATTATGGGTTATTTATATTAACAAATTTATTTACTGGGTGTATAGGGAGAAAAAGGTTAAAAAATGAACTACCACCTAAACAATAAGGAAGAAAATTGAAATGGGTAAGTTATACTATTCACCTTGACAAGATGTTCAGGGCTGAACAGCAGCAAATTTAGCTAACATCTAACATCCCGGAATTTCAGAGAAGAAAATGGCTCACATACAAGAAAGTCTGTTAAAAGCATCTTTTTATTTGCTGTAAGAATATAATCTGCATTTCTATACAATCCATTATGCAAAAAACATGGTAGGCATTTTATAAGCAGTGCAAAATCTCAACATCTGTACATTTGCTCCATTAAAATATTAGCAAAGGTTGAAAAAAACTCACATCTTAGGAGAAAAGAATACAGATTTGTTCCCCAGGAACATGGCTTCCAACCTCAAGAAGCACAGCCAAGAAAACACAGCCTCATTAAATTCTCAATACCTAAGATGGAAGGTATTGACAGATAGGTAGGGAACATTATTTGAGGAGGCTACTACTCCCATGGGCCTCCTCAGTGTGTAGCCAAATGACTTTGTACAGCAAGCGCTAAAGCATCTGTGTATAAACAGATAGGAATTACCTGTTGAGTTAACCT
The DNA here is from genome assembly GCF_028858775.2 of Pan troglodytes. NCBI lineage: Eukaryota > Metazoa > Chordata > Mammalia > Primates > Hominidae > Pan > Pan troglodytes. Next base: position 37,515,891 of record NC_072404.2, read on the forward strand.
AATCCAGGTGGAACAGACACTACCAGCCTGCAGAAGGGCCTTCTAACCCAGGCACCAGGCAGGGAGCAAAGAATTGCAATCGCCTCCTTAACGAAAAGTCACAATGATTCATCTTTTTGTATAGCAATTAAATTTCTCTGAAGTATCATCATAAAGCACATTATAAATAAACTGCTCAATAGCATGGTAGGCACTAAATTCCAGAACTTGCTCAACTTGAATAACTGCAGTTTATTGGAAACGAACTGCAGGGAATGAGAGAAGGAGAGGACACTAAACTCCTTACAATCAAGCCTGGAAGGTCGAGGCCATCCGGAAACAAACAGCTCCTTCTTTGTAGGGCTGTCCTGGAGAGTTCATCCTGATTATGAAATGCTCTTAGCTACTTCTGTTATGCACCTATTACTGGCCAGGCTCAGCCACAGCAACCAAAACCTACATTATCATTAATCTTCAATACAAAGTGCAGAGTGTGTATATGAATCCTAGTTTCTAGTTAAGCAAATGGAGGCATCAAAAAATTATGCCATCCGAGCAAGGACCTGCAACTAGTTATAGACAGAATAGGATGAAGATCAGACTGGCCTGAAAACAAACCTAGTTTTCTCACTGCACCAGGCTATTTCTGAAGAGATTGAAAGCTATCTCTAGTCTTGAGCCTTTCCTTGCTACTTCTGTGATTTTAGTCCTGAAGTAAAAATTCTAGGGAGAGACACAGAAGGGCTAACAACGCCACCATAAAAAAAGGTGAGTTATAAAGCTATGGATTCCACCAACAACTGTGAGAACAATCAGGATCTCAAGGGCTTTAGATATGTAGCGTGCTGTGAAGAGGATCTGAAATGTAACTTAAAGGCATCTCTAGCCTAGTTTAAATTCTTTATTTTCAGTCCAGAACAATCTGAAAATAAAGAATTTAAACTAGGCTCAGTATTTTACACCCTCTTGGCCTAGGACCACAAAATCAAACTGACATCTTTTGCAATGACTCTTAAACCTGCAGTCTTCAAGGCAAGATTTTTAGTATCATCTACTAGGGGTAGAAGTAAAAGATTAGAGGAAAATGAAGCCAAATGCATCTCTTGCAAACCTTCAAATCCTTCAAAGTACATGAGGTTATTGGGCATGAGGCACAATCTTCATGAGGCACAAAAATCTTTTTTTGTTTTTTAACTTGGATTTGCTTTATAAGCATGAATTCTGAAATGTCCATGAATACAACAATTCATCAGTCTTCTCTTCCTTTTAATATTTTTACATTCAGAAGCACAACTTCTGTTTTGAATACATTTACTTTGATAGTTACATATTTACTTGAATTTTAAATAAGTGTATTTACATTTTAAATAGGTGTATTTAAAATTGGAAAATATGTTTTTATCAGTGCATTTCTTAAATATGATGATTATTAAACCAATATTCTTTTGGGGGCATGTAACTTTTAGAGATTGAAAAAAGGGGCAATGAGAGGAATTTTATTTTTTTTTTAAGTTTGTGTCATTTTAATTTTGGTCCAATTTAGACTTTTGGAGACTTATACCATAAAAACACCCCTCTTGCTAGTTTGTTGCTGGAGTCTGGGCTGATCCCACACACAGCAATTGATAAGTCTATACAAGAACAACAAAGAGGAAAATCACATACAACTTTCATTTCACCTTGGTGGAGTCAACCAGGATAGTACCTGCTCCAACAGCCTCCAAGGGTCTTGGAGGTGTGTCCTGCTGTGGCCAGTGGGTGCTGAGAAGCAGATAGGTAGACCCTCCTTCACTCCCTCTCTTCTTCCCCTCGGCCTATTTTCTGTTCCAGTTATGTGAGATGTTCTGAATCTTTTTCATTTTGATCCTCTGATCCAGCATCTTGTACCTTGCAGGATGCTCATCAGTTTTCTTTGAGACTGAAGGTGCATAGGAGCTAGATGCGTAAGCAGGGCATTTAAAATGACGCAAAGGAGGCTTGATGACTGGCGGCCATGGAAAGGAAGACAGACAAGGGTTAGCCTCACCCACGACATGCCACAACCTAAATATTGTGAGCAACTTCCTCTAGAGCTGTTTGTTTCCTCCAAAACCAGGAAAGAAGCAGGTTGGATTCTCCCTGGAAACCTTACGGCAGATAGATGAATAAGCATGTTACCACCTTGGTCATTCAGTTAAAATAAATAAATGGAAGAAATTTCTAGAGATACAGTGATAACTGCAGTACACAAAGGTCCTTTGACAATGAATGGATGGGGTTAAGGGAGTGAGAGGAAGCATTGGGGTCATTTCTGGGAACAGCAAAGCAAACAAGGTGAACACAGGTATATCATTAACAGCATTTAGCATTGTATGTAAGCTTTTAGTGTTTGGAAAGTGGCACTCAATCCCCAAGGGATACTTAAAAGTGCATCATTAAGAAAATATTTATAAAACACATATAAAGATCTTGTATTCAAAATACAAAAAGAATTCTTAAAGCTCAAGAAAAAGAAACAACCCAATTTTAAAATGGGCAAAATATCTGAACAGACTTCACACCAAGGAAGATATACGTGTCAAATAAGCATAGGAAAAAATGCTCAACAATTAGAGAATTTCAAATTAAAACAACTATATGCTACTACACACCTCCACAATGCTAAAATCTAAAAAACTTGACAACACCAATTGCTGGCAAGGATGTAAAGTAATGGGAACTCCCATTCTTGCTGATTGGAATGCAAAATGGTACAGCCACTTTGGAAGACAGTTTGACCGTTTCTTATGAAGCTAGACATAGTCTTACCATGCAATGCAGCAATTGTGCATCCTGGGTATTTACCCAATTGATGGAAAGTGTATGTCCACATAAAAACCCACACATGAATTTTTGTAGAATCTTTATTCATAAGTGCCAAAAGCTGGAAGCAACTAAGATGTCCTTCAATAGTTGAGTGGATAAACAAATTGTGATACATTTATACAATGGAATATTATTCATTGTGATAAAAAGCAAATTAACTATCAAGCTATGGAAAGACATGAATGAATCTTAAATACATATTGCTAAGTGAAAGAAGTCAGTCTGTAAAGGCTGTATAGCATATGATTCCACTTATACGACATTCTTCAAAGGACATAACTATAGAGATGATAAAAACATCAGAGATTGTCAGGCGTTTGGAAAGAGGAGGGATGGTTAAATAGGTGAAGCACAGGGAATTTCTAGGGCAGTGAAACTCTCGCATACAATACTGTAGTGGTGTATATATGACACTACACATTTGTCAAGACCCATACAACTTTATAGCACATAGAATAATCCTTAATGTATGCAAATAAAAAAAACTATTTAAGAGGTCGGAGAAATCCTAGAATGAAATGCAAATTGTAACAAGACAATGTAAATGCATTGCCAATGTAGGAAACAACCTCACTGAAGAGTGGGGGACAAGATGGTCATCGAAGTAACCTTGTATATGAACAGAATCTGCAAGACTAAAGGCCGAAGAAGCTGTACACAAGCACTCTATTCTAGCTGATAAAATTGTTTCCCATGGGGCTATTGGTTATCAATTCTAAGACCACTCTACATGTATACCAGAATTCAACAATTATGTAAACAGAGGGTGGATGGTGAGAAATGTTGGAGGAGGTTAGAATGGTCCATGTGGTAATGAACTTGGATATATCAATATGAATTAATATTTAGCTTAATAGAGATACAGGTGATTATATATAAAATACTTATAGATATGTGTATGTACATGAGTTGGCATTCACACATATATTTTCTTGCTCTATCAGCTGAAGGGGAGGGGGTCTAGGACCAACGAAGTCACTACAAATCTAGAAGTCTCAGCAGCAATAAGCACATCTACTGCCCTGATCTTGGTTTCTAAAACCATTTGCTAATAGCAGAAACCAGGGCTCCTTGCAGAAATGACTGATTCCAGAACTCGGACACAAAATATACAAGAAGTACCTGAAGCATCTTGTACAGCCAGAAAATTTGAAGTGTTCAAAAAACAAAACAAAACAAAACAAAAAACAAATACAACAATAGACAAAGGAGCCCTGAATGAAAGATCTACTGAATGATCAAAATTGAATCAAATTGAGCAACAAAATAAACAAGGCAGTATTGCATTTTAACCCGAAGTGTAAAATAAATATCCATGAGTCCACACTGATATAAATAAATGATTGAATAAATAAATAATTGTGGGAGAATAATTTATATACATATGCCTCCCTTAAGGAGAAGGAGCCCTTAGTATGGATTGGACAAAGTGACATCCTTCCAAAAAGTACAGACTAAAATAAGAGACGGGCTTGGCACGGTGGCTCATGCCTGTAATCCCAGCACTTTGGGAGGCCGAGGCTGGCAGATCACTGGAGGCCAGGAGTTTGAGACCAGCCTGACCAACATGGTGAAACCCCATCTCTACTAAAAACACAAAAATTAGCTGGGTGTGGTGGTTGGTGCAAACACCTGTAATCCCAGCTACTCAGGAGGCTCAGGCAGGAGAATCGCTTGAACCTGGGAGGTGGAGGTTGAAGTGAGCCAAGATGGTACCCTTGCACTCCAGTCTTGGTGACACAGCAAGACTCCTTCTTATAAATAAATAAATATATGAGACAAAAGAGTAACTTTATATAGAGAAATCTAGTAAACACTTCTTCCAGGAGATCAAGGTTGACACCAGTGGCATGTGATGAAAATTAATATTTTGTGATGAAAATATAACTTTACTTCTGGAGTCTTCCTCCCAAAAATATGTAACCCCATTCTAAAAATGAAGAATATCAAATAAATTCCAATTGAGAGATATTCTACAAAATATCTGACAGGTATTCCTCAAAGCTGTCAAAGTCACCAAAAATTAGGGAAGTCTGAGGAACTGTCACATCCAAGAAAAGTCTAAGGAAAGTTGATGACTAAAAGTAATGGGTTATCCTGGATGGGACCTTGGGACAGAAAAATGACACTGGGTAACAAGTAGGGAAATTTAAATAAAGCAGGAACTTCAGATAATAATAATAATTAATAATAATAAGGACAGCATCTAATCTGCAGATCTAGACATAGAAGGTAAAATACTCATTGACTTTTCCTCCCTCTGCTCCTCTCTGTGCCAGCCCCCACCTCATCCCTTCTAGGTTCTGCTGGAAAGTGTTTGGTCAGTGAGATAATGTCAACATGAATAAAGGTGAAAACAAGTCAAATGATCATCAAAAACAGATGAGATATAATAACTAGGTGAAAGTGCAAGGAAACAGAGCCAGTTGAACCCCTGCTCACTGGCTTTCCCTGCAGGCTCCTCCACTGTCACTGAAAAAGCCAGTGCAGGAGCAGGACACACGGTGGATCTGCTGGAAGGGCCAAGGTCAGGGACCCATCTGTCCAATGCCTGAGGCTTCCTTGTGAAAAACCAGCTCTGCACATCTCTTCCAATAACAGGGACATGCATGGTGCTTGTGACCAAACAAAAGATGAGAAACAACTTAAATGAACAATCATAGGGAATTGGTTAAATTCTGGTCCATTCTTAGAATATGCTACTGTGATACTACGGAAAGATGATACAGATGACTACTAACAAAAATAGAGGTTCATGTAATGGTGTTAAATGAAAAAGCAGGATATATTATCTAACCTCATTACTAGAAAATATAAACATATGTGCATAGGAAAATCTGGAAGAACATACATTTAAATCATAGCAGTGGTTATCTCTGAGTAGCATAAACATGGCTATTTTGTCTCTTTGGTTGTTTATACTTTCTAATTTTTCTATGATGATCATGTTCTAGTCATGTAACTTTTAAAAAAGAAACATACTAGTAAATATTTCTTCTATAGAATCATCTATCAGAGTTATTCTACAAAATCACACCTGAGAGAAAATCAGTCAAACCAAGTTCACCTTGGACCTTAGTACTAGACATCTCAGACAAGCCATAGCTGAGTACACTTTTCACAGCATACAGATTAACTTCATCACTGGCCATCAGAGAAATGCAAATCAAAACCACAATGAGATACCATCTCACACCAGTTAGAATGGCGATCATTAAAAAGTCAGGAAACAACAGGTGCTGGAGAGGATATGGAGAAATATGAACACTTTTACACTGTTGGTGGGACTGTAAACTAGTTCAACCATTGTGGAAGACAGTGTGGCAATTCCTCAAGAATCTAGAACTAGAAATACCACTTGACCCAGCCATCCCATTACTGGGTATATACCCAAAGGATTATAAATCATGCTGCTATAAAGACACATGCACACGTATGTTTATTGCAGCACTATTCACAATAGCGAAGACTTGGAACCAACCCAAATGTCCATCAATGATAGACTGAATTAAGAAAATGTGGCACATATACACCATGGAATACTATGCAGCCATAAAAAAGGATGAGTTCATGTCCTTTGTAGGGACATGGATGAAGCTGGAAACCATCATTCTGAGCAAACTATTGCAAGGACAAAAAACCAAACACTGCATGTTCTTAGTCATAGGTGGGAATTGAACAATGAGAACACTTGGGCACGAGAAGGGGAACATCACACACCAGGGCCTGTCATGGGGTGGCGGGAGGCAGAAGGATAGCATTAGGAGATATACCTAATGTAAATGACGAGTTAATGGGTGCAGCACACCAATATGGCGCATGTATACGTATGTAACAAACCTGCACGTTGTGCACATGTACCCTAGAACTTAAAGTATAATTTTAAAAATGGTAAAAAAAATTTAAAAAAAATTATGCTACTTCTCTTTTTAAAATACTTATGAGGTACCCATACTCCCAAGTATGCCTCATAAAAGCCTTCAAAAATATTTATTCACCCACTTCTTAGAGTACCTATTGTGTGCTATTGATATAACAGTGAACAGAACAGACAGAAATCCCTGCCTTTATAGGGCTTCCATTCTAATAAGATCCTTCGAAACTTTTAACTCACTCACAGAAATAAAAAGTGTTCAGGTATAAATTATGCTATGGCTACAAGCTCCTTAATACCCATGCCAACTTCACCCATTGCAATATCCTAACGTGAAGTAAAGAGTTGCAGCAAATGGCTCTGTTGTTACATAGTAATATATATTCTTCTATATTATTATAGGTTTGTTTATTAGATCTCAGAGTGCTTAATTCTGTTTCTTAGGGTAAACAAGAAATTATGGCATCAAATTCCCTAGGAACAAACATAAAAGCAGTGCCGTTACCCTGGAGAATGGTGTAGAAAGGGGAGAGGGCTTCAGCTTAAAAGCAGATTGTTGCAATGTCTGGGCCAGCTGATTCACTGCTCTTCAAGTCACAGTCCCTCTCCATATTCATTCTATTTCACTACTCAGCAGGAACTCAGCCAAAGTATTACTGAATTTCCCACTTCTCAGCATGAAGAAACATTTACCATTTGCTGGGATTCTGATTGTCAGAACAAAACCTCTCCTTGCCACTGGAGTCACTGCAAATAGAGTTGAACCTGCTGATATAGGTAGACTCCCCACTGAGTTTGTGGAAATACTTATATGGCTGCTGTCACCCTCACTCAAAATGTGGGATAAAGGAAAATTTCGTACATTGCTGTTTTGTATGCATTCATTGCCTTTCCCCTCTGCAATGGATTGTGATTTGGTGACAGAGCAAAACACCAGAGCCAGGCATGAGGGCACCATCTTGAATTTAATGTGGACCATTCTTCTGAGGTCCTGGTATGGCCTTCTGAGGGTACCCTCATTAATTGTCTGGCTATACCTAAACTATTGGAAGGGGTCCGACCCTCCTCCTTTCAATGACTGGGCACTTCCCACAGCTGAATCCAACCAGTCGTACAATCCCCGACCCCTAGTGGAGAAGAACCAAACCTGGATCCCCACCCCTGCCACAAATAAATGGTTGATTATCAGCAAGTTGGACACTTCTTCCCCTTGGGGATACTTTAAAAAAAGTCTGGCCTCATCTCTTAGAACAATTTGCTTGGAGAAAATGATCTAATTAGTTAATGAAGATTGTGACAAAGGCACATATCTCAGCACAGTACCTAAACTTGGGAAAATTATCTATATTACTTTTAAACATGCTTAGAAAAACAAAAGTTCAAGCCAAAAATTGACACATCACCATCCTTTATTTTATAATTATGCTCCATGTTTGATTTTCATAAAAGCAATGCTCTTTTAGGAGTTTTAACTCTCAATTGTTTAATTATTTTTCATAAATATAACAATTTCTCCCAAAGGTATCTATGATTTTCTCCCCTTTCACTGCCACAACCAGCCTATCTTTTGTTCTCTCTATCTCTCTCTGTCTCTCTCTCTCCATTCTCTCTTTCTCTCTCTCTCATCATTTTTCTTCGTGGCTACTTTTTTGTTTTGGTATGGGAAACAGTGGTACAGAATTATTTTTCTCCAGGAAACAGGTTCAAATTTATTCATATATCAAATACAGCTATTAGGATTATTTATATTAGTCTACTGGAAACCAAAGTGCCCTTCAACAAAGCTGTGTAATAGGTGTGGTTGTGGGGAGAGGGTTTCCTCAATCAAATTTAACTGAGTTAAACTAGTATCTTCACACCAGGACTTACCAGCACCTTAAATAATGCTAACATCTATTAAGAATCCCTGAGAACAGCCAATAGCGTGTAGTTTCTCTCAATTTTATTTGGCTAAATAGCTCCTTTTTATCAAGGGCCTCTTATAGAGTGAAAATGCCTTCAGAAAAATGGAATTAATTTCTTATCATATGGTATCACACTATATCAAGTCATTAACCCAGTATACCCTGTTGTTTTCCACTAAGTGAGAGCAATCAAGAGAGAACAGTCGCTAGTCCTCATCCACGCTTGGGTCTGGCCTCATTCCCTTGAGTTCAATATGATTTCCCATAGCACTGGCCTTGGTCCTTTCAATCCACTGTGACTTCAGTGTGACCTTTGGAACCCCACACTGCAGTGCAGCAGTATCTTCAGGTGGAGGTTTTCTGAACCTCTTCAGGTGAGCATCACCTCAAATGGCAATAATTTGGTCTACTTGGAGCTTTTGAGTAAATTCTAATATTGGCAGCCTTAGTTTTAAACAAAAATAAGTGTTGGATATCTGTTTTTTCTCTTTCAAACATAATGCTATGATATGACATTTGGAAAAAGCACTTCCTCCTATAGACACTTTCTATCTGCAATGTGTACACACACACACACACACCAAACCACATATACTAAACTAACAAAATTAAAATAATCATTTATTGCCACTTAAATGTTATGTTACATGAAGGAAAAAACTCTACTATACATTCTATTTCTAAAATCAGTATCTGTTTGTGGTAGAAAGCCCTTATCAAAATGCACAAAAACCATCCAGGAGTTTTGAACTGCAAGGGACTGGAATGTTAACGTGAGCCCCACTGAGGATGGGACAATATGAGATTTCATGCTGTGATTTTCATTTCAGGAACTGCTGTGGTAAAATCATTGTAATAGCTGATACTATGTACTGGGCACAATGATAAGAATTTAACTTTGAATCTTTACTACAATCCTACGAGGCAAGTACTATTATCACTCCCTCTTTGGGTGAGGAAACTGAGGCTTAGAGAGCTAAAGTAACTGGCCAAAGTCACACAGTTAGCACAAAGGAGTCTTGATTCTGGATTCACACACATGCAATCTGAATTCACACCCTTCCTCCTATCCTCCCGTATCTAAAATAATCTTGTACCAAAATGCAGAGTAAGTTATAATAACTACCAATAATAAAAGAGTGAAGTCAAAATTGTATCTCATTTATATTATTAACATTTAGGTATATACCTGTGTCATATACTGGATTATTGAATACCCTTGAATAATCAATAATTTTGAAGCAATAATCTTGCTTCCCTGTAAACAAAAGTAAGTCATCCCCTAACCCCACTTTAAAATAGTTTGTGGCAATGGCTCAGGAAGTAACTATATTAAGGTCCTGATTTAAAGAGTTCTCTTAAATAACTGCTTTCATCTTTTCCCTCCCTTCTGCCAGACTGGAATATTAACAAGTATTCCAAAACTCTAGGCCAGTGGAGTCTAGCCAGGCAAGCTCCAGGACTCTTTAACTTGGTGGTTCTCAATCCTGGCTGCATATGGGAACCACATAGCTTTTAAAACTCTTAGTGCTCAATTTGTACCCCAAATCACTTAAAGCAGAATCTATGAGGGTAGGACTAAGCCTTCAGGAATTGTTTAAGCTCTTCAGATAATTTTACTGTACTGGAGTTTCAAAACTACTGTCTTCATCTCTCCAATCCTCTCATTCTTTATCTTCCACGAGGTATTTGCAACTCCTCACCATCCTTGGAAGCTGGCCAGATTCAGTTCTGGCACTGTCCCCATAGGACTTGGACACTTTATTTCAGTTTTCCATTTAAAAAAATGGAAATAATAACACTCACTTCACAGGGCAATGGTAAGAATAAAAATATATCATACATGTGAAAACAGCCAGCACAGTGCTGACACATAGTAGGTGCTCATTCAGTATCAATTTCCATCCCTTTCCTCAGATGAAGACATTTAGGAACTATCTAGAAGATTTGCAAGTGCCGGGAAAATTTAGTAGCAGCATGCTTTCCCAACTAGGGAATTTATTTGCCTCTCTAAGACACAAAAGCCTTATAGTGAGGCCACATTAATAAGAGCCTTTCCTTTTGTAGAAATACAATTAAGCAACTTTAACCCAACCAAAAAATTACTTTCGTGCCATGTGCGTTAGATGTAGTGTCGTCTAAGGTGATAATCTATTCTTAAACTCTTCAAGGTATATTTCCTGTTAAAAACTAGAATGATTAAGCCCATTATCTACATTTTTTATTTTTTTGAGATGGAGTCTCGCTCTGTCACCCAGCCTGGAGTGCAGTGGCGCCATCCCGGGTCACTGCAAACTCCACCTCCTGGGTTCAAGTGATCTCCCACCTCAGCCTCCTGAGTAGCTGGGATTACAGAAGCATCCCACCACGCCTAGATAATTTTTGTATTTTTAGTAGAAATGGGGTTTCACCATGGTGGCCAGAGTGGTCTCGAACTCCTGACCTCAAGTGATCTGCCCATCTCGGCCTCCCAAAGTGCTGGGATTACAGGTGTGAGCCACCAAGCCTGTCCCCATTACCTACATTTTTAAAGACCCAGATTCTCCAAGGACTTTACCTCAAGAAAGTGAGAATGCTGAATTCTCTATGGCTTCCATTTTTTCATCACACAGAGCAAAGAATGCAGGGGACAGGAAAGCTTGCAGTCTGAGAAGCTATTTAGAAGGAGCTGAGTTGATCCTGTCTGAACCAAACGGCCACTAGTCTGGTATGGAAAGATGACCCAACCAGCATTTCCAGATCCCCAGAGGGATATGCATCCATAGAAAACAGATAAACCATGTAGTTTTGCTACCTTCCATGCAACCTGAAGTTGTTTTCTCCCACTGGTGGTTCTCAATCCCGGGTGCACATCAGATTGCTTGGGGAGCTTTGAAAAGTACTGATGCCCAAGCCTTACCCCCTGAGTCTCTGAAGTAATTGATCACCCTGGAGTGGAGCCCAAACATCAGTATGTTTGTAATGCCCAGTTATCCTAATGTGTGACCAGGCTTGAAAACCACTGGCTTTGGGACTGAGTCTGTTTTGAGAGCAACTTGGTTTATACTTAGCTTTAGAAGGATAATGGGGCGGCCAACCTGCTCCCTGTTCCTGTTGTCTGGGAATGCCCAACCCTCAGCCATGTGCTAAGATTGTAGAAACACAATTTAGCAAACTTAACCCATGGTATGAGAGAAAATTACTCTCTTACCATGGGCATTAGATGTAGTGTTGTCTAAGGTGATAATCTATTCTTAAACTAAGAATAGATCTAAGACAGGATCTTAGTGCTAAGGTCTGTGACAGGAAAATGAGCCCATGGAGAGGCTTTTGGGAGAGGTGGGTGGTCTTATGAAAAAAACCATGGGCTTGGGGCACGTCACAGAGCTAAGCTATTACTAGCTGTGAAATCCTAAGTAAATAATCTGTTCTAGCACTCAGGGTTTGGTTTTCTTTCTTCCTTTTTTAAAATGAGAATAGTAACTGCCTTCCATGGTTGTGGTGAGGATTTTAAAGGAAATATAAATGGGAATATGCATATGCAGTACCCATGTGCCATTGCACAGTACACAATGCCCAGAATGTTGCAGGTATTTGATATACAGCCATCATTGTTACACAGCACAGGAAGACAAAAGGTCATCATTGCTGCCTCGTGATAGCGCCCTCCCTGGTGGATCTTCTTATTACAATATAGAAAAGTCACATAATTCCCCACATGATGGGTTTTATTACATGAAAGATCTCACCACACAATGAAGAGATTAACTTAATGAATTTATTTGTGAATATTTGGCAGAGAATACACCACTTTGATTCACAAAAGACCAGTTATTTAAAATCTGCATTTGTGAAAATATATATATTATATATATATTATATATATTTATATATATATTTTATATACATATATTTCTATTCTGCTACCTGAGGAAGCCACTTTGCTGAAACTATGTGCCATTTTAAGCAAAGGAAAAATGGCTAGCCCACATTCTAAACCATTTAGGCAATGCAAAAATATGGTGGTTCATTCACTCACTTTGGTTTTGGTTTTGTTTTTAAGATGGAGTCTTGATCTGTTGCCCAAGCTGGAGTGCAGTGGCACAATCTCGGCTCACTGCAACCTCTCAGGTTTAAGTGATTCTCCTGCCTCAGACTCTGTAGTAGCTGGCATTACAGGTATGCAACATCACACCCAGATAATTTTTTGTATTTTTAGTAGAGATGGGGTTTCACCAGGTTGGCCAGGATGGTCTCAAACTCCTGACCACGGTGATCCACCCACCTCAGCCTCCCAAAGTACTGGGATTACAGACATGAGCCACCCTGCCCAGCCCATTCAATCACTTTGAGTAACACCTAACCTCAAGTACAAAGAGTGCTGGAAATCCCAGTGGGAAGTATGCCTTAGATAACCAACCAAGACAGAAGGAGTTCCAGTCCCTGAATTTTAATCTTGAAATCATTAGAAAACTGTCAAGGACACTTCTCATTCTTAAGACATATTGCGTTTATTATGCCGAGTCATGGTAATTATTTGAGTCACTCATTGGAAGCCATTCCTGAGCCAGTGATTCCCTGGATTTTTTGGAGCTTCTTTGTGCCTTATTCCATAAATAACTCAATCCTGCCTATCAGCTTCCTGAGGATAGGTATGCAGTATATGCATCCCCAGAACTTAATCACAGTATTAACTGGTGGTGAGAAATATTTAATGAGTGAATAAACTACTCTACTTCACATTCAGTAACCTTCATAAATCTTCCATTTACTAAAGAATAAATGAATCACTTTGAATATACACAAGCTGGAAATGATGATTGGGATCTACAGATCCGAATATTTCTCTCTTTCTTCAGCGGTGTCTTGATATTTAGATTTTGCTGCCCATGTTTGCTGGAGAAGAATGTCAACAAGTTCCTTTCCTCTCAAGCTTTCAAGTTTGAGTCCTTTGTTTTACACAAATGCTAAAATCTTAGCTCATTTCTACTGGTCTCATGATAATATGGGGAGGCACTGAGACATAGCTTTTGAGCCTTCTTTCCCTGAACAAATAGGTGAAAGGGAAGGAGCAATTTAAATGAGGCTGGAAAAATCGGCTCTTTTTCAAACGATGGCTTCCTATCAAATGCCCTGTGACTTCATGATTTAATGCTAAGGATATAAAAATAGACTAAAAATGAACTCCCTCAAGGTGATGATCATCTTTAATTTTCTCATTTATAATGTGGTTATAAATTTTCTCATCATTAATGTGTTTCTTCGTTTTCATTTTGTTTGTCTTGGCATGATTCTAGTTGTTTCAATGGAGAATCATATTTTGGAGATAACGCAAGCTAAGTCTTTTGCTGTATTTTTCTCAACGTGTGCATTTTCCCACTTGTGCATGAGAAGATGGGAAATGTAAGGCTATTCAGAAGCTCCTATGTCCTTTGTTCACACTAACAGTGGCCAATTTCAGAAGAAGCCTATAAAGATACATTTCTTCAAGGTGATAGAGCTCCTGCATAACAAAGCTGGATCAAGTGGGATAGGCTTCGATCCAGTCCACAGTAAGTGACAACTGCCATCCTTCAATCAACTCAGGTAAAAGACAGTTGCAGAGAGAACACTTACCAGAGTCTTCACTTAAAAGATAGTGCAGGATCCCTCCCACACCCCAACAATGTGCTTGATATTGGTACATGGAGCTTGATCTCACTCCTAGGCAGAATACAAGTGCAAAAGAAAAGTGGTTACAGTGAGGACTATTTAGAATCAATCTTTAACCATTGGCAATGACCTTCAGAGAAAAGAGCACAGGCCTGCCCCCTGCTAACTTTGGGTAAGCTATTCATCTCTTTGTGCCTTAGTTTCCTAATCTGTGAAATAGAAATAATAGTACCTCCCTTAGAGGGTTATTGTGAGGATTCAATGACATAATACATGTTAAGGACCTAATGTTGTCCCTGATATTTGTAGATATGCAATAAATGTTAAAATATCTGTGGTTGGGCCCGGCGCGGTGGCTCATGCCTGTAATCTCAGCACTTTGGGAGGCTGAGGCAGGCAGATCACGAGGTCAGGAGATCGAGACCATCCTGGCTAACACAGTGAAACCCCGTCTCCACTAAAAATACAAAAAATTAGCCGGGTGTGGTGGCGGGCGCCTGTAGTCCCAGCTACTCGGGAAGCTGAGGCAGGAGAATGGCGTGAACCTGGGAGGCGGAGCTTGCAGTGAGCCGAGATGGTGCCACTGCACTCCAGCCTGGGCGACAGAGCAAGACTGTGTCTCAAAAAAAAAAAAAATCTTTAATATAAAATCATTTAAGCATTCAGAAATGTATAAATAATGATATAATAAATACCCATACTCTCAATAAAGTTTAATAAAATCTTAATAATTTTTACATTTGCTAAAACATTTTTTGAAAGAAATTAACACAGATAGAATTAAGTTACCCGGTAGATCCTCTCTATGATACTTCCCTCTCTTCCCTCTGGAAAAGCCATCCTCCAGAATTTGGTATTTATCATTGCTGCGCATTTATGTATGAAATTATTGCATTTGTATCCACAAAATATCTAATATTTCTGCATGTTTTGAAACAATATAAATTGTATTAGAAAGCATATATCTTGTTGCAACTTGCTTTACTTGCTCGACATTATGCTCAGCATTGTTTGTAATAGCAAAAAGTGGAAGACAACCATTAATAGGAGAATGATTATATGTCTTTTGGAATATTTGCATTATAAAATACTACACAAATGTTAAAGTGGATGAAGGTTTTCAAATAACTAGCTTTATATTTTGCATAGAATTTCTTTTACTATGCATTAGCAAACCTAATGTATGGCAAAAGTTTTTTTATGAAAAAACTTTTAATGAAAGTCTGTCTGTGGGTGCCATCTCTTAAAAACAAGATAGACCTGGATTTTTTCTTTCTTATCTAATCAAATAATCTCTATATTTTAAAAGCAAGTTGAAGCCACTTGCAATTATTGTTATTCCTGATATTTTTGGACTTATTTCTACTGTTTAATTTTGTTTTGTGTTTATCATTCTTTATTCTTTGCTTCTCTGTCTTCCTTTAGCCTTCTATTAAGTTGATACATTCTCTTCGTTTATTGTTGTTCATTTGTTGATTTAGGTGCCTGCTGATATGGTTTGGATCTGTGTCTCATCCCACATCTCATGTCCAGTTGTAAACTCCAATGTTGGAGGTAGGGCCTGGTGGGAGGTGATTTGATCATGGGGGTAGATTTCCCCCTGGTACTGTTCTCATGATATTGAGTGATTCCTCATGAGATCTGGTCATATAAAAGTGTGCGGCACCTCCTCCTGTTTCCTGCTGCTCTGGCAATATGAAGTGCTGGCTCCCCCTTCACCTTCTGCCATGACTGTAAGTTTCCCGAGGCCTCCCCAGAAGAAGACACTATGCTTCCTGTACAGCCTGAAGAACTGTGGGCCAATTAAACCTCTTTTCTTTATAAATTACTCAGTCTCAGGTAGTTCTTTATAGCAATGCAAGAAAAGACTAATACACTTGGCTTAGTCAGCTTGGGCTGCTATAACAAAGTACTGTGACTGAGTGGGTTACAAACAACAGAAATTTATTTCTTGCAGTTCTAGAGACTGGAAGTCCAAGATGAGGTTTCCAGCACAGTTGGCTTCTAGGGAGGGCCCTCTTCCTCTTCCAGGTTGCAGACTGCTGACTTCTTGTTGTGCCCTCTTATGGTAAAAACAGAGCAAGCTAGCTCTCTGGGGTCTCTTTCATAAGGTCATTAATCCCATTTGTGAGGGCTCCATCCTCATGACCTGATTACCTCCCAAAGGCTCCACCTCCAAACATCATCACATTGTGTGGGGGTTCAGTCAGGATGGTGGGGAAAATTGTAAAATAAACCTTCTTGAAAGGCCAGAAGGTTTTAGCAAAAGCCTCAGGATAGAGTTATGGCTGAAGGCAGCCTAATCCTCTTTGAGCTATAGCAAGGGTAATTAACATTGGAATGTAGAGGAGTCTATCTAAATAGCTTGTTTAATCATGTGGTCCTAAGACTAACCTTTGCCATCAGCAGGTGCATGATTGCTTTCTACTTGGGGGGTTGGCAATGGTAATTACCTTCTAGTGGTGTTTACTTGAGACTTTTGTCATTTAATGTGTGCTGAATAAATGCTAAGAAGGCCAGTGAGTCGGGCCAGGCTGCGGTTGCCACTGTTTACAGCACTCTCCTTGGGGTCTGTAAGCGGCCCAGACTCTCAGCTGGACTGACAAGCATAATATCTGTGTCAGTGTATGTTATTCATCTGTTGTTGGATCAAGGTCTGTGGGACCCCTTCATGCTATATTTGGACCCCTTCAACATTGGGGATTGGATTTTAACATATGAATTTGGTGGGAACACAAATATTCAGTGAATAACAATGCTATTATGTTTCCATTATTTTACTGATGATCCTTTGTGTTAAAAAGTTACAAAAATTACGTAGTTCTGACCAAAGACAAGATAGATCTTAGCACTCCTTAGGTCCATATTGAAACATCCTGCCTTCCATCTATAGCTTCTCTTTCCTATTTTAACACAAAAGTCGGATGTTATTTTATGGTCACTAGTCACTCAAATTTACCAACATGTTTTAATTACTGATGTGCTCACCCCTAATTCCTGTGTCTCATACATTCCTTGTGGGTTCACTTTTCTTCCTGTTGACATACTTCCCTTAACACTTTTTTTTTTTTTGAATGGAGTGGCCCAGGCTGTGGCCCAGGCTGGAGTTCAATGGTACAATCTCAGCTCACTCCAACCTCCGCCTCCCAGGTTCAAGCAATTCTCCTGCCTCAACTTCCTGAGTAGCCGGGACCACAGGCACATGCCACCACGCCTGGCTAATTTTTGTATTTTTAGTAGAGATGGGGTTTTGTCACGTTGGCTAGGCTGGTCTTGAACTCCTGACCTCAGGTGATCTGCCCACCTCAGCCTCCCAAAGTGCTGAGATTACAAGTGTGAGCCATCGTGCCTGGCCTTAACACTTTTTTAAATGAAAGTCTGTCTGTGGGTGGTAAATTATCATTGTATACCTGAAAATGTTTTAATGTGCCTTCACTCATAAGCAATAATTTAGCTATTTTAACTATTACATATTGCTCTATTTTCCCTTAGCATATGGAAGATATTTTCTTCATCGTCTTCTGGCTTCTACTGTTACCAATGCAAATTTTGCTGTCAGTTGATTACTTGCAACTTCCCTGCACATAATCAGCTTCTCATAGCATTTAAGGTTTCCTCACGCTTGATGTAGCTTTAGGCAATGTCATTCAATGTCTTTAGGTATGAATTTGTTTTTGTTTAGTTATGGCACTGGAGATGTACTTTCCATCTAAGAATTTGAGTCTTTCTTTACTTCTGGGAAATTATTACCTCTTTGTTGAAATATTGCTTTCCCACAACTTTCTCCATATCCTACTAAAATTTCTGAGAGAAGTAGTTTATGGCAATTTGTCTATCTTCCATGCTTTTAAATTTTTTATTGAGATATAATTCACAAACCATAAATTTTGCCCTTTTGAGGTATATATTTTGAGGGTTTTTTCCTATATTCATAATGTTTCACAACCATCACCACTGTTTAATTCCAGAATATTTTCATCACCCCTAAAAACAACCTCATATCCATGAGAAGTCACTCTTCACTCTCTTTTCTCCCCAGCCCGTGACAACCACTAATGTACTTTCTGTCTCTATGGATTAGCCCATTCTGGGTATTTTATGTAAATGGAATAATACAATATGTGACCTTTTGTGTCTGGCTTCTTTTACTTAGCAAAACGTTCTCTAGGTTCATCCATGTTGTAAAACGTATGAGTACTTCATTTAAGTCACTCTATGATTAACTTTTTGAAAAACAGCCAAACTGTGTTCTAAAGTGGCTGCACCATTTTGCATTCCCACCAGCAACATATGAGGGTGCTAATTTCACCACATCTTCACCATCACTTGTTATTTCATTTGTTTTATTATTATTATAGCATCCTAGTGCATGTGAAGTGGTATATCACTGTGGTTTTGATTTGTATTTCCTTAATGACTAATAATGTTGAATATCTTTTTTATATGTCATTTGTATATCTTCTTTGGAGGAATGTTTGTTCAAATCCTTGCCACTTTTTAATTGGGTTGTCTTTTTATTGTTGAGTTGTAAGGATTCTTTACATATTCTGGATACAAGATCCTCATCAGATATGTGATTCTCAAATATTTTCTCTCTGTGGATTGTCTTTCCACGTTCTTGATAGTGGTTTCCAAAGCACAAAAGTTTTTTACTTTAATGAAACTCAATTACCTAATTTTTTCTTGGTTGTTTGCACGTTGTTATGTTTAAGAAACCACTGCCAAATCCAAGGTCATGAAGATTTACCTCTATGTTTTCTTCTAAGATTTTTTTTTTTTTTGAGACAGAGTCTTGCTCTGTTGCCCAGGCTGGAGTGCAGTGACATGATCTTGGCTCACTGCAACCTCCACCTCCTTGGTTCAAGTGTTTCTCCTGCCTCAGCCTCCCGAGTAGTGGGATCACAGGCACCCATCACCATGCCCGGCTAATTTTTGTATTTTAGTAGAGATGGGGTTTCACTATGTAGGTCAAGTTGGTCTTGAACTCCTGACCTCAAATGATCCACCCGCCTTGGCCTCCAAAAGTGCGTGCGCCAACAAGCCCAGCTGTTTCCTTCTAAGAATTTTATGGTTCACGATCCTTCATTTTTTTGATATGGTTCCCTCTCCATGCTATATTTGGTGTAAAGTCTTCAGGACTATCCTCCAACATTAATTAACTTTTCCACTGTGTTCTACCTTGAACTTATACTATCAACTGATAGTTTTTTCTTTTTTAAAATTGCAATGACTATATGTTTGCTTCCTTTTTTTAAATTTCAGATTTTGAACCACTTCTTTTACATATCTCTGCTTTCTTGGGTTTGTACAATTTTTCTTCATTGTTTTTAGGATAATTTTTCCTCCATTTGGCTGTCTGAGTATCCTAAATACATTTTAAAGTGTTTGACAGCCTGCACCAAAAATCAACTTCTTCTAGAAGAAATTCATGTTCCAGTTGCCGATTTCTGTGGTACACTCTGCTACTGGCACCAATTCTTCCTCCTGTACCTGTGCCCTTTGCTTTCTAACCTGCACTTCCCTGCTTCTTGACTTTGCCTTTGGCCAGACCATTTTTCACAGCAGCTGTGTTATTTTATGTTCCTAGAAGCAATATACCAGGGTTCACATTTCTCCACACGCTCACCAATACCTGCTATTTTCTGTTTGTGTTTTATAGTAGCCATCCTAATGGGTGTGAAGTGGCATCTCACTGTGGCTTTGATCTGCATTTCCCTAATGACTAGCATCTTTCTATGTGCTTATTGGCCCATTTGTAGATCTTCTCTGGAGAAATGTCTATTCCAGTCCTTTGGCCATTTTTGAATTGGGTTTTACTTTTGTTGTTGTTGCTGCTGCTCTTGAGCTGCCAGAGTTCTTTATATCTTTCATATGTCTAGATATTAACCCCTTATCAAATATATAATTTGAAAATATTTTCTCATATTGTGAGCTGCCTTTTCACTGTATTCGTGTGTCTTTTGATGTATAAAAAGTTTTTAATTTTAATGAAGTCCAATTTATCTATTGCTTCTTTTGTTGCCTGTGACATTTTGGCTAATTTCAAGTAGAAGATACTTGGTTTGGGAGGCCGAAGCAGGCAGATCACAAGGTCAGGAGATCGAGACCATCCTGGATAACATGGTGAAACCCCGTCTCTACAAAAAATTAGCCAGGCGTGGTGGCAGGTGCCTGTAGTCCCAGCTACTCAGGAGGCTGAGGCAGCAGAATGGCGTGAACCTGGGAGGCGGAGCTTGCAGTGAGCCGAGATAGCGCCACTGCACTCCAGCCTGGGCGAAAGAGCGGGACTCCGTCTCAAAAAAAAAAAAAAAGAAGATATTTGGGTTTTGGGTTCTTTCTCTCTCTCGCCTGCCTAGAGTTTTGTAGTTACTTCCACCTCCTCCCTTAAACTTCCACTTCAGAGCCTTATAATGGCACTTTATGACTAATGCTCTATAATCATATTGGCATATTGCAGATCCAATTCCAAAGCTAGTTCGGTCTGGCAGAAAAGCTGTCCCAATGTCCTTCCATCTCTCTAGGCCAACAGCTTCCTGTTAATATTATTAAGCTGTGGCTTGGAGGAAACAGGCTGGCAGCAGTTGTTTTAGCCTGTCCACCCCATGTCCTGTATTCAGGTTATAGCCCTAGCTCTGATTCCCAGTGTCCCCTGGAGCACTTTTAGTCCCTTTTGCTCCACAGGATTCAAGCTCCTTCCTGCCACTCCTTACTCAGGATGTGGATCCCAGCTGTCCCAGGGCTTCTGCAGTTCTCTCTCTCTCTCTTTTTTTTTTTTTTTTTCTGGTTCCCAGAGTTGTTTGTCTCTGGCACCAGCTTTTTAAAAAGATATATTTTTTTATTATAATTTTACCTACCTTGGCGTGTGTTTGAGCAGAGGAGTGTTTGTCAAAAAATGAACTTACTCGACCATCTTGACCGGAATTCACAGCAAATGTTTTCATCTCCTAATGACTGAATTGGATCAGCCTACAGCAGATTGATTTGACTGCACTGGATCTAATCATGTAGGTGGTGTTGAAGAAATATAAAACCCTAAAATTCCAATTAAATCCATTCACTGGCTGTAAAATCAAAGGTTTTTAAAAGATTCTATCTATTGGTGGTCATTCAGAAGAGTCATCTCTTCTACAGCTATGAGATGGTAAGGTGGAGCTGTGAGCAGGAGCCAGCATGCATGGGCAGGGGCCCCCATGGCACACAAGCCAGAGGGAGGCATCTGTGATGCTCCTGAGGCAGGAAGGGAAGTAGAGAGCTGGGTATTGCAGTGAGGTGGTGAGCACATCTGCTAGTGAAAGCATGATTCCAGCTCCTTCCGTGCACCCCTCAGGATGTGAAGCACAGCTGCCCTGCAGCTTCTGTCCTGTAGTGTCAATCTGCACACTGTGTAGTACCAGTTACACAGGTTAATTATGTCTGGTGTTTTGAGAACTACCCACTTCCACCTCTGACCATCTCTCAAGTCCTGTAGGGCAGAGGAGTGTGGTTTACAGCCCTGTAGGCTTTGGAGATGCTCAGAATGCAGAGCCTAAGACACTCCTTTTGGGACCACTTTGGATGGCTAAAGACAAGGTAGCTGTGATTCTGAGTCAGAGGCCTTGGGAACCCATTGGCCATCCCTGGGTCCCCAGCAGAGCAAGTGGGTCCCAGGACAGCTCTGCATATTCTTGGAGGTGACAAGGATGCCCTCAGAAATCCCACCTGATCTAGCAAGGCTATGACCTTGTCAGGAGCAAACACCATCACTTCACACTGGAATTGCTTGGTTTAAAGCTGATTTCTTCCTGATACTCTGTAGTCCCAAGAGCATAAGAACCTCAAGCAGAGACGAGATGCGAGGGGCTTCCAGAAACTACAGAACAAGATCTACTCACTACTCAAAAGCAAGTCTGTAGAGTTGAAACAAATCTAAACTTTAAGATGAGCCTTTTTTTCTGAGGATGGTTCCCTTCTGTGTAGTCGTAAACTAAATGGGAGGCTGCTCACTCACGCACCACGTACCCAGCTTAGAAACATTAATGCATACCCAGTAAGTGCCTGTCACCTTGGCAGCACTGGGGGCAGAAAGGAATAAGACAGTCCTCATTATGGAAAAAGCCACCTATCAATGGACAACGGGACTTAGAAGCAAACCATTGTAGTGCACTGTCAATTCCACCTAGATGATTTTGACAGGACTACAAAGAGAAATTAGCCAAGGGAAGAAGAGAATAAGGAGCATCCTAGGCACTCACAGAGGCAAGAAAAGTTCAAGGGTTATTCGGCGGATGTGGAGTCCACTTGTTTGACTTGGGTGAGGGAGCTACAGAAATTGAAGTTACAAAAGCAGGCAGACATAAGTCATATTTCATCTAAAATGCCACTAATTGTAAAATGAACTATTATTTCATGTACAACCAAGAAAAAAAAATGCTGCTAATTGAATTTTCACACACCATTGACTGCAAAACATCCCAATTTAAAATGGGTTAAAATGCAAGGCAATGTGCCTCTCAGAATGGATGAAATATGGTAATTCCCCACAGAAGAAATGTAAAGGTGAATTAACACTAAAAAAACTGTTTTTTTAATAGAAAGATACATTCAAACCAAATGTAGTTATCATTTTTTTCTTATCAAATCAGTAAAATATTGAAAATAATGTTTAGCATTAGCAAGGGGATCGTGAAATGGACAAACTCACACTAAAACCATACATTAATACCATCTTTCTGAAAATCACTTCGGTAATAATGTGTCAGGAACCTATATATGTCTGCATTCTTTGAGCCAGCAATCTTACCTAGTGGAATCTATGGTAAATCCGTACTTACAGACTCAGAAGACTTATGTACAAGAATGTAAGGTCACTTATAAAAATGCATGTTATATAAATGCTAAATTATCAATAGACATATAAATAAACTGTGGCATAGTCATAGAAATGTTAGTCAATTACTGAAATATTTTGTTGAAGTATTTAATAACATGAAGAAAGTCTCATAATGTAGTGGTAAGTTTTAAAAGGAAGGAAACAAAACTCTACATAAAGTATTAATCTAATTCAAATCTAGAGAAAAAGTATTTAATAAAGACTGGAAGGAGAGGTAATCTTGGTTAACCCTGAGTGGTAGCATTATTGGCAACGTTTTTCCTTCTTATGTTTATTATTTTTCAAATTTTCTTCAATGACGGTATTTATCTTTTATAATCTTTCCTTACCCCAAACAGATGTGCTTTTCCAAATTCTGCTTGTTAAAATTAAATAAAAATTAAATTGTAGTTGAGAATGTAAGCACATGCATGGAGACAGAATGATCAATAACTGCCCCTTATATTAAACAATAATTATACTTGATCCTCATGAATACTTATGATTTGCCAGTACATGTGAGATTGGGTCGAACAGAGGCCATACATGCCTTCCATATTTCTCAATAGTAGAGATTATTATGAGCACTATGTCAATACTGGGCTAAATTTACAAGCATTATTTCTAATTCTTATCTTCTCCCAAACAGATGAGAAAACAGACATTCCAAGAAGCTGAAGAAGCACATGTGAGGGCACACAATTTGAACACAGAAAAGCTGGGATTTAAACCTGAGTCTCGATCTCACCACAGACTCACACTACTTCCCTTGAACGATCTGCCTCTACAAGGCAGATCCTTCCATAGCATGTCCAGATGAACATCAAAGAGGACCAAAATTCTATTCTTTCCATAGGTGAGGGGGACGATTGTGAACCAATTATAGAAATATTTATGTCCATTCCTAGAGGGGCCTCACAAATGTGGGTGACAGAGACAAAGCTCTCTGATAACGTGAGTAGACTGGATAACTATGGGGTCATGTTCTCAGTTTATCAACCCAATTCCCGAGAAACCAGGCCTTTCCGTTGTCTGTGGTCACTAAGATAATGGTGCAATGCTGTTTACCCACCTGGCAACGTAAGGCGACACGTGGAGCTGGTGCTTGGGGCTGGTGAGCCGTGAGAACGCTGTTTTGTGCCTGTGAAGAGGAAAAAGAGGATAAGGAAAAGTAGGATTGTGGAAAGACCTGTTGGACAAGTAAATGTTCATCTGAAATGTTATCAAGTTGGGGTCTGAAAACAACGTTTAGAAGCAGGTTAGGTGAGGTTGCAGGGTGGTGCATATTCTGTGGTCCAGAAAAGCTGGGAGCATCGCCTTTGCCTTTGTGTGTGTGACAGTACACAGTTCCTCTGGCTGGAAGGTTGATATGTTGGGACCGATGTGCCACTGAGCAGTGCTACATTTTAGGATCACAGGGGAAGTTTTCTAAATAGGAAGTTGCCTGGGCATCACCCCCACAGTACAAGGGTGGAGGCCCAGCGCTGATGTTTTTAAAACCCCTCATTCTAATGTGCATCCAGGATGGAACAGGATGGAGGACTATCTGAAGAAGGGGAAGTTCTGATTTAGAATGAGGGAATCAGGGGTTTTGTCTCTGCTTTGTCCTTATAGGCTTTACTTGCTATTGGAACTCAAGCAATGAACTGGATCTCTCTGAAGCTCAGGTCTTCATCTGCAAAATGACGAGAATGACAACAATTACGTCGAAGTGTTCCAGTGAGGATTAAAGGAAGCAAAGTGTGTCCAGTGCTCAGGAACAATGGGAGACTTCACAAATGCTAGTTTAGTGGGGTTTCTTAGTTTCCCAGCAACTGGCAACAGAATTCCTATGAGGAAGGGGATTATCTTTGTTCTAATAAACCCTTTAATGGGTCATGAGGCAATGAAAAGTCAAACCCCAGGATGGGATCAATAAGGAGAGAGCAGAATAAAGGGACAAAGGGAGAACTGAGAGGTTCTGCCAAAAAATTTTACATTTTTTGTATATATGTATGTGGGTGTGTACGTATATACATACGCATATATTTACGTATAAATATATACACACAGACACATATATGGACACATATCTTATTTATAAACATAAATATTTATTTATTCATTCATTCATTTATTTTGTCATCCAGAGTGGGAAGGAAGAGGCCTGGAAGCCAGATTCTAGCAACACGGCAGATGCCTGCAGTCTGAGCTGGCAGAAATGCAGAGAGAATTCCTCAGCAGAGGATATCCATGAGTCAGTGTTAGGTTACTTCTGTTAGGAGTCCCCACAAACTTCCCAAACTTTTAGTTAAGTCCACTTTATATGCAGACACCTGGTGTAAGTGGAAGCTGTGCTGATTGAGAAGACCCTATGTGTCAATATAGTCACCGGTAAAGATAACAAAAGAATCAGTTTGTGGGGTGGGGGGAGGGGGGAGGGATAGCATTAGGAGATATACCTAATGTTAAATGATGAGTTAATGGGTGTAGCACACCAACATGGCACATGTATACATATGTAACAAACCTGCACGTTCTGCACATGTACCCTAAAACTTAAAGTATAATAAAAAAAAAAAAAAAAAAAGAAACAATTAGTATTAAAAAAAAAAAGAATCTGAAGACTGGGCAGTGTCAGAGGAAGCAGAGACTTGGGGTTGGAGGTGAGTGGGAGAGCGGTAAGCTTTCCCTACCCCAGAATCCCTGGGGAAGAGTGGAGACATGCACTTTGGATGACGTTTGAGATCGTTCCATTTTATTTTATTTATTTATTTTTGAGATGGAGTCTCGCTCTGTTGCCCAGGCTGGAGTGCAATGATGCGATCTCGACTCACTGCAAGCTCCGTCTCCCGGGTTCAAGCAATTTCCCTGCCTCAGCCTCCTGAGTAGCTGAGACTACAGGCATCCACCACCATGCCTGGCTAATTTTTGTAATTTTAGTAGAGACGGGGTTTCACCGTGTTGGCCAGGCTGGTCTCAAACTCCTGACCTCGTGATCCACACACTTCGGGCTCTCAAAGTGCTGGGATTACAGACATGAGCCACCGCACCCAGCCCCATTTTCATCTTAAACAACAGGGCACCAATCCTGACATTCTGTGACAAATGCCCTCCAGACAATAAGAAATGTTATTGTTAATCATTATGATTCTTTCCTTCTTTTCTGGCAGCAGTAGTAGTAAAAATAGAAAACGTAAAATTAATCCAAATAGCTCAGACCTACAAAAACTGTTAATTTGTATGAAGTGAAGGGAACTGTATCTGGCGGGACTTTATTTCTCCATTTTCCAGGTCTCACAGATACCCTGAAGGTCAGAGTTGGTGGAGAACATAGAGGGTCCGACCCTGGCTGTAGCTGTGCTTCAGTTCTTGAACCTCAGTTGAGTAACTCAGTTACTCCTGAGGTGATGTTTATAAATATGACTTCCAAGCTCCTTGATTGGACCCTGAAGCAGAATCTCCAGAGAATTGAGCCAGCAATTTGAATTTTAACAATTTCACCAGGTGATTCCAACGATGATCTTGTAATCTGGCACTTCACTGGTCTAATGAAGTGTCTTGGACACTCCGGGGTGAAAGATTTACGCAAAGTGATACTCTGTGTCAAAGCCAGTGCTGCCACAATGCACAACCCCAGTGGATGCCCGTCGCATTGTATCTTACACAAAGAATGGTGGACCCTGGGTGTGCCACAAATAGGCCCCGTTAGGAGGCACTACCAGAGGGCACATCCGTGTCTTATGTTGTGATCCAGAGCCGTTCCTTCTCTGCCCGAAATGCCTCTGTGTCCCACAAGATTTTTTACTTGTCTCATTGGACCTTTGGGATAGGGTTTCTCAGCAGTGACACTGTGACATTTGGGCTGTACAATTCTTTGTGGTGGGGGCTGTCCTGTGCACTGGAGAATGTTTAGCAGTGTCCCTGGCCTCTACCCATGAGATGTCAGTAGCTCCTCCCTAGTCATGACGATTGTCTAGGTGACAAATATCCTCTAGAGGCAAAAGTGCCCTTCATTGAGAATCTCTATTTTAGGTTGGAGACAGGGCTTCAAGTTTTTATTTAGAGATGTGGTTCCCAATTTGGCTGCTTGGTCATTGCTAATAGTCACTCCCACATATTAAGCAGTTACTGTGGCCCTGGTGCCATATTACGTAGGCACCGTGAAATATAGATTTGTTGTTGTTTCTGATTTTAACATTGTGACAACAAAATTATCCCATTTTACAGGATTTGAAGACAATTTTTGTCTCCAAACATTTTGTTTAAGGAACTTGACTAATGTTACTGAGTGTTGGGGAAGGAGGGAAAAACTTAAGATCATTCAAAGTTCAAACTTAAAGAAATTTTTCCCCTGACTCTTGCTGCTTCTTAACCAACCCATTATCTGGGTTTCCTTCAAGCACAGTCTCCCAAAGTTGTCTAAGAGGAAGAAAAACCTGGGACAATTATTTTAACAGAAACAAAAAACAAAGCCAGTTTCCCAGGCCTCACTAAGCTCTCGGAGCCAGCATTTCCAGAGGCGAGGTTTAGGGACCTGGGTATTTCACAAGTGGCCCAGGTGATTCCCATCATCAAACAGGCTTGGAACACCTTGTGTGGTAGAAATTTCCTTTTGTCGAACTAACGAAAAGTGTGGCATTCTGCTTTCTGTGGATACTCTTGTGAAGTTGAGAGAACAAATTTAATGTTGCCTACATGAGTACCTGAAAAACTGCAAAGTGCTCAATGACCACAAACTTCCAATGTTGCTACCTGTAGAAACGCTATTGCCAGGTTATTTCATAGAAATGCTTGGTGGATTTTTTTTAAAAAATAACTGACTATAATCTTCCAAAAGCCTGCAGCTTGATAGCTTTTCGTAGAGGTAGCTTTTCATCCCCTTGGTATCTTCTTTGCAAACACTGAGTAAGGGAACTCTGGGAACCTTGAGTCAGTGAAAAAGCAGAACTGTAAGGCCTTCTGGAAATGCTGTTATTTTCTCTGTTAGCTTGGTGAGATGCCCAATATATCAGGACAGGGATGAAGCCATCCCACCTCTCATAACCATGAGCCATATACAGGTAGCAGGCGGGGATGCATAAAATAAAACTGGTTTTGATTTTGCCATGGGCCATTGGCGAGGGGTTAAGTTCTGAGTCAGCCTCCCACTGGCTTCCAGTTCACTGAGGTTGTGTTCTTGAAATCACTTTCCATGAGGAAGCTACCAAATTACCTATCACTTTACTCAAAGTTCCACTCATGGAAGTAATACCCAACACATCTGAGTTTCATTTTCTAAAGCCCTTCGCACTTCACCCTTCCGTTGCTCCCTCTCATGTCCAGGAAGAACATCAGAAACCAGGTGGGAACAGCCAGTCCTGACCCAGCTTCTAAACTGTACTGTACGATGCACACAGAAGGCTTCAGACCACCCATCACATGGAACTGGTTCTTGGATTCATTGTAGAAAACTACTCTGTCAGTGGTTTTCAATCCTGGCTACATATTAGAATCATCTGGGGAGTTCTTAAACAATATGCTGACACCTGACCCTTCACCCCAAGATGCTGTTTAGTTGGTCTGGGTGGGACCTGGGCATGAGGACTTTTTAATGTTCCCAGGTGAGCCTGATCTGCAGCCATGAGAAACACTGCCTTCACTGAATACCCAGAGATGTTTCTTTCAGTTGTCGGGAGGGAAGCCTTCTTTCTTCTGAAACAACTGGTGTGCTCATCCTCATGGATGTGAATCTTGTAAATGGTTTATTTCCATTTAAACTTAAGATTCCAGAAAGCTTAGACCCAGTTTATGACATAATGCTAGGAATCAGGGGAGGCCGATTTAGACTGCACGTCTGCTTATTAACATTTGCCCTGGTTTGTTCCATCTATGCTAGCTCTACTTTGTGACTCTGGTTTTATTCCACTTTCTTAATCATTAAAAAAGCAATGTATTAAATTTGTATGATTTTAGAACTCTCAAATATCTGATAAATGAGGTAAAATAAAAGCAAATGAACAAACAACTATGTCAATGCTGCTATTGCTAAATTTCATTTTCCTCATCTATAAAATTGAGAAAACATCAATGTCAGGACAATAATTGCGAGCATCAAGTAAGAGTACACACATGACAGTGCTTAGCAAACTGTGCCATACAATACAGTGTTTATTATTTGTTTTAGAAAGGTGTGTGTGTATGTGCATGTGCGCATGTGTGTGTGCACATGTGTGCATTTGTGTGTGTGTGTGTGTGTGTCTAAGTAGGTAATCTGTCATCTTTGGGAAATAAACACTTTAAGGTCAGGAATTACATTTCCCTTGACTCACAGCATGTGGCCATTTAAGGAGTAAACAACCCAATCCGTCAGCTAGGGGCAGAGATGTCACCACTGCAGCTTGTGTGACTTGAGGTATCTTTTGACAAATGAATAGCTTTCAGATATTTCAAATTAATGTCCTTGTTTGGTTCAACTAGAGGGCAATGAATCCAATTCATCAAGAGTCTGGAGAAGAGGACAGTGATAGAAGCGACAACTAAGGCTGCCCGCCTCAGGGTGAACGCACACCTAAGACTCGGGACTTCCCAAAGTTAGTGCTAAAGCACAGTGATTTGCAGCTTAACCTCAAACAAATAATTTCCCTTCTGCAAAATGGGGTTAGCCTGGCCAAGCCTATGCCTGCTGGAGAAAGGGTGATTTAAGAGCCCTTGAGACCAAACATCATCATTATTAATGGTCTGGCAATAGCAATGTTATTATAGTACAACCAGATCCCACAGGGCAGAGGAGGATGCTGAAAAGCTGAGGTATGAAAGTTTCTGTCAACTTACTGGCCATTTTCAATCTCTCTGTTTTAGCACATTGTAAATGACTGCCTTTCTGATACCCACAGACCTCTGATCATTATTGCTGAGCATATCTGCCAACATCTTCTTTGTGTTCCATTTGGGCTGGGGCAGAGGGCAACAAGCCATTGCCTGAAGCCTCAGAACAAATCATCGTTTTTGCCCCTTTACAGCTTTGAAGAGAGAGCATCAGTAAAAGTCCAAGTTCTGCTTCAGGCTGTGGGAACACTGAAAGAGTCTGGAGGTCTTCAACGCCCCACCCCCCGACCCCCCACACACCGCCCTAAGAGTTATCAACCAAGAGTATATAAATCAGAGCTGCATATTCAGAGTATTTAATGCTTTCTTCCTGCACAATACAACCACCATCAATACTAGGTTTGGTTTCGTGTGATTTGAATATGTCTGTTCATCACAAAGAAGAATGATTAAAAGCAAGAGCTATTCAGAGATACAACACCACAAGCTATTTAAACGTGGCTTTCAAAATATTTGAATGTGCTTTGAACTTGAATTGGACATATGAATGAGGAGTTAAAAAAAATGTTAACAACCTGTGACCCAGTAATTGTATATCTGGAAATTTGTCCAGTGGAGATATTCAGAAATGTGACAAAGCGTTATGTACAAAGAGCTCCATTGCTGCTATTTACAACTGCAAAAAATAAAATAAAAGCATATAAGTTAATTGCCCAACAGCAGAGAGGTGGTCAAGTAAATTGCGCTAGAGCCACAGAATAAAATATTATGCTGCTATTGAAATTATATTAATGGAGAAGTTAAAAAAACACTCACAAGAAAATGCTTACAATCCAGTGTTGTGTGAACAAACCATAATTCAAAATTAACTATACTATATGGCCTTAACTGTGTAAAAATGCATAGCAAAAGATCATAAGAAAAGAAAGTATCTACAATGATTAATTGTTGGATGGGGTATTACAAGTGATTTTAAGTTTCCTATTATACTGTCTATACTTTCCAAATTGAGTAAATTCTATTTTTACTTTAAGAAAAAAAAATTAAAAATATGTTTCAGTGAATGGCAAGCATGGCTGCTTTGGAGAAACATCACAGTCGCCTTCATCCGAGCAATAATACCATGCAGAAACGATACACCAGGAGGCCCTGATGAAGGGGTGGTATTTGTGTAATATGCAGTATCACCACTAGAGAGTTCTCTCTCTGAGGCCGGTTTGAAGGCATCAGGCTGGAGGCCATAAAGGATGTAAACCACTTTTATCCCCACAAAGGGGAGTAATGAATGACTACACTATTTTATAAATAGAGTCTCTGACTCATGACGGCCCAACTTAAATTTTTGGACTTCATGATGATGCAAAAGCAATACACACTCTGAAGAAACTGTATATAACCATTCTGTTTTTCACTTTCAGAACAGTATTCAATAAATTACATGAGCTATTCAACACTTTATTATAAAATAGGCTTTGTGTTAGGCGATTTTGCCCAACTCTGGGATAATGTAAGTGTTCTGAGCATGCTTAAGGCAGGATAGCCTAAGCTATGATTCAAACACAGCTGGTAGGTTAGGCATATTAAATGCATTTTCGACTTACGGTTTTTTCAACCTACAATGAGTTTATTGGGACGTGACCTCATGGTAAGTCAAGGAACATCTGCATTCCCTAGTCAGACTCCTTATGTTCATGGCTTGAGCAGGAAAATATTGCCAAATATACCCCTTTCAAAAGTAGGAGAAAGAAAAAGTTTGCAATTCAGAAAGCTAGCATCACAGGGCTGTAAAACCATATCATTGTACCCTGAAGAAAATTAAACATATGGAATCCAGCTTAATTCCACGAATGCTGAGATTTCTTATGCCTCTGATGAGCTTCTGATAACCCATTTACTTCATCCCTCACAGTCAAAAAAGGTGAAATGAAACGTGATATAGTCATACTCTGTGTATGTCTTTCAGCACGCAGGCAAAGGCACTTGGTGCCTGGGTATTATGAGACGTTTAAGGGAATACAAAAGAGACAGATGGTTGACTGAGTTTGGACAGCTCTATATCTGAGACAGAACATGGACAACAATGGGAAACATTCAAAGAAAGAAAAAAAAGTCTTTTCATTTTTCCAATTCCAATTAAGAGGTTAACTCTTTGTTTTTATTTGGTAATCAGAAGAACATACAAGTACTTATGCATTACTAGATGCTGGGGGAAAATTATACATTGAATGACTGTCAGGCTCATCTGTGCAATAAAGATTTACAATAAACACATCATTAATTTTTCTGAGAACAGCTCAGTATACTCTGTTTTACATGAATCCTTATGATTTAATCTTGTATTTGGAGATATGATGCTATGGCATTTGGATAACATTGGTTAAGCAGCATCTTAGAGAACAGAACACTCTTCCTCAGAATGGATGGCCATTCTTTCACCCTGTGATGTACAAATGCAAATTACAACCTGCATTTTATCTGCCAGAAGTGTATTTCACATCTTGGAAGTACATTCTATCACAACCATGAAATCAAAACAAGTCCATTATTACCATCTTCCCTTTTGGAAGAGCATTCTCAGAACATATCCAGAAATACCTTCCTTATTCCTCCAAAGAATTGTTTATTCAGCTAGACATTGGTTGAGGTTTGGGTTTTGGTTCTGCTTGCCTCTCTCTTTTGAGTCTTGCTAAATGTTCTTGATAGTAATCCAGATATTTCTCACAAATCCAGCTGAACAGCAGCAACATCTAAGGCTGAGGAGATGAGTTGAGTTTTCCATTCACATATGGCCAGTGCCCTCATCAGGAAAGAGCCTACAGACTCATGGTGAGTAGGGTGTCTTTAGGATGCTATGCATTTAATGCATAGGGTGCTACGCATCCTAAAGAGAAAAACCCTGTGAGAGCAAAAATTGTGCTGTACACTAAGCGAGGACAATAACAACATCATATTCACCTCTAGGTGACTCACCTTGCTTTGGGTAATTGATTTCCCATAAAGATTTCCTTTTTTCCTGCTTCATTTTCCCAAGCTATTTCTGCCTCCCCATCTATCCCCAGCGACCTTTGACACCCAAAACTTTCCCATACGAATTGCATGGAACAAGGTGCTTTTATTTTTCCCATTATTTTGTGTTTGTACGTGCTAAAATGATACTGCAAGCAGAATGGGTTACCTGGACAGAAGCAAAAGAAGGAATTTGTGAAGGGTAGAAAAATGGGAGGAAAAAAAAGGAAAACATAAAGGAGAGTTTGAAAAAGGGAAGACATTTAAATTAGATGGGGGGAATCTGGTTGTACAGTGGGCACAAGAGCTGATAAAAACCTAACCAAGCTCTACAAATGAAAATAGCAAATATATTTTTGAAAATTTTATAGCATATAAAATTGTATAAAAATATCATCAAAGCAAGAAAAAAGGAAATGTATACTCTATAGTTCTACCTCTAGAATCAGTTATTGGACAATACCTATGGCTGTAGGTTTTTCCTATCCATCTATATATATTAATATAATATGTGACTGTATTTCTGTACCATCACACATATACCCACTCAAAGACAAGGACAGTAGTACACAAATTCTACTCCAAGATAGGTCATGAGAGGGAAGCAAAGACTATACAATGATGTGTCTCCAGGACAATCTATTTAAAACCCATTCTATAGCCATTGGGTTTTAATGGGCTTTATTTTAAATGAATTACCCTGCACCATAAACTGACTGAGAAATGATCCTGCAGGTTCAGAAGCCAGCACTCATGAAGAATACATGGGTGAGGTTCAGGAATCATGGCTGAAGCTGACCAAAGCTGAGAGGATGCGTCTCCAGTTGGCACTGCCTCTGGCCTGCAACAGCCAGCATTCACCCCACAAAGGGGGACAAGGTCTCCTCAGGGGAGACTGAATGAGTGTGCCCTGAGTGAACTTAAAGGGCCCACACCCTACTCCCTGCTTCTCCTGGCTGAGCAGATGGCAGCCCAGGCTGGGTGCAAGTACAGTTAGTGAAGCCAGCCATTGCCAGGGTTAATCCACTTCTGCTTGGGAACAGAAGCCAGAATAAACATGAATTCATGTCAAATATGTCTGGCAATATTTTCCAAAAAATGACTAGGGTGGGTATTTAAGAAAACAATCAGGAATTAATATGTTTAAACTTGACCATCATACATCTTTCAGTCCAGGTCATCCACCGCACAATCGTTCCTTGTTTAATATAAAAACAAGAAGCTATTTCAGTGGCACAATTCTTGCTTAATTCAGACATTCCTGGAGAAGCAGCCAGCCTTCTTACAAATGTCCAAGGAGGATCTTTAGAGGCCTGCTTCCCATTTTTCTAATCTCCCTGGGAACATGTTCATGATCAGATAAACTGTCTAATGTAAATGACTCTGGTAACATTCTAATTCTAGTGTCACCTCTGTGCCCACTAGTGTCTCTGGTGAGAGAGAGGAAACCTTAAAAAGTAAAATCTGGCCTTGGCAGGTAATATGTCTCTTGATACCCAGAGGGAGGTTTTATAGGAATATTGTCATTGCTCATTATAATTTTTTTCATTAAGTTCATTTTCTTAGTGATAATGAGGCCTTTAATCATGGATCACAGTTGATAAATTATTACTTTCCATTTGTTCATGCATAAGATCCAATATAACATCATTACTGCAACATTATGTTCTTTAACATCTAACTTTGCCACGGTTTGGTGCTGTACCAATCATATTATTGGTGGAGCAGAACTATGCAGTGATTCCTCATGCTGCACATAGAGAATCTATTTGCTGTAGGAGAGTCTGTTTAAGGTTTTAAAAGTTTCCACTTGGATTCTCAGTAAATCCACTGACGTTTTATATAGATTGGTGTCATCTTCCCTTTTGGAAAGACATTCTCAGATAAATCCTGTTTTAGTGCTTTGTTTTTTTGTATTGTTCTGTTTTTTTCTTAAATCAAGAGGCCATAGAGAAGTTTTTATTTTATTTTTTCCATAAATTTGGCTATGACAATTTCTCCCAAATTACCTGCAATTTCCTATCTCTGGTAATAAGCTATTTGTGTGAGTAGGGTATGCCTGCATATACTTAGAAGATAAGCCTTTAGCAGTGTGCTTGGCATATAGGAGAAGTTGAATAAATTTTCAGGGAAATTTGAATTTTGTTTGCATTCACAAGTGGATAGTGGAATTCAGTTAGACGATTTTGAATGTGTTTCCTGAATGCTGACCGTGTTCCAAACACTGTGGTGGGCCAGCACTGCGTCTCCTGTGGGGTGTGTGGGCATCTCAGGATCAGAACAAAGTTTCCAATTAGGAAAAAAATTGTTGCCTGAATTCCCTAAATTCTCTTTATTTGGGATAGAACACCACATACACAGACTTCCAATCTCAGAATCTTCTCTATTTCACTATGAGAAAAAGATTTCATGCTTTTTTTCTATTGTTTTTCCTAGGCTCCATGGGGAATGTTACAAAGTAATTTCCATCATCAAAGTCTCTGCTCATAGGTTAAGAAAGAAGAAAATATATTATATTATATTATCTATCTATCTATCTATCTATCATCTAACTATCTATCTATCTATCTATCTATCTATCTACCTACCTATCTAAGGAAAAGTGACCCATGAGAGAAGTGATATTAAAATAAACAGTATCCATACTTCCAAAATATGGATAACAAAAATTGGTCTTCAACTTTTGGATTACCATCTCACATCCCATGATAATGTTGCTTTTTACTTTACGCTTTTGTATCTAAAGGCATGGTTCCAAGTGGAAAATATAATACAATGGCTTAAATTCTACAAATGAATGAACACGTGCACTAGGTTATTCTTTGGCTTTCAGATGTTTAGATATCATTTTACTGTTTAAGTGTATCAGATCCACAATGGGATCCTGTCAAATGTTTTCGGTAGTTTATAACAGCTCCAAAAATGAAATGGACAGTGGAAGAAAGTCCATTTGAATTTAATGGGTTAGAAATGAGTCTCTTGCCTGCTGCCATAAACTATTAGGGCTCATAACCTAAGAAAGATTGGCAAAAATAAAATATGGAACAAAGGCCTCGATAAGAATGGGTCATTATGCCACTGAAACGTACCACATTAACACAACTTAAATATAGAGCTATTTGGTGACACGGGGACACAAATTCAAGGGCTAACTTGTCACATTTTACCCAGGGACGTGTAGAGCGCATGGTTTCGTCTGTGGTAGGACTGTCCCTATTGCTGTCCCCACATGCTAGTTAATTCTTAATTCAGGTGTGTAAGCCCTTGCTCTGTGTGTGTAAACCAGAGTAAGATGCCATAATCTGTGCAATAGAATAATGTTTGTCCCAAATTGCTGCTCAACTTGAAGAAAGCTGTTTCAAGGGAATTAAAAGACTGCAGAAAATAAGCTAGAGCTTTGGAAATATTGCTTTTGCAGTCAGCACTGATTTGGAATAATTACTTTAATGTTTTATCAGCTCCAGTATCGATTCATAGCATCATATAATATAGCATTTTGTATTTTTAATAGATAACTGCATTTTTACTCAATATCCCTTCGAAACACTTTTTAAAGATTTAAAGCTAAGAGTGAGTTACATGGAGTTTTGTTTTGCTTCACTGAGAGTTTTAGGTGAAGTTCTTTATGGAATGAAATTCTCTTTCTATTCTTTTTCAGCTGATTAATGACTTAAAGCAAATGAAAAACATTTCCATTTTTATTGGTGCTAGAAAAAATGGCTATATTCCTGTTTCTTTTTCAAATGTTGTTTCTTGTTGCTTGTTAGATTATAAAATGGAAGCTGTAGACTTTCTATTTTGACTGGCCAAAAAGCCCCACATACAAAAATACAGAATATAAATGAGGTAAAAGGTCCAGGTTCCAAGGTCAAATATTGACATACTCTTGGTTATATTTAATTTCAATACAAAATCATACCACCTCTAAGAACATAGTTTGCAAACCAATGCCCCATGGATTGAATGCAGCTCACAGGCATGTTTCATTTGATTAGCACAGTGTTTGTAAGTTTTTGAGTTAGTTGTCAATATGTAAAAATTTGGAGAGAGCTTATATCAAATCCTAGGTATCTAGGACCCCCATCCCCACACAGCTCAAATTCAGTTGCTGCCTACCGACTACCCTGTTTTGACAGCACCCACCCTCTCCAATTTCTCACAGTCCCCATTGCTCCTTCCTGTCTTGCTGATACAAAGGCCCACTATGAATTGCCATTTACCACAATGACTGTGATATTACATGGCTTGCTTTATTCATTTACTTGACCTGCTAGGCCCCTGAAGTCATTTGAATTTCTGGCCACATTATGTGGTGAGGTCATTGTTATGAACACAGGGAGCACAACAGAAAAATCTAAGTGTTTCTCCAAGGCAAAACGTAAAGCTGACAGAAGAAATCTGTTCAAATATCAGCATGCTGTTGTGCATTCGATACTACAAAGTTCTTCAGATCTTTCTGTTGGGGAACATTTTGGCAAGGCAAAGGTCCAGGAAGACCACATACAGTCTCTTTTTTTCTGCCTGAAAAAATGCCAATATTTCACCTTAGTAATAAAAGGACGTTTAAGTATCTGTTCTCGTGCTTTTTCATGTAGAAATTAAATCTGTAGTGGGGAATACACTTAAACCTATTGCCTAGCTCTCTTTCTATTACTAATCCCCACTTCATCATCAGCATATTCATGTGCTTTACTCTTGGGAAGGACTCAGAGATTCCTGTGTGACCAATAACCACATTTTAAGAATCACTTTTATCTAAATCACATCATTTAGACTCATAAAATCCCACTTTACTTGCACTCCCTTAGATCCCACCTGTAATTTGGTCTCAAGGGGGCTGCAATGTTATTCTCTTTCCATTCTACATCTATTATTCTTATTTTTGATTCATGCTATTAATCCACTTCTATCTTGTATTTTTAAAAACTCACTAAAATGCAAAGAATTATCTGCCATATCTCCCTGATACTAATTCCCTTAGCACTTTACTGAATAAAAAGAAGAGTGATGAAATCAAACCACAGATATCCAAAAGAAGATGTCCAGCCAGTGGTAAAAATTTCAGTAACCACTTAGTTATCGATGCTACCAGTGGAAACAATGGGTTCCCACTCAACAGTACAGTCATCAGCTGAACATTCAGGTTTATACTAATGAATGCACAGAGAAAATAAATTAGCCATCAATAAAGATTCCTATAGAATAATCTTTTTTAGAAAACAAACAGAATTCTGTATTATAGAAGTGGGAAAAAAAGCATAAGAACAATTTTAAGTCTGAAAGGAAATTGGAGAAAACAAATGTTCCTGACTCAGGAAAGGAACCAGAGACTGGAATCATCATCTTTGCTGTGATGAATGTCAGCATGGCTGTATCGTCAGTAGCCAGTGCAAAAATGACAACATTTAAAGTAACGGCATTGACAGTCATAAAATGGCAATTACTGTGTGTATGGCTTTTTTCAGGCCTCTCCCAGCATATCCAGGATGTCCATTCTCATCAGGCCAGACAGGTGCCTTGAAAGCCAGGTCATTAGCAAAGGATTT
Source organism: Pan troglodytes (assembly GCF_028858775.2). NCBI lineage: Eukaryota > Metazoa > Chordata > Mammalia > Primates > Hominidae > Pan > Pan troglodytes. The sequence goes on from NC_072404.2 coordinate 37,554,309, forward strand.
TGAGGATGTCCCTTCAAGTTTTGTTTCTGTTTGAGTAAAAATCTCACGTTGTTTGGTTTGCCCAGGGGAATATCCCCCAGAGTTCTAAGACCTCAAACCAACCCCCAAAGATTCATCCCCTGGAAGGAGATGGTGTGAGGGAAGGCCAAGGGTCAGGGGGTTGGGGGCTTGTGTTTGAAAGTTGTACACCTTCTCCAGATATGGGTCTTTGTGGAAGAAGGAGAAGAAGGAGAATGAAGAAGCTCAGCTAGAATGATGCAAGACATTGGCAGCCTCTTTTATTGTCTATGAGGTCTTTTTTACTCTTGTGAATCTGAAAAAAAGAAAAAGAAAAAGAAAAGTGTCAATGCTGCCTTTCCCCCCGCCCACCTCCACCCTCCAAGTCTGAGGAGAAGGAAATCTAGGGGACAAAAAAAAAAATGGGATAACCAATTAAACATTTCCATACTGGTCATTGCTGTCTCCCTTGTAACAAGATTTGTTCTATTCATAAGGGGAAAATGTCAGTGCAAAACTGTAATATCAGTACATTTGAAATCTTAATAGTTGCTGTAAACTAGATTAGCAAACATTTGGTCATGCAGTAGGGATATTAAGCCACCTTCTTTTGCAATGGAGATGACGGTTTTGTTGCCAGATCTGGTCAATCTGTCTCAAGGGTCCGTGGGATTGGAAGAAATCAGATTCATCTAATCCCAACTGTTTTCATATCAAAAGCAATACTCCTCCCTCTCAGAATTCTTGCCCCACCCTCAGAAGTTTCCCAGAGACATTTAAAGCAAGATGTATCCTAGCCCAAATCATTTTGCAGATGGGTGAATCACCTGAGTTCTCCACTGGACCCAGAGCAAGGGGGTGGAGGAAGACGACAAAGATGGAAAAAGGACTAGGTTAATGAAAATAGACAATATTGTATTTCTTTTCAACTGGCATGCTCTACCCCATGTAACCTCAAAGGTCTTAGGCAGAATTTAAAACAACAACCACAACAAACCCACCATATTATTTCTTCCAATTGGTGTTGCATGCTCTGCAAGTCATCATGCCTTATAGTTAGAAAGTGTTCCCTTCTATGCAGGGCTCCAGTTGGCTTGGACTTTAAGAAGGGTAACACTATTATCTACAGAGATGTTAGAAGCCTTTACAGGACAAGGAAAGTTTCCCATTCAACTTTAAAGACTAAGATACTCTCCTAAGATTTAGGTGAATTTAGCAGAAAACTCATTGGGAGACAGGAGAACTCCTTCTGATCTATTGTAATTACAGTCAATTCTCAATTTTCCAGGGGCCATTGATCCAAGCTTCCTGCTGTTCCTCTAACTTTATTATGTTCTTGATTGTTCATTATGTTTACCCTCCATTAACACCTTCACCCATTTGAGAGAAATAACAGACAAAAGTGAGGCTTCATACCAATCACTTTACTCCAATACTAGCACTAATAAACTTGCCAGTGAGAGAAGGAGGTGAAACAAAAGCTGAAATCAAGGATGAGAAATTTTCCATTGATGTTGATAGTCTATGCACAGTTTGGTCCACATGGAATTGCAATACATGACTTTGTCCTTAGTACTCTGACACTGCCATTATCAACTTGGGATCATATGTCATGAGGCTTCTTTTACAGAGTCATCATAATACTAACCACCTTCAGAGATGTCCCCAGACCCTCAAATGTAAAGCCCAATTTTGTTAGGATGACAGAAGGTTGGGTTCAATTTTTTAATAACAGACCCATTGGTTGGAAGGAAGCTAGAGACAGATAGCTGGGGACAGCTGATAAAGACCACTATTTAACTCAGTGAGCCTCACCTGGCCAACAAGGAGAATGATGCACCTCCTGCAGACTGGGTTAGCAGAGACCCACGGTCCAGACTGCTGGGTCCCAGAGATGGAAAGGGGCCTATCTAGGGTCTTAATGAAATCCCAAGGCTGCTAAAAGGAGATATTCCTCCATTTCTAATCACTGCTTATGGGTGAGATGGTGGAGTGTTCCCTCTGGCTGTGGATCTCCATCCTCCCCTCCAGCTTTGGGTCAAAGGGTGAAGGGAAATGGTGAATAAAAGAAGTTTGTGTGTTTAAGCTGTGCCTGTGTTCATTGTCATTAAATACTACCAGCAGTAAAAGAACAAGAAGCATATGTTCTATAGCTGGGTCTGTGACGTGATGACCTGAGTCATCATCCCTGGCCTTCCCAAACACATGCCCTCTAAAAGTAACTTCTGTTTGTGAATTTCTTAAGGCACTTAAGAAATACCCTAAGGTCCCTATATCATAGCTACCTGCAAAATAATGTTCCAACCCAGACTGCTGACTCTTTGAGAACAGGGAAAACACCTCATTTATCGTTTATAACACTTCTTGCATGTAGTGCAATGCCTGACACATAGCATATGCTCAACAATATTTTTAATGAAAAAGAAGAGAATTGAATAAGCATGAGGAGGACGGGACTGATAAGGTGTGGTGATGAATAGGAGGTTTCCCTCCACCCTTTTTCTAATTTTGACTTTCACAGCATGAAACAAAAATTTAAAAGAAAATAATAAACACACCAATTATATATTTTATTCAATAGTAAGGTATGATATGTCAAAATATTTACATTCCCTATGAAGAAGCCCAATTATGGATGGCTTTCTATGGAGCTAATCTCACAGAGAAGGAGCACCTGCTATCCAGGCAGCTTTGGCATGGTTTGTAAATCAGGCCTGGTCCTCTTTTCACTCCACATCCTATCTTTCATTGTGTTTTGGTTTTATGTATTTGTTTTCAATATAAACTGAAATTCAGTAAGCATCAGCAAGACTACAAAGTATATGAAAATGAGGACCCTGAAGACAAAGTGTTAATAGGCCACTCTGTGTGTAACTGAGATGCATGACTTTTTGAAGAGCACAAAAAGTAGTTAAACCCTTGCACTTTTTAAAGAGTGACTGATGAATTGAAATGGAAACTTTCTTGCCACATCTTGGAATAATTCAGGAAACTATTTAAGTGCCTGCCCCTTGACCCAAGACTTTTTATACCTCACAAGGTAAAGCTGTGAGAACTTTAAATCCTGAAGTGCAAATACATGGTATATGAATTCACAGAAATGTATTTACTCTATAGGAGCATACAATCATGTTTCAGCAACTTCATTTAGAAAAATGGGAGATGGACTTAAAACAATGTGGCCTTATTTATGGTACCATGCTACTCCCACAGGTAAGTGCAGATGCTGTATATAGGTCTTAAAACCGTGTGATTTAAAGATAATTGGTTTTAGAAGAAGATTGAAGTTCAATTTAACATGACTTGATTCTAAAGATGTGTTTATCCATTATAATGTTTATTCCTGGATCACAAATGGAGTGTCAATGGGGCAGCCCTCATAAGAATTTGCCACTGGGCTTAAAAAATATTTTAAATGCATTTCTCTTCCATTTTTCTTGGATTTGATGTTTTTACAGCCTGATTCAACTATCACCTAAACTCAAAGAAGTAAATTGACTTGGCTGAAGAGAGAGCTGGGGTTCAAAACCAGATTTTTAGGTCCTAGGAACTCTGTACCATAGCTGCCTCCCTATGGAGTCAACTTTCTGCAAAAACAGCAAAGTGATACAGCACACACCTGACAAGTTATAAAACTCTAAATAGAAAAAAACGAATGAAGAATAAGTGTAGAGAAACCAAAACCAATTTGAAATGTCATGTAAGACTTCTATTGGGCATATGAATGGGTCCTCGTTTTTTTTTTTTTTTTTTTAAATAAGAAGAAAACATTAAGAAAAAACAATTCTAAAGTATCTGTTAGGCTTTATCCAGGTATGGACTTAATTGTCCTAGGTCACAAGTACATGACAGCTATTTTAAAGGGTTATTTTCAACATGTGCATGCTTTCTCCTTGCCCTAAATAATAGAGCATATGATTATAATAGGATTATTCTAAATGAATTTTCACTACAAATAATATCCATGCTACAGCACTGCTAAGACAAAATCCTCTCATCATGTATTATTCCAGCACAGAAAAATAAAACAGAAGGACAGATAGACAGACACATAGATAGATAAACCAGATAGATAGATAGATAGATAGATAGATAGATAGATAGATAGATAGATAGATAGATAGGCAGGCAGGCAGACAGACAGAAGACATTTGTGGGAATGTAACTTCTTAAAACCTTGCCTATGCCATTAACTCCTAAAATTTACCCATTTGATCCAAACACACAGAATAAGAACAGCACAAAGAACGGTTAGTTTACTGCAAAAGTAATTGTGGTCTTTACCATTACTTTTGATGGCAAAAACCCCATTTACTTTTGCAGCAATCTAATAGTTCTTAGGTCCAACCCTTTCCCTCTTTGTCTTTCCTTTTGCTCCACTGCATCTGTGCTACCACTGAAAATAACAATGATGTTAAACTCTTCCTCTCTACCCTTGTTGCTTTCTCTCTTTCATTTAGCATGTTCTTTCTTTCCAAACATAAAATATGTGAACAACTGTCTCTGTTCTTCTGTCTCACACTGCCCAAAGTGTCTTACTGCTATCATGCTCTGTTTTAAGAATGTAGCACATTAACACAAAGACAATGATTAAAACACTGAACTCTCTAAATGCCCGCAATGCCTGGCCCACTTTCAGCAGACAAGTAAAAGTCAGGCATCAGTAACTCCTACAACTCCTCTGATGATAAGTCAACATCCCTGATTCACAGAGGTGCAGGTGAGGGTAGAGTTAAGCACCCTTGTCTGCACAAAAGAGTTTTGTTTCTGATCAGTCTTTGTATCTGTGAAGTCAGGAAGAAGCCAAGGACCGTAAAGAAAGTCCTTCAGATCAGTAAGTGAGGCCTGGATTTTAGACCTGAAACATTCTGACTACTCTTCATGTTTTTCTAAATTTTATTATTTCAGGAAAAGCAGAAAAGATTCTAAATGATGAGAAAACCAAACAAACAATCATTTTCTCATGTTTTCACTATGGCTCCAGGGCATAGAATAAAAATAGCATATATTGCAGCGGACTAATACTTAAGAAATGTAGACATGGTCACTTGGAGAGCAGGATGCCCATCAGTGGAGAATGCTAAGAAAAAATGCAAAGAGGGGAAGCTTGAATACTTGCTGAATATTGCATTTAATAGCTTTTTTAGCATGTGAGTGTCTAGAAAAGAAATGGCATTACCAATGTAGATAGTGTTAAGTTCTGCCTTTGGCACATATTTACTTCAAAGGTTCCCGTTATTTTAAATATTTAAATATAATGTTAATAGAGTTTCTTTTGGCAAATGTATTGTTACTTGTGTTTCTCCAATCCCTTGCATAGAATCTGACAAAATATCATTTTTTTCTAGGAGAAAATATTTATTTCATGATTACTAAGAAGCTTTATTTTAAACATCTTGAACATCAGTATTAAGGAAAAAAGAAAAATCACACCTTGCCCCGTAGTTACAAAATTTTAATTCCCTCTGTCAAACCAGATTCCTTTAAAAATACAGTGGTACATTAGTAGTTCCACAAAGTATCTAGAAGACAGAGTGAAACAATGAAAGCTTATGTAGCAATAATTGCAAAAGAAAAGTTGTTCAGAAAGTCTAATTTTATCATTAACAAAGAGTTCATAATATACTTTTATTTGACATTTCTACTATGTAGTTACTTGGTAAGAGACTGGGATCTAAACACCTATATAAAAAACATGAATTGATATTAGAAGTTTCCCTTAGTATAACACAATTTATTTAAACCCATCAATCTCATATAATATATAATATAATCCACATATTATGGATTGGTTAATAGATATTCCCCAAATTCATAAAATAAAACCAATTATGTTGGGTTAAAGCATCACTGAATTAATAATAACTCTCATTGTTGGGTCAACCTACAGCACAGCTTCCAAAATTAAGTACAAAATGACAATGAAGTATCTAAATCAAAATGTTTAATCGAAAAAACCTTTTAGAGTTTAATTAGTGAAGTTTTAACCAGATGCATGAGAATAACAGACACCTAAAAATAATATTACAATTCTCTCCTCCACTTATTGACTTTTTGTTTTCCTTGGACAGGGACATATATATATCTATATACACACACACATATATATATATGTATATGTATATATGATTTAAGATGTATGTAATATAGTTTATCATAGAGGGTATATATTATGTATATATGATATATATTAATATATCTTACATGTTATATGTCATATATGCATCATATATCAGATATATCATATTGTATGTATCATATATCATATGTATGATTTATGTATGTGTGTACATATATATGTGTGTGTGTACATAAGTGTGTGTGTAATTTCAGTTGCTATTTTCATACTACAAACATGAATTTCAAGACACAAAAATCTGCAAGAAGACAATGGTAGTCACCTGCCCTCTTGTTCCTTTATAATTCCTTTATATTCATTATATACCATCCTTGAAAAGCACAAGAACATTCACTGAACCTAAAAGTATATAAAAAATGCATTGATTTGAAATGGATGTTTATTACCAAAAGCGCTAACTGTTCTGATTCACTATGACTCAGATGAAATGCTAGAACCATGAATAAGTAATAGGCTTTGTACGTCCATGCTCCCAAGAGTAGAAGTCCATAGCAACAAAGGAACAAGGTGCTTTTTCAGGTTAACACTGTTTGGCCACTTCCCACTCACATATTATGGATTGGTTAATAGATTTTCCCCAAATCTATTTAAAAAACCCAATTACGTTGGGTTTAAGCATCACTGAATTCACAGTAGCTCTTATTGTTGGGTCACCCTACAGCACAGCTTCCAAATTTAATTACAAAATGACAGTGAAGTATCTAAATCAAAATGTTTAATCAAAAAAACCTTTTAGGGTTTAATTAGTGAAGTTTTACCCAGATTCATGAGAAAAACAGACACCCAAAAATAATATTACAACTCTCTCCTCCATTTATTGACTTTTTGTTGTTTTCCTTGGGCAGGGACATTGGAGTGGAGAGTTTAGATACTTGTCAAACTACTTGAGAAAATAAGGTTGTAACTGTTTTAGAAAACACCTGCTAAACCATGGCATTTCCTTACTATTAACGTTCCACGTGACATAAATATGTTAAGGAAATGGGTCACAGGAGTTTTCATGGACAAATGGCTAAGGGAAATGGGATATTAGTCAGAATTTGTGTTCTTATGATGACTTAATTGGAACCCAAAGCACTCCAGATATTTGGTCCCTCTTTGCTCATGAAAAATAACCTACGCAGATGCTGGATTCTCATGCTGAAAGCAATTCCTTCATTAAAGAAATGTCTACTTTTTGTCAATACATAGAAGGCTGCAGTGGGATACCTTCCTAGACCTAAGAAATATTATCCTTTGAGACAGAAACAAGTTTAAAACCTAAAGGATGGGATTAACTATATGTATAAACTGCCTCAAAATAGCAGATTTTGACTTCAGTGGCATGACCACTAGTGAAGTATATTACAAATGATTCATTACTAAAAACAGTTAAGCACTGCAGTTATAAAGGGTTAATTTTTAAGGTAAGTAGAAGAGATTCAAAGTTATTGCTATGGCAACACTATCTTGGGTGTGAGAGAAAAGGATGGGGTAACAGCTTGTCTTCCCAGTTCACATTCCTTGGCCTATTTTACACATCACATGATCTGGGCACACCTTCAGAGGGGTGTAGAGCTAGTGAAAATCTGGTAGTCTAAAGTGGACAAAAAATAATGAGGAAAAAAAATCGAGAACATCTACCTTAAAAACAATGCAGTATCGTCAAGATTAAGGCCCAGAAAAGCAATCAAAGATGACTGAAAGTGAACAAGAATAATAATCTACTCCAAGATATTAACACATCTCATGGCTGAATTAATGTGTGGCTAAAAAACAGGCAAGAAAAGGGGTGCCATAGAGGGGTGCCTCTTGCACTGTCAGGATATAGGACATGCAAGATGACCCATATCCACTCTTCTTGGCAGGTCCGTCCCAATGATAGAAACAGATTTCAAGATATTCTACCTTAAGATCACAATTCATCAACTAAGTCCCCTTACATGTTCAGTTCACCAAGCAACCTTCTGATACAATTTGACTTTCCAAGTAAGTTTTCCTTCAAGAAGAAACCACCAACTGGCCAGTTGACATGAGGATCCCAGCATATGTGGAGTATATATTTCACATTGTACATCAGTAAACTGTCAGTCAAAACTATGCACTGGTCACAAGTATTCATTTCAGTGTCAACAAATCCTCTCCAGCATAATCAACTCTTCCTTTACTGTCAATATGGAATTCCTTGTTCTGCCATTGTGTAGAGCTCTTCTAGCTAATCAGCAGCCTCTCTTTCTAATCATCACATATCCCCTAAGCTCCCAGATGAAGGAATTTTGTGTTTCCCAAATGAGATCATTCTTATACAAAGAACAAAATGATGAATGGTAAAGTAAATTTCACTAAAAAGTCCTATGTCAAGAATTCTCAGAATGCCAAACATTTTCTATGACTTATGTGTAGTGACGCAACATAAACTAGAGTAGAAGTTTGAACAAAAATGGTCACTAAGACCACCATCCTCTAAGAATGGTAAATCCATTAGAATTTGGTCAAAAATCATATCAACAGTTCCTTAGAAACAGATCTTTCAGAAATTGAGAAAAATATTAAAGGAATTACAAAATTCTCCATAACATCTTCTATATCAAGGGGGTATAAGATTCATTCAAATATGAGTGTGCTGAAGACAAGTAAGTGTGTTCAAGTGTTGCTATGGCTCTGCATGGACCAATGCATAGCCAGTGTCAACTACAAGTGATAACACGAAGCCCTGTGGGAAGAAATAGCAGAGATTGGAAAACTAAGGTGATAAAATGAAACATCAACCAAAAGGAAGGTTTTGAGGTGTCTAAAATAGGGCAGTTCTTTATTCTGGCATATAAAGACAATCCAAAACTATCATCCTAAGTAGTATGGGGACATTTTTTTTGGAAGAAAGAATAATGTGAGTATGATTCCTTGAGATGAGAAAACTGGAACACAGGTGTCCATGCCAGTAAGAAAACTGATAATGCCCTCAGGGTCCGTATAACCAGTGAATGCACACCTGCTGAACAAAGGTCATGTGACAAAGCATTTATTGTTTCTCAAATCTCTGGAAATGAACCTAAGACAGAAACAATCTCTAGTAAAGACATACATGTGTCAGTTCTACCCACAGCCTGCTGTTTGACTCTTTTCTCCCCAGATCTGCAAAGCAGAGCATACTTCCACATCTGTACAGGCCCCTCCTATCTTTCACTACCAGCTTCATTGAAGAGCAGGTCATGATGCCTCACCCTATAGGCAACTAACATTTTTCAAAATATGAACATGATGAAAATTAAATACCACTCAAGTGTAAAGTTGTATTCTTCTGCTGTTTTCATTAATGGCTTGGCAAATCAATTCAAATAGAACAAAAGATGCCTTAAAAGCTCAGAGTCATCCATTCCAAATTCATTTATGTACTCCATTTCAAACTAACTTGTTAGGAATCATCTATTTTTTAAAAAATTAAAAAAGAAAAAAACAGAAAAAACACATACATTTCTTCAGGTGACCACTGTGAGCCATATAGCAAGTCAAGGTCATGAGACAACAGCCTTGTGGAGAATTATATAATGTAGATATGATTAGAGGCAAATTCCTATAATGTACACAACAACCCTTTTGATCACAGTTATTTGTTCTATGCAAACTAACAAGAATACTGGCTACCCTGCCTCCTCCATTTTTTCTGTACTAAGATCCTAAATAGGAGAACATGATTATCTTGAGAAATATTCAGAAAGAATGGTTGTAAGAAATACAATTTCCTCACTGAGAAAACAAACTGACAAAGCTGTGTCCTGACAGCCACAGTGAAATGCAGAGCTAAGAAATTATTATGTGGATGTAATATACATATCCCCTCATACAAGCTTTGTTTTATCTTAATATGGTTTTAAATTTGGCTTTTAATTTTCACATCCTTAATGATGTCAAGGATCTTTTAATGCGCTTATTTGCTAGTTGTATATCTTCTCTAGTGAAAAGTTTGTTCATTTTTTTTGTATGTTTTTAATTGGGTCGTTTTCTTATTATTTAATACTGAGTATCTATATTTAATGAATATCAGTTATTTAACAAATATATGTTTTGCAAATATCCCCCCAGAATGTGAACTGCCTTTTTATTCTCCTAATAGAGGCTTTTGATAAGGCATAATTTATCAATTTGTTTTTTATGGTTTGTACTTTTGTGGTCATGCCTAATAAATCTTTGCTTAACCCAAGATCAAAAAGAGTTTCTCTTATATTTTCTTAACTAGAAACTGATAGTTTTACATTTTACATTTAGCTTTATGATAAATTTTGAGATGTCGCTTGTATATGATGTGTAGTTAGAAATTCATTATTTTGCATATGACATTTCAAGCAGTCATCATCATTTGTTGATGACTATCATTTTCTTGGAATTGTCTTTGCCCTTTATTAAAAATAAATAGTCCATACACATGTAGATCTATTTTTGGAGTATCTAAGCTATTCTGTTGACCTGTTGGTCTGTGTTGATGCCGATACCATGCTGCCTTAATTACCACAGCTTTATAGTAAGTCTTGAAATCAAACCTTCTAAGTTGCTTTGTCTATTCTGGATGCTTTGTATTTCCATATGAATTTTAGAATCATCTTGTCAATTTCTACCAAAAAAAAGCATAATAGGATTTTAATTGAGATTGTATTGAACCTATAGATCAACATGGGAAGAATTTACATGTCACCTGTCTCTGGAAAATCCCCAAATATTTGGAAATTAAACATTACACTTCTAAATAACTCTTAGGTCAATGTAGATACCAAATGGAAATTAGAAAGTATTTTGAGCTGAATGTGAATGAAAATGCGCATATCAGAGTTTGGATCATGATGCTAAAGCAGTACTTAAGAAAATCTATACCACTAAATGCCTACATTAAAAAAGAAAAAAAATCTCAAATCGGTAACCATGACTTTCACCTTAAGAAACTATAAGAATGAGACAAAGTAAACCCAATAGCAAGCAGAAGAAAGGAAATAATAAAGATGGATATTAATAAAATAGAAAACAGAAAAACAATAGAAAATATTAATGGTGATGATTAATAAAATATATTAACCTTTAGCCATACAGATCAGGGAAAAAGAGAGAAAACACAAACTACGCATATAAAAAATGAGAGTGATAACATTATTAAAAATTCTACATATATTAAAAGAATAATAACATAATACGAACATCCTTTCAATTTAATTCTATCGTGGTCCATGAACATATTTGTTTGCCTTGAATCCTTTTGAATTTATTGGGACTAATTTCTTCTCCCAGAATATAGTCTATCTTTTTAAATATTCTGTATGCACTTGAAAAAGATGTGTATTCTTCTATGGTTGGGTATTCTAGGAATGCCAATTATGTCAAGTTGATTGACAGTGTTGTAGAATTCTTTGTTTCCTTGCTGATTTTCATATCTACTTAGTCTATTAATTATTGAGAAAGAGATAATAATGTCTCCAAATAAATTGTGAATTAAAAATGTTTTTGTAGTTTGTTTCAAGTATTTGGTGCATAAATGTAAAAAATGATTATATTCTCTTGATAAACGGACATTATCATTATGAAATGAACTTCTTTATTGCTGAAACTTCTTTATTCCTGTCTTTGTTCTGATATCTACTTTGTCATATATTAATATAGCTACCCAGGCTTTCTTTTGATTAGTGTTAAGACAGTATACCAATTTACAACCTTTTACTTTTGTGCTATTTGTGTCCTTTTTTGATTGTTTTTGTTTTTATTTGTATATGTTTATGCGATACAAGTGTAATTTTGTTGCATTAATATATTTGATAGTGGTGAAGTCAGGAATTTTATATTTGTGTCTTTTTGTATAAAGGCATAATATATTTGAATATTACAATCTCACAATCTCTGCCTTTTAATTAAGGCACTTAAGTCATTTATATTTAACGTGATAACTGATTTGTTTTGTTTTAATTCTGTGATCTTCCTATTTGTTTTCTATTTGTCTCACCTGTTCTTTGTTCCCTTCTTACTCTTTTTCTACGTTGTTCTGGATTAATTATTTTATGATTCCATTTTATCTGTTGTTGGCTAATCAGCTATATATCTTTGTTTTGTTGTTTTAGTGATTGCTTTAGAGTTTATAATATATATGCTCTTAATTTACCTCAATCCTCCAATGATTTTATAACACCTCATGCGTGATACTGAACCTTACAATAGATATCCCATTTCTCCCCTACTGGACTTTTTGCTACTGTAGTCATACATTGTATTTTTGTATACGTTATAAAATAAACAGTACATTTATATTATTTTGTTTACCTAGTCAATTATCATTAACATAAATTAGAAAAATCATATATATTTATATATATTTACCCATGTAGTTGCCATTTTTAATGCTCTTCATTCTTTTGTACAGATCTATATTTTCATACAGCATAATTATCCTTCGCCTTTCCTTAAAATTTCTTGCATGGTGCATCTACTGGTGATGAATTCATTAAGTTTTTGTATGTCTGATGAAAACATCTTAATTACATTTTGGTTTCTGAAAAATACTTTTGCTAGGCACAGAATTCTTTGTTGATTTTTTTTCCTTTCATTAATTAAAAAATTTAGCTCCACTGTCTTATTTGCATTGTTCCTCACAAGACATCTACTGTCATCCTTATGTTTGTTTGTCTGTACATATGTGTAATTTTTCTCTGGCAGTTTTTAAATTTTTCTCTTCATCACTGGTTTTGAGCAATCTGATTATAGTATGCTTTTGTGCAGTTTTCCTTATATTCCCTGTGCTTGAGATGTATTGAGCTTCTTGAATCTGTGGATTTATAGTTTTCATCATCTAACAAAATTATAGCCCCTGATTTTTCAAATATTTTTCCTCCTCTCTCCTCTACCTGGGGATTCCAAGTACACATTTATTAGGCTATTTGAAGGTGTCCTACAATTCTGTTTTTATTCTTTTTTTCTATTTCCTTTTGGGTAGTTTCTATTGCTATCGTTTTGCTACTCTTTTCCTCTCCGAAGTCTAATTCCATCCAGTGTATTCACCATTAATCTCATCTAAGTTATTCTGTCAATACCATCGATCACATTTCTCATATCAGATATTGTAGTTTTCATATTTAGAAGTTTGATTTTAGTCTTTTAAAAAGATCTTCCATGTGTCTACTTCTGAACATATGGGCTACAGTTATAAGAACTGCTTTTATGTATTTGTCTGCTAATTCTAACATCTGTTTCAGTTCTGCATTGGTTTCAATTGGTTGGGCTTTTTCTTTTATTATTATTATTATTATTATTATACTTTAAGTTTTAGGGTACATGTGCACACGTGCAGGTTTGTTACATATGTATACCTGTGCCATGTTGGTGTGCTGCACCCATTAACTCGTTGTTTAGCATTAGGTATATCTCCTAATGCTATCCCTCCCCCCACCCCACAACAGTCCCCGGTGTGTGATGTTCCCCTTCCTGTGTCCATGTGTTCTCATTGTTCAATTCCCACCTATGAGTGAGAACATGCAGTCTTTCATTTTTTGTTCTTGCAACAGTTTGCTGAGAATGATGGTTTCCAGTTTCATCCATGTCCCTACAAAGGACATGAACTCATCATTTTTTATGGCTGCATAGTATTCCATGGTGTATATGTGCCACATTTTCTTAATTCAGTCTATCATTGTTGGACATTTAGGTTGGTTCCAAGTCTTTGCTATTATGAATAGTGCTGCTATAAACATTCGTGAGCATGTGTCTTTATAGCAGCATGATTTATAATCCTTTGGGTATATACCCAGTAATGGGATGGCTGGGTCAAATGGTATTTCTAGTTCTAGCTCCCTAAGGAATCGCCACACTGACTTCCACAATGGTTGAACTAGTTTACAGTCTGGTTGGGCTTTTTCTTTATTGTGGGTAGTGTTTTCTTGCTGCATTGCATGCCTGGTAATTTTTTATTGGATGCCAAACATTGTGAATTTCACCTTGTTGGGTGCTGGATATTTTTGTACTCTATGTATATCCTTGAGCTTTATTCTGGGATGCAGTTAAATTACTTGGAGACACTTTGATCCCTTTTATGTCTTGCTTTTAAGATTGTTAGATAGAACCAGAGCAGCATATAGGCTACAGCTTATTATTCCCCATGACTAAAGCAAGACAAATATGAGTCTTTTACCTAATTTTCTTTAAATAATGAGATATTTAAATCTGGCTAGTGGGAATAGGCACTTTTCCCTGACTTGTGTGAGCATCAGGACTGTTCCCTCTAATCCTCTTGGATGGTTCTGTTCTGGCCTCAGGTAGTTTCCTCATTGCATGGGTTGCTCAGTGTAGTAGTTTCCCTTTACACACAGAGGATATTTTCTAAGACTCCCAGGGGATGTCTAAAACCTCAGATAGTGCTGAACCCTATATGTATTACACACACATTTCTTTTTTCTTCTTCACAATTGCATTGATAGAAGATTTCATTCTTAGCATAGATCTTAGCAGCCTCAGTATAATTTTTTTTTCTTTATTAAGTCAAGAACTTTCATCTTTTTACTTAAAAGAAGTACTTTGTGGCTTCTCTTTGGCATATGTGAATTGCCAACATCTCCATTCTTTTGCTTTGGAACCACTGTTAAGTAATATAAAGGTACTTAATTGCAAGCACTGTGATACTTCAATAGTCAATCTGATAAACGAGATGGCTATTAAGTGACAGGTGGGTAGTAAGTAGAACCAGTACAGTGCGGATAATGCTGGACAAAGAGATGATTCACATCCTAGGTGGAATAGAGCAGTGATATGGTTGGCTGTGTCCCCACCCAAATCTCATCTTGAATCATAGCTCCCATAACCCCCATGTGTCATGGGAGGGACCCTCGGGGAGGTAATTGCATTATGGGGATGAGTTTTTCTCATGATAGTAAATAAGTCTCATGAGATGTGATGATTTTATAATGGGCAGTTCCCCTGCACACACTTTCTTGTCTGCCACCACGTAAGATGTGCCTTTGCTCCTCCTTTGCCTTCCACCATGACTGTGAGGCCTCAACCATGTGGAACTGTGAGTCCATTAAACTTCTCTTTCCTTTATAAATTACCCAGTTTGGGGTATGTCTTTATTAGCAGCCTGAGGACAGACTAATACAAGCAGGACGTCATGAGATTTCATCGCATTCTCAGAATGGTGTGCAATTTAAAACTTATAATTGTTGATTTCTGGAATTTTCCACTTAATATTTTCGGACCACAGTTGGCTATGGGTAATTAAAACCACAGAAAGTGAAACTGATAATAAGGGAGTACTATTGTACTCTTATATTCTTCAGATCTCTAGAGTTTATCTCTCTGTAATCCTCTTCTCTCCAGTATTTTATTCTGTTAACTAAAGCCACCTTGGTCTTCCTGGATTTTTATCCAACTTCTCAACTCAGAGAGTCACTGAGATGTGCCTATGTCACTCCTCTCTATGCTGCCTGGAAGTCCTCTCAAGGCAGTAAGCTGAGACAATTGTAGGGCTCATTTCATTTATTTCCTGGCTCCCAAAGATCACTGTTCTCCATTTCCTGATGTCTGGTATCTTAAAAAGCACTCTTCCACATATGTTGTCTGGGGTTTTGGGTTGTTTCAGGTGGGAGGGTAAATCCAGTTCTTGTTACTTATCTTTGGCAAAAGCAGACATTCATAGACTGTCTTGCCGACCCTTTCCACTCTTCATAGCTCACTTTTCAGTTTCATGAGACCATCCATAAACATTCCATTTACCAGGATATTCAATAAAGGAGAAACTCCTGCTGAATTCCCTCCCTAAGACTTGGTTTATAACCACGCAGGGCCTAATCATAATCTGTTGTTTGAGAGGCACAAAAGATGGCTATCTCTTATTTCTCTGTTAATGTGATCAAGTAAAGTTAAGGGCAAGTTTGTATTTCCGGATAGCTATAATAAATTATGGCAAGTCCATGAGGCTATGTTATTACAAACATGACTAAAAATGCACTGAAAAGAGTATATTTGTGTGGTAACCCACAAATCTTCCAATGCCAATGGAAAAGTTTAAGCATGATTAGAATCTTGGCTCAGAGACCTGGATCTTTTTATGTCAATACATTTCTCCCTAGGGGTAAGTAAGGTACTTTCAAAGGACATCCATTCTTTGAAGTCAGTTAGAAAATTACTGCTGCAAGGTACGAAATAGTACTGCAGTAGACTTACAGAGATAATGTACAGCTGCAATGTGTTCATTATGCCAGGATGTAATTTACCTTTCAGCACATACTACTTCCCCCTGTGCATGCCCCGGCTCATGGGAGTTTGGGAATAGCCAACTGTGATTCAGTTTCCACTGGGTTTCTCTCTCAGTGTTCACATTGGGCATGAATTGTACCCAGATACTCCCTCTCAAATATTAAAGAGAACTAGTCACCAATGGTTCCCAGGGATTGGTCTAGGGGTAGGGACATTAAAAATTGCTAAATTGACTCCCACTCATTATCTGACATAATAGGATCCAAAAAGAAATGTTCAAAAATGTATCCGGTTTTTTCTACATAGTCTTAAAAACAATCAATATATCTCCTGATCTACATATTTCCTTTCTAATTTTTCTGAAGTAGAGAGCTTTAATGACCAAAAAGAAAAGGATAGGTGGGACTCATCAAATTGCTTTCCACTTCCTGCCACCAAGAATTAGCTTTAGTCCTGTTAAAGGTTTTGGACTAAAATAGTGCAAGTCACTGAAGCTCAATGCTCTAAGTTCTATTGATACTAAAGCAGTAATGATGTCATATTAGTCCATCAGTGAATATAAAATGCAAAGTTGTTCGTGATTATGTTTGTGTGCAAACTTCCAAGTATACAGACACACCAGGACCTACTTGAGGAAGTGGAAGAACAGGCTATGGAGGGAAACAGACAGACATTTAAAAATGTCTCTTTTATTTATAGCAATCTGCTTACTGCCCCATGAGATCAAGAATCCTGCTCATTAAACAATCAAACTTTACACTTATTTGCACAATAGAACATAAAATCTATTTTATCACTTCCCCCCTCCCCCCCAAAAAAACCTGTTTAATTCTTTTAAATACTTGGGTATGATTCAGTTACAAAGGGCACAGTTAAAAAGGCTTTATGAAGGTGATAAAATGTAATCCACAATGCCCACATGACATCATTATAGCAGATGTTTGTACCACAATATACAAATGCAACAAGATTCAAAATGGCATACGAAAAATTTGGGACTTGATTTATTCTGGGCTTTTATGCTATAGAAATTTAACAGGAAGCTGTGGGCCAATAGTTGGATACAGGATGGAGAAAGTGTCTGGGTTCTGGGTTTGAAGTTGACAGTGTTCCTCCACTGTACATTTTCTGGCTTTGGTTGCCTTGATTTGGTATTGATAGCTGGCAAAGAGCCTCTGGTATTTAAACAAATCTTACCTATAATAGAGTCTGGCTCAGAGACTGTCATTCTAAATTCTGTTTTGTTCTGTGTAATTTACTTCTTAGTCACAATTATTCAAGAAGGGTACACTCATTAGGTAAGTGATTTCCATTTGCATAAGCACATTGGCAAAAAAAAAAATTGCAGGTATGTGTTCCCCAGGTATTATGTAATAAGACACCTGGAGTTAATTATTTGCATTGTCTTTTTAGAAAAAGTTTGAGAACTGTTTTCATGCATGCAAGCAAAGACAGCATGTCATAACAGCTTAGGGCTGAAAGCTAAAGGGGCTGCTTCCTTTATAATAGATGTGCAAAGAATTATGTTCCAATTTATTCTTACTCTTCCACCTGGTTACCCAGCATTTGTTCTTCAAAGGTATTCTAACAAAACGATTCAAAGAAGAGTTTAGCATCAAATATGATGTCTCCAGGGAGGTATGACTTAGAGAGTCTGGGATTCTCTCAAAAACCACTCCGTGGAAACTTTAATTTTTAGCTTAATATGATGTCTGTGTATGAGGGGATAACTAGTAACGAACCTGTGTGATAGCTGAAACAATGAAGTTTATGTAAAAGGCCAGGGCAGGTGTTTCAATCTTATAGTTCAAAGTGTGAAGGGTAATATAATTTGAACTTTCAGGTTTTAGAAACAGTAAAATGTTGTTAATCTTGCGTTTTGCATTGTCATTGCCTTTAGGACTTGTTCTTGCTGGCAAAACTGTATTTTACAACCATATATGCTGCCTCCCAACATTAGCACTATAAAGACCCCTGTTTTTGTTTTTGTTTTAAGCAAAAATAAGAACTAGTTCAAGGGGAAAAAACATGAAAACATAAAACATGGAACATTTCTTATTTATGCTGCATGATTCCCCATCAAAAAACTTATAAATACATTAGCAGTATATGATACTCCATTCTAGCTCTCTGATCAGCAAGTCTAAAATAAACTTTTTATGATGTTTAAGATGAAAAATGGCAAGTAGGAAAAGAAAGGGTATAGAAAACATTTGTGATGGAGAAAGTGGGGTGAAGGGGAAGAGATACAGCAATAATTTATAAATTATTGATAAAGGGATAATAGTACCCTTTAAATATAGTGAAGGGTTTTTTTCAGGATATAAGAATATATTCACAACCACTATTTCAATTTTGGGTATGATTCTAACAAGCTTACATTAAACTGCACATTTTATGGAAAAATGTAATGAGAATAATACTCTTACCATCTGTTTTCTTTGAATCGTTTCCGATGTTAGAGTGATCCTTCTTGTCTGTCTTATTTTTACCATCTTTGAAGTCACCTGAAAGTAATAAACATGACAAACAGTATATGTATACAGCTGAGGGGGGTGTTACAAACATCTTTAAATCTGCCAAGTTTTTAAAAAGTGCAGCATAATTTTACAGTCATAAGAGTGTGTGTGTCTGAGTGTAAATATCTTTTGTAATCACGTTAGGTCCTGGAAATTGGATTGTGATGCAGAAATTGAGGCTGAAAGTTCTTGTTAAACAGAGTTGTAGTTAAGTTATGTGCTTATCTTCTAAGAGAAGCAGTTAAGATTTACTGTTAAGCTGTGGAGTGAGGAGAAACCCGAGCTAACTGTAAGTTCTACCAATTAATAGCTATTTAACTACTCTGTGCTTCAGTTTTCCTATCTGCAAAATGGGTATGTTAATACCTACCTTATAGGCATTTTGGATAAATTATAAGGCATATCACTCAATACAGTTATTATTATTCTAAAACAGAGCTATAAATGGTATTTTAATAAATGATCTTGTCAAAATGTAGTTTGTAAAAGTTGTAAAATGCTATTCTTAGAAAGAACACGTGTCAAAAATGCATTTAACCCACTTATGAGGGAATAGTAAGAGGATTCCAAGAGTACTGGAGCTGGGTATTGACAGGTATTTTAGAAACGCGTGAAAATACATTTGCTAAGTTAGAGACAAAACTGGGTATATCCTACAGGGCAATAAAACCATAACGTTTGGGGTTATCTTCTCTCTCAGTCAAAAATCTATAAATTAGCATATAACTTCACAGTACCTAGGCTTGAATCAAATAGTAAATAAAGTTAAACACAGTCATGTTCTTCAAGAGTAGCATTCAGCAAATTAAGGCCCCTGGGTCAATGGTGCCCACCATCGATTATGGCAAATAAGGTTTTCTTGAAACATGGCCACACTTACTCATTTACCTATTGTCCTTGGCTGCTCTCATGCTGCAACAGCTGAGCTGAATAGTTGCAAAGAGACAGGCAAAGCCAGAAATATTTTCTATCTGGTTCTTTACAGTAAAACAGTGCTGCACCCCTATCTAAAATAATTTAATAATCCCTGGGCATGTGTGTTCAACAATATGCCAGTATTACATGAAAAGGTCAGGGGCCTCTTCACCCAGCCTTATTTTCAAGTGTTGGATATTTTCTTACTAGTCTTACTAATGGAAGCTTTCTTTTTAGCCTGCATAAAACCAAGAACACATTCTCACTCAAATACTGGTACTTATTGAAGCCAAAAGATCCCAATAATAATTGGAGTGAGCTGGGCCTCCAGGGAATGTGCATGAGGGACAGGATTTACTCTTGTTTACTTTATTTGTGCCAGGCAGTATGCTAAATGCTTTGCATGCATCATTTTATTAAATCTTCTAATAGCCCCATTATGAAGGGGCTACTATTATTGAAAGTAGACAGCTTCATCAAAGATTCATTCACTAAATGTCCAATTTGTAAAATTTGCTGAATAACCCACTCACCAAATGATTGAGGATGTTTTCCAAATTTGAGTTTTTTTCTTGAGGTTCCTGTAGCCAGTTAGACAAACACAGGCCATTCCATCTATGTCAAGGGGTATGGACTGCCCACTCATATGTTTCATACCCCACTCTGAACTCACATCTGCCACAACCTTGCACCTGGATCTCCCTCTTGCAGCATAACTGCCAAGCCCTCAACTATAGTATTTGCAACTTCTCTATGAAGTTCAAGTTTTAGATTTCAGACTTCTGTTTACTATTTCCATTTCTAAATGCCTTTGGCCTATGAATTTATAAAGAACTGATTATCTAAGGATGATTCAGGACTATTGGGGGCTGTAATATATTCTACAAACCACATACTTGCAATGGAATTTGACAAATACTAAGCTAAGTTAGAAGTCAATAAACTCTTCAGGTTCTCTCTCATTCTTAATTCTGAAATGGGATGGACTGTGATATGGTTTGGCTGTGTCCCCACCAAAATCTCATCTGTAATTTTACCTCCCATAATTCCCATGTGTTGTGGAAGGAACCCAGTGGAAGAGAATTGAATCATGGGGGCAGTTTCCCCCATACTGTTCTTGTGGTAATGAATAAGTCTCACGAGGTCTGGTGGCTTCATAAGGAAAAACCGCTTTTGCTTGGTTCTCATTCTTTCTTGCCACCACCATGTAAGATGTGCCTTTCACCTTCCACCATGATTGTGAAGCCTCCCCAGCCACGTGGAACTGTGAGTCCATTAAGCTTTTCTTTATAAATGACCCAGTCTTGGGTATGTCTTTATCAGCAGTGTGAAAACAGACTAATATACACTAGGTGGAAGAATTGAGGAGCAGGGGAGTCTACTCTGGCCAGGGTCCAAACAGGAGGATTTTAAGTGGAGGACATGGTCATCACCTCTTCCACCACCAAAAGAGAAGAAATCCTTCAGAGGTCCCACAAAACAGTCCAAATACTGGCTATTCCCTATTTTAATGAAGCCAGAGATGGACTCAAGGATCTTGAGCACTGTAGTCAAACTAGTTCCTTCTAGTTCATTCTTCCCTCAATGAGCCCCCACACTCTTAATGCATGCTTTTTAAGCCCTCTAGGTTGCTCTGAACTGGAGCTTTACCCACAGCTACAGCAACACCAGGATGTCTTCTGGAAGTCGTGGAGATGGTTCCCTTTGCTGGTTGCTAACCAGCAGCCCATGATGGTCCCTGTTCTCAGCCAGGGATGGGGAGGCTGTGGAAGGAAGTCATCTCAACAGGGGGCAAAGATTAGAAGATCTTGTCACTGCCAGTGGGTGCCCTAACCTTGAAAACCCCTCCTTCACCAACAACCTTCAGCTCTAACTTGGAAGATATCCTGGGCACCCCACAAAGAAGGGGGCTGGGACAGTGACACATGCTTGTTTGATGATGTTGCCTGAGCAAAACCCATTAGGTAATTTCCCATGGGTTGTATCTGGAGTAATGGCTGATGTGAGCTGTTACTCAATAAACAAGGGGAAGCAAAAGAGACTTTCTGTGCAGTTATAAATCATTTTAATTAGGCTGCTGTAATATAGGCCCGAACCACCATTAGGCTTTCTTATTATTGCTCTAAACTGATTTCTTTTCCCACCTCTCATTTACTGCTTACTTTTTAAGGGAAATGGTAGACTGTTGCTTATTTCAGGAAATAAGCACAGTTGTGAAATTAAGCCAGCCTCGTTGAAGACTCAGGTTCCTGTTTTGTTTCTTTCAGGCTTTCCCCTTAACCAACTTCAAAATGAATTATTATTTCCACATCTGCCCTCTCTGGGTCTTTGTTTCCCTATGGTAGAATTCATATCCTTCTTTGTGACTAGCTTATTTGCATTTATTGGTTTCTCCCACTGACTAGACCTGGGGTTGGCAAACTATGGCCCATGGGTCAAACCTGGCCCCACTGCCTGGTTTTTCATGACCTACAAACTAAGAATGGCTTTTACATTTTTAAATGGTTAAAAGAAGACAAATATTTTATGACATATGATATTACGTAGAATTCAAATTTTAATTTCTATAAATAAAGTTTTATTGGAAAACAGGATAACTCATTTGTTTGCATATTATCTGTGGCTGCTTTAAAATGGCAATGTTGAGTAGTTGCAATAGAGACCTTATGTTCTGCAAAGCCTAAAATATTTACTATCTTGTCCCTTATAGAAAAAAGCATGCCAATCCCTGGAGTAAGTATAGTGTAAGCCTCTTATAAACAGCAGTTACGTTTCCATATTTCTCTGATGGCCCCTCTCCCTGAAGGCACCAAACCACAGGGACAAGCTGTTACCTAACAGAGCACTGAGACTCACACAGATCAGAGTTTAACCTGAGATCTCTACTTAATGGTTGCTTGACTTTACACAAGTGATTTCACTTCTCTGAGTCTCAGTATTCCCACCCACAACATGGGAATGAGTGTTTCTACCTCATAGAACTGTTAGAACTTTTACATGATTTAATGTAGATAGAATCTCAAGTACAATGTCTGATACATGTTAAGCATTCAATAAAATGGTGGTATTATTGTTATTGCTTTTACTAAGGGCAAGACATTTCTAACCCACTCTGTTAAAAGAAAAAGCAGAGGGAAGAAACACACCTTGCCTTTCTCACCACCGCTTACATGTTCCTCTTTTGAGAGGAGTGATTATTTATCTAGGAGGTAGGGTTGAGCATGCACAGCCCGGCCCAGCCACCCACATCCCAGACTACTTTGAGATATGTTTTCTGTAAGACACACACCTTTTCTGTCACTTTAGAAGCAGCCTGCCAGGGTGCTGGGGTGGGGGAAGAGTCCTGTGCCTGGCTATACAGTGTCTGGTTGTGTAAATTCATTTCAGAACAAAATGTAAAGAAGCCCATGTATTCAACAGACCAACTCTGTGTTTCCCAAGTTCCAGTTTTAGTGGAGCTGATGTCTTGATCATTGACTTTCTGATTTTGTTACCTATCTCTCAGTTGGTTCAGACCTCAGAAGGGGTAGCACGGAAGGGCCTGTACTGCCCTCTAAAACAGTAACAGGTACATAATAAATTTTTGTTTTAAAAAATTTTTGTATGAACATATGTTTTTATTTTTTTTAATTTTAATTTCCATAGGTTTTTGGGGAAAAGATGGTGTTTGGTTATATGAGTAAGTTATTTAGTGGTGATTTGTGAGATTTTGGTATACCCATCACCTGAGCGGTATACGCTGAACCCAATTTGTAGTCTTTTATCCCTCACACCCCTCCCACCCTTTCCCCCGAGTCCCCAAAGTCCATTGTATCATTCTTATATTTTTGCATCCTCATAGCTTAGTTCCCACTTATGTGTGAGAATATACAATGTTTGGTTTTCCATTCCTGAGTTAATTCACTTAGAATAATGGTCTCCAATTCCATCCAGGTTGCTGCAAATGCCATTATTTCATTCCTTTTTATGGCTGAATAGTATTCCATCGTGTGTGTGTGTATACATATATATGTACACACACACGTGCGTGTATATATATGTACACACACACACACACACACACACATATATCACAATTTCTTTATCCATTCATGGATTGATGGGCATTTGGGCTGGTTGCATATTTTTGCAATAGTGAATTGTGCTGCTATAAACATGTATGTGCAAGTATCTTTTTCATATGACTTCTTTTCCTCTGGGTAGATACCCAGGAGTGGGATTGCTGGATCAAATGGTAGTTTGGGTACATGAAAAATTCTTATTAAATTCTTTATAACTTTTTTTTCCAGACTATAATGCACTTGAATACAAAGCAAATGAATTAAGAGCAATCTCCAGAAGGGGGCAGGACGAGTCGGGACAATGGCCTTCTGTGCCTCCTAGGGTGGTCACCAGGATTAACTGAAGTAATTTTTGCAAGGTTCCTGGAATATGATATAAGCTATCATTATTATTACATGTGTTAAAATATTGTTCTCTGATTATATGTTATAGATGGTTAATTATAAAAATAATTGGAGAACATCGTGCTAAGCACTTTCTACATATAGAAATCATTGACCACGGCCCTGTGGCATAATAGCTAGAACACAGTTCTGAGTAGATTACCTGGCCGCACCAGGCAGGCAAGAGAATGAATATGTACAAAGAGAACTTAAAACAGCATCTAGTGTGCAGTCAATACATGCTATTTATTGTTATTCTCTTCACTGTTTTTACTATCATGAGTATTACTGAAGGTTCCATGAGGCCTGTGCTGTGAATAGGTATTACTATATACATTGTGTAGAAACAGTAGAAGGTTAAGTAGCCTGGCCAAGGACACTGAAAAGGGAGAAGCACAGCTTGACTTGAATCTAGGTCTGTTGACTGCTAAATTACCTTGCTATTCAGCCACAACCTGGCAATTGCAAGCTCTGGAGACTCAGAACTTCCTGCCTGCCTCTAAACAAGGGAACCAAATCAAAGCCCTGTGTACTTGCTCATCTTGTTCTCTCCACTCAGAAGTCTCTTTTGCCCATCTGACCATCCAGCTTCAGCATTCAAAACCCCCTCTTGAAGCCTACTCTGACATTTACCCCATTTTATAATCCCCAGTCCCCAAAAAGCTAATGTGTTTTTCTCTGCACATGTTCCTTGGGCATTTTATCTGCCATGTCACTACTTTCACTTGCACATTTCACTAGAAATATTTGGAGGATGTCTCTATCACCTTTGATATTTTGGGCTTCTTGTGGCCTTTCCATTTCTAAATCCCTAGTGCTAAGCATGGTGCTTGGCACGTAGTTGTTAATCGATATTTGTTGCATTAAATATAAGAAATCAATAACTATATGCACACTATGGTGACCAGCTTACTCCAGTTTGCCTGGAGCTTTTCTGTTTTTAAAACAGAAAGCTCTGTGTCTCCCAGTCCCAGGTAAACTGAAACAGCTGGTCCCCCTAAAGTACACACTTGTACACATACAGATATACAGATATCTATTACAGGAAAAGGCTCAGGCAAACCTGAGGTCTGGCCCACATAGAGGGATGGTATATATGGGAAAATGACTTTCCATTTACCCACTTTGCACTCAGGAATGTGCTGGGGTTGATCATGGTAATATCCCCCCAGCAGGCAGGCAGGCACTGGCTAGAGTCTCCAGGGCAGCTGGAAATGGCCAGAAAGGTATCAATCTCCCTGAAGAGGATGGCACAGGTGAGCTGGTAGCTGCTTCTGCTGGAATCCTGCAGCCCAGTGAGGTGGGATCAGAAGGAACTGGATGAGCAGGGAAGCCTTGCCCTGTGAGCTGACCCCATCAGTAGGGTTGTTCACCAGTTTCCATTCATCATGTCATTAATGCCGCAAAAAGAGCCCTTCACCAGCGCAAGTCTACTCACCATTCTGTTGCTGTTCTCCTGATGACTTCTCAGCTTTGGAATTTTTCCCACGAGGGTTGTCACTTTTGTTTGCCCGTGTTCCATTGACTTGATTCTTAGTTTCTCCAGACGTCTTTTTCTCAGCTTTGCCAGATGCGCCTTCTTCAGCCTGGCTTTTGGCTTCCATTTCCTTTTGCTGCTCCTCTGCGGCCAGACGAGCCTTTTCCTCTGCTTCCTTCTTGGCCTTCTCCTCTGCGTCCATGGCAAGTTGGGAAAGCCACAGAAAAGAGAAAAAGAGGTCATGCCATTAGGAGAATGGCCTGTTTTAATACACAAAGAGTATCTAAGGTGTTTACTGAGTGTTTGGGTACATTTTTGCTTAATTCATCAGATTGGCATGTATACTTAGGAAACGAATAAAATAGGTTCATAATGATGTCATTCTGAAAATAGTCAGTTAGAGGAGAGGTCAGGGAGAAAATAATAAGGATAATAATTAATAAACCAATATTATAATGGTATTATTAATATCACCATTATTAATAGCTTCTATTGAATGTGTTCGCTCTGCCAAGTATTATGCTGAGTGTTTTTTGGGGATTATTTATTTTCATCCTCAAAACAACCTTACAGCAGCTACTATTACTGTGACTCAATTTGACAAATGTGGAAATCAAGGCTGAGAGACATCATAAAACTTTCCCATAGCCACAGTAAAAACTGCAGCTTCATGTGGGCTTGCTTAAGACCTAGAGTTTAAACACAAACGATTGATTACAAAACAAAAAGGGAAAATATCCAACACTAGAGCAATTGAAGACAAACACACTGAGGACACTGTTTGTTAATTTAAAACAAGGAAGGGGATAATTGAGCCTTATGAAAAAAAACATGGTCTTCAAACTGTCCACAAGATGAGAGGTAGCCTTTAGTTTGGCCAGGTACCTGGTCTGTGTCTTTCCTTTTAATGAAAAGATGCTAGCATTATTTCTAATTCAGTTGATTATAAAAGGGCTTGGCTCTGTGCTTAGTCAAAACCACAGCAGAAATGCATAGGTTAAGTATTTATGAAAAGATTGGTTCACTCATCCCACTCATATTTATTGAGCAGTTGTAGCGTTAAGCACTGTTTTAGGTACGAGGAATACAGCAGCAAGCAAGCCGATTTATAAAGAAGAGATCATAATTAAGTAAACAAATGACTAAGATACTTGCAGTTTATAAAAAGCGCTTTGCAGAAAACCAAGCAGAGTAATATGTTGGAATATAATCAGCATAGGGGAGGGAAATTGCAGTAGACAAGGAGGTGGAGAAGGGAGGCCTCCTTGACAAGGTGACATTTAACCAAGTCCTAAATGATGAAGAGCTGGCCATGTAATAATCTGGACAAATAGTATCTCAGTCAGAGGAACTAGAAAATGCAAAGGCCATGAGGTAGAAATGAGCTTGGTACGCTCAAAGAACATTGAGTATGGTTAAAGTAAATTTGACAAGGGCTTAGTGATAGATGACGTGATCAAATGACCAAGGAAAAGCAGGGTTCAGATCATGCAGGGCTTTGGAGGCAATGAGGTGGCATTGCATTATGGAGAATAACCTACACAGAAGACACATAACAGAGCCCAATCCTCCAAGGTTCTAGAGACTCATCCCATGCAGCGCTTAATTCACTGCCAAGGTCTCCTAGCCTGTGCCACCAACTTCCACTGGGAAAAGTATTATTACATTTTTCTCTACATGTGTTTTAAAATGCTCCACACATCATTATCAGGTGTTTACTTTATTTCTTTTGTGTTAGCCTTGGTCCTAGAAAAAAGCTAACGCTCATAAATAATCCATTTGTTTTTAATCTAATGGACACCAGAGTGACTATGCATCTATCATGTTTCTCTTTGTTTTAGTTGCTAAAGAGCTCAAAGCCCAAATTTGGTCCAGATTCACACGTTCACGAGGCTTTATGACATGTATTTTGTGAAAGTCTATGATATCTGGTTTAGTCTACTTCTCCTGACTTTATATTTGCTTACCTAAGATGTCTTCCTTAATATATTATGTTTTCATTCATTGATCCATCCATCCATCCAAACCAATGCCCTAGCCTCATCCCCAAACAAATTAAATAAGATTCTGGAGAAGGAGGGGCAAGAATAGGATAGTTTGAATGTTTTCCAGGTGATTTAAACATACAGAGTTGAGAAGCACTGATTTAAATGTTAAATGTTCGCCATTCAGTATTTCATGACATTCTACTCCCCAAAAGGATGTATTTGTAATTTACATTGAAAAGGTGAGGAAAGATTTCTTTACAGATAACATAATTATGTGCATGTAAAGTATAATGTCTTCTGGCCTTTATAGAAAGGTACAACTACAGAGTGAAAGAATGCTCTTGCAGAAGAAGATGGTGAGATGGCATTCTCAGTAGGATGCAGGACCACAAAAGGTTCCCTGGAATGTTCACTCAGGCTTTATCTCTTCCTTCTTCAGTGACTGAGGATGGGGTTTAAATGTCATCTTTGCTACTGAATTTCCAGTGCTTAGCATGGTGACTGGTGTGTAGCATACACTCGAAGTATTTGTTGACTAAATGAAATGTACCCTATGGGTGTGATTTATCCTATATGCAAGTGTAACCTTATCTGTATGTATCTTCATCAGTCCTCAGCAAATTAAACAGGCATAAAATACAGAAAGTATATAAACTCTAAGTCTTATTCTGAAAGAGTAGTCATTTGACAAATGTTAGTTTCCTTAACCAATAATGTAGGTGAGTAAAAAGATGACTATTTTTACTACAGAGTGGGAAACTGAGGCAAGGAAGAGGAGAATTCATTCATACTCAGAACCTGGTATCAATTTTAGAAAATAATTTATAAGCCCCTCATAGAATCCCCACTGAATCCATGGCAAATTTTCAATATTCAAAATAAACCCAAGTTGGAAATAATTTTGATAAAAACTGAAGGTATTAAATTCTGGTTTGCTATAAGAGAGTATAAAATATTATCTGAGCAAGAGAAATTCATTTGACAACTGAGTCAGACCAATTTCCCACGGGAAATCTAGCTAAAAGCATACAAAAAACTGGTGGCGGGGGGTATATTTCAGAAACAAACCTGGTTTTTCCTCAACTGTAGCTATCGGGCAATTCAAGTTTACATGAATGAATGGTAGCCCTTCTGACATCATGATCTAATCAGATACGAGCCTATCCTACTGTATGATTTCTCTACAGCAATCATGTTCCAGCAGGTGGTCCTGCAGCTTTTCTACTCAATTTCCATCTCTTAGTCACATCTCTGAGATAGCTGACATTAGTGTGATCGACTGCATGACACCCAAAGTGGTACAACTCAAAATTTGTAGACTGAAACAAGCAAGCACATAAATAAGAAAAAAGAAAATATATTGACAGGAGGTAGGTCTTTTTAACTGCAATCAGATTCCTTTATATTTTCTGGGTGAAATTATCAGTATAGATGAAATTTTCGTATAACAAGAAAAAGGACTTGAGAACAGTTATTTTGTACATGCTCACAGGTTCCAACGACAGCAAGTATACAGAGAATTCACTTTTCAGGTCTTAGATTTAGCATCTACTAGGCTTCTTGACTAGTAGAAAGCAAGAGATGTGCGGTTCATTTCTGTTTCCTTTGGCTTCCCATGTCAGACTGTCTGTGGTGTTGGGACTTGGGATGAAAACAGCCAAGAGCAAGCAGCTAAGAGTTAAGGTAGAGCAGAGCCCTCAAGATCCATAAATTTGCTTCCTCCCAGTGGAGAGCCAGTTCTACCCCACAATGCATGTCCGTACAGTTTTGGGGAAATACACTGATTTCTTTGTCTTCCTGAATAATGATACTATAGGGTCTCAGTTAAAAACTATATTGGGCTAATTATCCCTTGATATAATTTTCTGAAATGCCTACTTAAAACTACCTACAACCAGAGAGAGAAAGAGAGAGAAAAAACAGAGAAAAGAGAGAGAAACTGACCAGAAAACCCAAAATACTATATGAATTTTGACTATTTCAAATCTCAGTTCTATACAAGAACAAAAGAAAGGTGCTTCTAGACATTTAAGAACATAGAAGGTGTTCCCGCTTCCTGAAAATTTTAGTCAAAGAAAGAAGTGCTCCAGCTGACAGAAAACTTCAATCAACATTAAAAACTCAAAAATGAGAAAAATATGCAAATGAATTATATGTTGTAAATCACAATATTCAGTATCAGAATAAAATATTCAAAAGAAAGGCCAAATACAAGACAATATTATATTATGATCCCAATTTGTGGGCAAAATTTTTACTTATACATATGTACAGAAAAGCAAATTACAAAGAATAACATCAGAATTTTAATAATAGTTATATATGTCTAGAGAGGTAATTAGTAATTTTCATTTTCTTTTATATATATTTTTTATACTTCAGCATTTGTAACCTAAACATGTTAGTCTTACACCAGAAAACAAATGTTAAAAAAAAAAGTACTAAATACTGAATGGAAATTAATCAATATTGATCAGACTTGAAAATTGTTATGTCCATACATCTTTAGTTGGGAATAGTGATTTTGAACTCTAAGGGCTATAAAAATATTTATTTAATCTTTCCTAATAATTATCAGTTCTTGCCTACCTAGTTTTGTAAATCAGGTTGGTTAACAAAACCAAGACCCATTTCCAGTGCATTTACTAACAATACATGTTCAAGTGCCCCACGGAGGACAGCCTTTCTTGAAATCAGGGTCATCTGGAAAAAAAGAGCAACAAACAAAACAGCCACCACCAACAGAAAACAGATGCGAACTAGATTTCTAATTAGCACCAGTCAACCAGTCAACAGCATTACTGAGCTGCTAAGAATGTTATAAAATATTAGTTACAGGTTGCTATTTTCACCACCACCTTAACTTTGTATTCAAACCTCTAACCTTCTTTTCCAATTTGCATAAATAACAGCTACTACCTAGGTACCAACCTTGTGCAGGCTCCTTTCTCAGTGCTTTATAGGTATTACTTCTATTCACCTCAATTCTGCGATGTACATTATCATCCCCAAAGTGAGTCTCAAAGAACCTATCTGAATTTGCCAAAAAAAAAAAACCTTGCAAGTCAAGACTCAATTCTCTCTCCCCTTCCCTGCTAATTGAAATGTGCCCTGATAACCAAACTATTCTCCCACAAAATATCCGTAACACCAGGCTCTGTGCCTTTGCCCAACCCCTTTCTTCTTGTTCCCATTTCTAAATGTAACACCTGCTTCAGGTCTTAATCCCAGAAGTCTGCTACATGATGCCTTCCCAAACTCCCAAGCAAGGCTACAGACAACTTCTTTGTGCTTCCAAAATAGTTCAAACACACAGTTATCTCTATTCCCATACCAAATGCATTTAAAAATTATTAGCTGTTTATTTATCTGTTCTTTTTAAAGGGCCAGTTTTCTCCTGAAACTGTCAAGTGCTTCCCCAGGTGATTAGTTTCTGAAGGTAATTTTAGTAAGCCAGATAATTGCAAACAAATTATTTTGAGGTACCTCTTTAAATTGCATGTTGTCAGAAATTGAATTTTCAAGTGTAATGAGTGTAATTGATTATAAGAGAGTGTTTCTTTGCAGATGATGCAGTAGCTGCCATCGCTGCTTGCAATGCCTGCCAACAGGGAAGATCGAAATGTTTAAAGCATTTGAATGGACTAGAAGAGGGTGCACTTAAAATATGGAAGGTGTTGGCTCCCTCCATAGCTCAGAGTGCAACATCTGTCCTGAAATGATAAGGGTTCAATTACGCCCTAAAAGTGCCATAAATATAAACCCTTTACCTCACCTGAAATGAGCAGCCACTTGAACAGAATTTTATGGACAAGTCACAAAATTGGACAGAATTTTGTGAACAAGCCTTTGAATAACTCCAACAGTGAGGCTGCTGCTTTCCTACATTAGAAGCAGAACCCCCAGCCCCAACCCGATATATGGGAACCAACACTGCTAGAACATGCTCTTACCCACCGTCCCCACCCTTCTCACCTGGTATACTGACACCAGGAGGGTAAAAATGTGAGATGTTGTGTTTGGGGAGGGGATAATGTGTTTTTGTCTGATGTGAGGGCCTAGGGCTTAGGCTGGTGGTGCTGGTGGCAACTTCAGGGCTTTGACTGAACTTCCATTCTTCCTTTGAATGAAATTCTGTAGTAATGTCTCTTCCCTTCCCCTGCCACAAGATTGTGAGTTTTGAGGGCAAGGATGTCTGTTACTCATCTCTGTACCCTGGGCACCGGGCACAACCTGGCACACAGTAGGCATGCAATAGATGTTAGCAAAAACTGACTCTTGTTGAAGGCTCACCTCTAGGAAGCCCAGTCCCCTCACTGGGCTCCCAGTGCCACCATGTCTTTGTCCCTACCTGGAATCAGGCATCACAGTGTCAGACCCCTTATCTCAGGTTTGCGCTACCTGTGCACAAGGGCATCTCTCCCTAGTATGATAATGTAGAATGTACCGATCATGGAGGACATGCTCAGTAGTCACAAATGCACATATGAACAAAGGAATTTAAGCTTTCCAAATCATACAAATTTCCATATTTTTCTGTTGATAGTACCAAGGGCCACAACTTTTAGTTTTGATGATGTCTGCTTCAGGGAATTTCTGTTTACCGACAATTTACCATCATCTCAGAAGATCAGTTATACGGTTTGAGCAATGAGTGAAGGGAAACTGAGAATATGAAAGGAATATAAAAATGCCTGTAAGAAAATTAAAGCTCCTTATATCCCAACATAATGGCCAAGGCAAGGTGGCTATTAGCGGGTCTTTACTTAGGTAAAAGAAGAAATAACAGCCTCACAGTTGTGCCACATGACATCAAGTGAAAACGACAAGATGTTTAGCAGAAATCAAGAAATAATAACACCCATGTCCTGTAGAGTCTTCATACTAGAAAAAGGAGTTTAGTCTCACAGCATAAAGGGAATCATGTCAGGAGGCTTGCAGGTCTGCTGCATTTTATCATGCATTGATTCGTAGATATTATGAAGATCAAAAGATGGTAGATTCTAATATTCGGCAATTTGAATCTGCATCCTGAGCAACTGTGCTTTATTTGTAACACACATAACTCAGAGGGGACAACCTTGTTTTCTGCTGAATTGGTTTGGACAGGTCTGTGGCATGTTACCTTTGGGTACCTTGGCCCTCCATCTCTCCCGATTGATGTGCACCACTTCCGTCCAAGTAGCTTTAAAGCTCTTATAGTCAACGGAGATGACAGAATTGTTGATCGGGGCACTTCCCTCTGAACCAGAGGTCTTGACACCTGATCGCTTGGCATCTGACGAGCTGATGCTATTCAAACTGGAAAACAAAAAAATCATACCAAAGAAGAGAGTTAGTGTTTGGAAAATGTCTGCCAATGAGCAAGCCCAGAGGAGGAATGGTTAGCACTCCTAAAGTTATTGCTGTGAAATATCTGGATCCTGAGGTTTATAATTATTCTATTTTCCACATATGACCGGTGTGAAATTCTGAATTTTCAGCAGGAAAAACATCAACATTGCAGTCTCAAGAGTCTCTATATTCTTCATATTTCTTCTTTGCTATTTGGCCTCTTCTTTTTTCCCCATAACCAGAATCCCCTCATGTGAATTTTCTCTGCTCTGTTCTCTGAAACTGACTAATTTGAACTGGGACATCTACTTAATTCCACAGTTCACCTACCTGCTTCCACACTGACCGCTTTTCCAAGTTACCTAGCAACTTGCTCCTCTTTCTTTCCAGCTCTACCATTCCCCTGCAAGGGTCTTTCTGATCCCAGCATACCCAAGTCCAGGGGAAGTGATAATTTCCTTAAGTTGCTGGAAGAAGATGGAAATGCGGACAGCATGGAGATTGTGAGGGACTAGGTCATGCAAAAGACCTTATGGGTAACTTTGTAAATATTAGAAAGCACCATCTTTCTGGAAAATCTCAAAGAAGTAACTACTGCTACCAAGTGGTTAAAGAAGTGACTGGTAGGAATACAAATTCATGATGGACTAGACAAGCAGAATATATTTCAGTCACTGCCTGAAGAGCTGTGGGGCCATGGGGACTCTGAAAGGGGGCTCTGTCCTCCTTGTTAGCAAACTTAAGAGGGTCTATCCATCTGGAGCATCCCTGGGGTCCCCTGTCCTAACGCCTGTCTTTCTTTACTCCTTTTCCTGCTCTTTGCTTCTCCTTTTCCTATTCATTCCACTTCTCTTCTTCCTCCTTTATGACAAAGCCCACTGTTCTACATGAACAAGGAGATTAGTAGTAGTCGTAATAGTAGTAGTATATCTAATAAAGACTTTATTGTAGCTAGCACTTCCTCTGTTCTAGATCCTGTTGTAAGGTTTAACATATTTTTAACAACTTATTTAGTCTTCCCAGTCACCTCTGAGTATTATAATCCATGTTTTCTCAGATGGGGGAAGTGAGACAGTTTGCCTGCGATTGCACAGCTAGTAAGTGATGAGGTCAGGAGTAAGTGATGAGGAGCTGCCCTTGATATAATGATGTGGTGGTAGAAGGTGATTTCAAGCTTTCGATTCTTTTTCTCTACTTCATTCTTTGTGCAAACCTTGAAATGAAAGTCAGTTTCATTTCTTTGTAAGTATTCTTGATGAGTGGTACTGTCTTTGTGGAGTATTACGTGAGCAAGGATTGTCTGGGCACAGCAGGTAAACATGCAGCAAATAGGGTGGCGGGGGGGCAGCACCAGGTGCCTGCTGGTCACGATTTAGACCTTGGTCACCCCTTACAGTTTAGCCTGGAGAGTACGGATAATACAATTTCAACTCCTCTGAGAAAAGGAAAGAGGCAGACAAATTTTTCTGAGAAGGAGCTAAGGCAAATGCCATTATGAAATACCATCCCCATCCCCAGCAAAAGAAGAATTCTATCCTCAAGGACAGGCCAACCTCACCCTCAGCCCTCAAGCTTCCCCACTGACCTCGAACGCCTCTGTCCTGTCCCACCAGTTTGAGAGGTTTCATCGATTAATGGACTCACAATCTTCTCGGTCATGTCCGTAAGCACAGTGAAGGTGGGTTCCACGATGAAATCAATGAAACCTGAAGAGAAACAGCAATGCTTCAGAGGAACCACATATTACCTTGGGCCTTTCCATACTTTCCAGAAGAAACTGATCTAGAAGTTCCAGATCAGATTAAAAGAGAATGGCTTGATCTTATGTACTGTATGTATTCCTTGATTTGAATATTACATGTCAGTTTCATTTCTCCTACATAACTTCCTATGACTTTTCAGGATACAGTTCAATAAAGTGCCTAAGAAATATATACTCAACACCCACTACAGAACAAGCACTGTGATAAGAGCTGTGTAAAAGACCAAGACTGAATAACACAACCTGCCTGAAGTTGTGACATTTGAGCTGAACCCTTAAGAATGGGTGGAGAGGAAGATGTGGCTATTCACTCTGGGCGGTGGGAATGGAAAAAGCCAAGTGACAGAGATGGGAGGGTGTAAGATGTGTCTGGGGACTGACTAGGGAGTAGGGATTCTTTTGGATTTGGGGAAGGAAAGCTTGGGAAGGCAGGTTATCGACAGCTCTAGGAAGGGAGGCTTCTAAGTGTTCAGATAGAGGGTTGGGACTTAGGTGGACACTGGAGGCTCCTGGAGATGTTTGAGCCGCATTGTCATAAGAGTTTTTAAATGTTCTTTGGAAAGTTAATCTGGCAAGATAGATAAGAAGGAAGAAAGCAGGAAGGGAGAAGGATGAGAAAATCATTTAGAAGCTATTGCAATTGTTTAAACAAAAGATAAAGAAGGCTGGAACCAGTGCCACTATAAAGTGGAAATGCAAAGCAGGCACAGATACCTGCACAGCAGGAGGTGGTACTGCCTCTGTATGGGATCTGCCAAAGACACTCCAACAACAAAGCAGGGAAAACAGAAAATAGAAGGAGAATATGGCCAAGAAAAGACAATGGGCTCAGTTTCAGATTTGCTGACTTTGAGGTACAGGGGGCACATCTGGATGGGAGAGGGCAAACAGAGTTGGAAGAAACAGGATTGGAAAGTGGAAGAGGGCTCAGGCCTAGAACTATACCTTTGTAAGATCACCGTGCTAGAGAGATGGCTGAAGTCGGGCTACAGAGATTGTCCCAACAGCTCAGACACCCAAATGTTCTGCAACAATCAGGAGAAAAAATAGGAGCTGAAGCTAGTGGGGATGGTGGTAATTCATTACACAGTCACATGAAAACTGGGAGGAAACTAAATATCAACCAGAGGAAATGTTGCCCATTCTCCTTCGAAGGGCGTGTTTGGAAATGTATGAATGCATATTTAGTTTTCACAATGGCCCAGGTAGAGGTAAAGCTGGCATTAATGCTCAGCAGTAAAGGATGTTAAAAGTCCTACAACGTAATTGACAAAGCAAGAATTGTCTCAACCAAATACCAATAGTATTGTGATTGATAAGGAAACAGTGATAGCCAAAAGTGTATTATGGTTAATACAGTGTTGTAATTGTGTATGTGTAGTATGTATTGTGTATTATGGTTAATTATAGTGTAGTTTTAAGCTGAAACTAAAGTATTTGATGACACCATTTTTGCCTTTTTTTTCCTGACAAATTAAGCTCAACATGTCCAAACCAGAACTAACTCATAAGCTTCCCCACAACCTTTGTAAATGGGATCATGGTCCAACCACTTAATGTAGAGTTCTGCCTTTATCTCAGCTTTGCGTTCGGCCAAATCCTTGATACCTTATGTGCCACCTCTCTTCTGGAGAGGCTCTGTTACTACCTTAGTTGTGATATTCATCATCTCTTCTTTGTAATCCTGTAGGAGGCAGTCAACTACTTTCCTTGCCTCTAATCTTACTGAAAATCCTCCAATTAATCCTCTATGCTACTGGCAAAGGAATCTTCTAAAAACAGGGTTGGCAAACTTTATCTGTAAAGGACCAGATAGTTATTTTAGACTTTGCAGGCCATATCATCTCTATCAAAACCACTTAACTCTGCCACTAAAGTGCTAAAGCAGCCATAGACAATATGTAAATGAATGCACTTAGCTATGTTGTAATAAAACTTTATTTACAAGAACAGGTGGTGGGCCAGATTAAGCCCACAGGCTAAAACATAAATTTATATATTTTTAACCTCACTTAAAATTCTTTAGATATGCCCTCATTTCCTACAAGAAAGTATAAACACATGCTATTATTAACACTATATAAAATCTGGGCTTGATACGTCCCTCACTACATCCTACTCCGTACTCAATGTTCTTGCCATATGGAAATGTTTAGAATTTGCTGACCATACCAGGCAGTTTTAAGTTTCCCTGCTTTGTATATGCTACATTCTCTGCCTGGAATACCCTTCTACCCACCCCTAGCTCACCTCCAACACAGATCACCATTTGCCCAGACAATGCCTACTCACTTCTTGGGACTCAATTCAAATATTATCCCTTAATAAACCTAATGGTTCACACACTCTGTTGTGTACCTTATCGTACTAGGTACAAAAGTCTACCTTGGCATTATAACATTCTAATAGATTTTTGTTTTTGTAACATTTTGCCCATCACCCAATACTGGTTTAATGTCTTTGAGAGCAGGTACCATATATAATTTCTCTTTGTTCCTATAACATCTATTATCATGTCTAGCAGTGCCCAATATATGAAGACTCAATATACATTATAAAAAAAGCATAAGCACTCAAAACACAAGTAGAAAAATGCCTAATTCTTATTGAATTTTCTTAAATGATTTCAGACTCTTCAAAGGTGGAGATCACTGACAACATTTAACTTAGATAGGGCACTGGTGTCCTCTCCCACAGATGAAGATTTTTAAAATGCATATATTATGGTTATTAGCAATTCAAAAGTTATCCTTACCTAAAAAAAGTGCTTTAAAGAAAAGAAAGGATGGAAGGAAGACAGGAAATAAGGAAGAAAACATTTTAAAAGATCCATTCATGGAAGTAGATTCAACAAGGAAATGGGGCTGTCCTGAAAACAGGGCTAGGAGAAGCATCAGTGAGTAGAAATGCCTTGTTAGCTTACAGTCCTGCATGCAGAATGGCGGGATGGAGTAGAATGGGCTTCCTGCCAATGACACTTGTTATCTCCTTGGAAAGTTGGGGCCCCCTCTTTCTCTTGACAGGGAATGACAGAGACACCAAGAGTGTCATTGTCCAATTCTCCCATGAACAAGCCACATTCCAGGGAAAAGAATGGACAGAGTGGTTCCATAAATTGAATCAGGCAGAGCCATGAGCACAACATGGCAGAATGGAGCCAGTTTCCCAGCCAAAGAACCACTGGGATCATCTGTGCTTACTTCTACAGGCTTCCTGCTTTGGTGCTTCTATCCAAAGAGCTGCAAACACGTACCTACTTGTGACTGAGCAACCATAGTGGACTTTCGGTCACACAGAGGAGAAAAAGGCAGCCCCAGCTCTGCTTCTCTGTCACCCTGGAAAAATAAAAGGTCATAGTAAATTAAGGAACAGTAGGCTGGGTCACCCAGATTTCATTTAGTGACTTCTGCCGCCACGGAGGCCACTGGTCTTTATTTTAATTATTACAATTACATTATAAAATAAGTCTTTATGGAGCCTGCTTCTCTACATAAAAGACAACAAAAGGCTGAAGCCCTCTGGGATCCAATAGTTCCACCCAACTGCAAAGTTCATGTTGCTGTAAAGAAAGCCTCATTGGGCAGTACTAGGACCTCCATGGAAAATAAGGCAACAGGCAATATGTCTTGTGGACTGCAGCCAGCACTGCAGGCAGAATTTCTGTGTTTTCTCAAGTCATCCTGGGTCAACCTGTGGCCATTGTTTAGCTAATGAACTCCTCCCAGATGTGGGCAGTGTTTGAAACTAAAATTCAAACTGGACTGATTCAGACTGATTCTCCTAGTGCTACCTAAAGCCACACACACTTGGAGCAAGTGCTTCTGGGTTCTTAACCTCAGAGACCAGTCCATAATGAAAAGTGGACCAAAAGGAGAATAAATAATTGCTTGTGTCTATGAAGTTAGACAACAATAAAACACAATTGTCTAACCAATATATTCTCAATCTCACCAAAAAGCATCACCATAATAAGCATTATGAAGAGTCTAAATAATAATGGAGATGTTTTCTAAAAACTTGGGCCAGAGGCTTAAGACTTGTCATACCCCCAGAGGAAAGGAAAAAAAATATGTCACCCTTCTTATAGTAGTGAAGCTGTGCTAATTCATTTTACTGGCTCAGGATAATAGCTACTGACTTGTGCTTGAATCCTTTTCTCCTACTAGATGTGAGATAGATCACAGGTAAGTTATTTTCCTTCCATACATTTTAGTTTTTATCACTTGCTAAATGTGGGATAGTAATCTCTACCTCATAGGGTTATAAGGATGAAAGAGAAAAATGCATGTAAATAAATAAGAAGAACTACTGTTGTTTCCCAACAGGTGGCTCTAATATTTAAGGCCAAGATTCGAGAAACCTTTAGTGAATTTGTTCACCTAATACACTCCGATTGTAATAAGTACTGTCAATAAATTAATTTAATAGCAAATAAAGGGTAGTAACAACCTGCAACCAGGCCTGGTTCAAAACTGGATGATTCTTCCTTCTAAGGCATGCTACCAAAGAGAATGGATATTGGCTCACATGTAGCATTAACTGAAAGGACGGAAAAGGAGTGTGTGTCTGAAGAAGCTCAACAATGGGGTCACAATGGGAGTTGGGGACATCCAAAGGTCTCAGGAATAGTCCCTAAGTGGCTCAGTTCCTTCTGCACCCTCTTCCTATATAGACACCCCAGTGGACACAATGGCTTCTTTATTTCAAGTACGCACTACTGAAAACTGCTCTCTCAAGTGGCATGATAAAAATGATTTCCTCCTGAGTGATTTCTACCTAGGTGATATGTAGAAAAGGAAGTGTATTTATAACATAAATTCTAGTGGTGTAGATGGTTTTGTGGGATAGTTCAGCTAAAACAAATAAAACCCTTTTTATTCCCATGTAGCAGGGATACAAATTGTTCTGTCAGTACATTTTAATGGGGAGGGTGTGAACACTCTCCATTTGACTATTAAAATATAAACACTAATTTGGATTTCATTACTGAACAATCACCTGATACTAAATAACTCCTAATTCCACAAACTTGTCTATACCCAAATATACACATAATTTACATGCTTTGTATTTAATTGAGCTGTGTAGACTCGACTAATAAAAGCTTAGTTTTAAAACAGAGGTAATTGAATTCCCTTTGGAAAGCAGATATATTTATGAATTGAAAAAAAAACAGTGCTGATAATGTAGAGGAATAAACTTCTACTCATGAGTCCAACTTGAGTGATAACACAATACTGTATGACTCTATAGCTATAGCTTAAAATTATTCATACACTTCCTGTTTATTGAAGAGGTCAACATTTT
Organism: Pan troglodytes; assembly: GCF_028858775.2. NCBI lineage: Eukaryota > Metazoa > Chordata > Mammalia > Primates > Hominidae > Pan > Pan troglodytes. Next base: position 37,594,383 of record NC_072404.2, read on the forward strand.
CAAAAGAGGGCAAAAGTCTCTATTTACACAAAGGATTTTTAAAAACTCACTCGTTTTTTTTTCTTCCAGGACAGCTCAGAAAAATAAGTATCATTCCTGCGGTAGGGGTTAAGATAACTCCAACTGATAAAGTCACATAGTTGGCACACAGAAGGAAGATAATGAATATTTGTTGAATAAATGAAAAGACTAATTTGGTTAGAAACACTCAAGTTCCTTTGGCCACTCAGACATTCATGACAGACAAACTAAAGAGAGCAGTTAGGCAGGTAGCTGTTCACCAAATCCCTATTCTCCTCCTCCTCCATTTCCTGTCTACACAGCTAGACTCCACTGCCTAGAATCACTGCCAGTTAGTGCTCAATAACAGAACAAGAGAAGGGATGCATTTCTACCACAGTTCAGGCCTACAATATCTCTTATGCCTACTTCTCCATGTTTTCCCCAGTTTGCTGGTTTGATGTAGACAAGCACTTTGGAAGCAAGGTAGATGGCAGAATACTGTCTAAAATCATTGCTTATCATAGAACCATCTGCCAATCAAGAAACATGAGTCCTATACTGTACATGAGTGAGTTCAAAACTTCCATTTATGTGTGTTGTTATACATTTGGGGGTAGCTATAGGTAAGCAGCAAACCAGTCAAAAGAGACAAGGGCTCCATCTGTATTGGAAGTTCACAGAGAAGATGGCACCTGTCAATGCAAGAGCTTCCAAAGACATTTAGGTAATATCTCAAGTGAGTCTTTTCAGGTGAAATGAAGAAAAAGCAAATGTTTGGGAAAGCAACAGAAGGATCAAGTTGAACAAAGCACAGCAATGTATATTCTTCTTTCCCAGGGGAGGAAGGCACAAATATAACATATGAGAAAGGCATTGTGATGTTGGATTTAAGATAGCATAGTAAAGTTTTAGCTCTTTCAGAAATTATCATCTCAAAAATAAGGAGAGTAAGAAACAGAAATACAATCACACATCCTAGGAAAAATCTGTAATCTAAAATCAAAACTATATGAGAAAGGGCTGCCAAATGCTGTAAATATCAGAGAGGAATAAGGCAAGATGCCAAGAGGCTAGGTAGAGAATAGACATTGAATTGCAAGAGGCCCTACAAAAGTAAGGAAGAAGTAAAGGCACACACACACACACACGCGCACACACACACACACACACACACACACACACACACACCGCTTCATAGGACCCAAATAATAAACCAAGGACAATTCTAGATAGCTTAGAATACTACTGCTCTGATTGCCCTGTGGTACAAATCTGCAAATAGTTGGTCTGAAAAGAATACATTTCACTCAAAGTTGTAAATAATAATAATAAAGTGAAGAAGAAAAGACAGGAGGAGGAGAAGGGGCAGAAGGAAGAGTAGAAAGAGGAGGACAAAGAGATGATGGAGAAGATGGAGGGGAAGAAGAAAAAGGTGAAGAAGAAGAAGAGGAAGGAAGAGATAAAAGAAAAAGAGCAAAGGGAGGAGAAGGAAGTATTATACCATCAGCAGCAGAAGCAGGAATAAAGAACTTCAAACAAACAACAGATGGGGAATACTCATCAGATAAATGGTGCCACTACTAACAGAAAGAAGCTCCTGAAATTGTTAAGAACAAGGGCTCAGGGGAATGAGACCTAGCAGAGCACAGGAAAGACATTGAAAAGGGAAGAAAACTAGAATTATCACATTAATGCAGATTGTGCTGGAAGCAGCTCAAAGGAGAACTGAATTGATAAAAATAAAAAGGCCACTGAAGGCACTATAAACAAAAAGAGAAACAATAAAACAATCTGATAATTTCATAGGGAACAAAGGGAAAAACTCACCAACACGTGTAATAAATAAAAATGGGAAAAATACTATAGACACAGATTAAATTAAAAGAATTGTAAGAGATGTTTGCAAAATATAAAATTGTACAACAATACAAAGAAAATGAACCTCACAGTTTTTCCAACATGATATATTTACCAACGAGGTGAACTTATACTTCTTTAAAGTCAATATTTCATCAAAAAGTACCCTGAGGCAGTGGCTTGGATTTTGTAAATTATGGTTATAAAACTGAAGATGTAACTTACTCTCTTAGTAACCATGGAATGTGTGGTCCATCAGCACTGAGACTATGCCCTTATTTTAAAATGTAACCCAACTTTCCAAATGTAATTTTTAAAAACACTCTATAGTGCCATTGAGATTTCCCATTTGAATTGTCCAATTTAAAAATCTATAGTTAAGAACTGAGGCAGCATTTCTCTTACATGTGTTACTTACTATAGCTTATGGCATCTAGGTTAAAATATTAAGTCAATAAAAATAATTTACTGAATTATAATTACTAAAAAATAGTTCCAGTCCAATGAGTTAACAGTCCCTTCCCAACAGGCAAGAAATTCAATATGGTTATTTTCATATTGCCTCTAGCACATTTTTATTCGAGTATATGTATGTGCAAACAAGTTTTCCTTTACGAGGAAAAAATGTTCATATGTTTAAGTAATTCATTTTTACTTTCTCATAATTAGAAAAAGAATCACTTTAATACCTCAAACTATATGAGTTAGCTATTATCTATCCTTTCACCATGGACCACATACTCCTAGCTGTAGAGGGTATGTTATGGTTTGGCTGTGTTCTCCCACCTCAAATCTCATCTTAAATTGTAGCTCCTATAATTCCCATGTGTTGTGGAAGGGAGCCCGTGGGAGATAATTGAATAATGGAGGCAGTTTCCTCCATACTGTTTTCACGATAGTGAATAAGTCTAATGAGATCTGATGGTTTTACAAGGGGAAACCCCTTTCATTTGGTTCTCATGCTCTCTCTTTGCTGGCTGCCATGTAAGACATCCCTTTGTTTTTCCTTTGTCTTCCACCACAGTTGTGAGGCTTCCTCAGCCCTGTGGAACTGTGAGTCAATTAAACTTCTTTCCTTTATAAATTACCCAGTCTTGGGTATTCTTTATCAGCAGCGTGAAAATGAACTAATACAGTAAATTGGTACTGGCAGAGTGTGGCTCTGCTATAAAGATACCTGATATGTGGAAGCGACTTTAGAAGTGGGTAACAGGCAGAGGTTGGAACAGTTTGGAGAGCTCAGAAGAAGATAAGAAAATGTGGGAAAATTTGGAACTTCCTAGAGACTTGTTGAATGTCTTTGAACAAAATGTTGATAATATGGACAATGACATCCAGGCTGAGATGGTCTCAGTGGAGACGAGGAACTAGTTGGGAACTGGAGTAAAGATGATTCTTGCTGTGTTTTAGCAAAGAGACTGGCAGCATTTTACCCCTGCCCGAGAGATCTGTGGAACTTTGAACTTGAGGGAAATGACTTAGGGTATCTGGCGGAAGCAATTTCTAAGCAGGAAAACATTCAAGAGGTAACTTGGGTGCTGTTAAAAGCGTTCGGTTTTAAAAGGGAAACGGCACATAAAAGTTCAGAAAATTTGCAGCCTGATGATGCAATAGAAAAGAAAAACCCATTTTCTGAGGAGAAATTCCAGTCTGCTGCACAAATTTGCAGAAGTAACAAGGAGCCAAGACAATGGGGAAAATGTCACACATCACAGACCAAGAGGCCTAGGAGGAAAAGATGGTTTTGTGGGCTGGGCCCAGGGTTCCCCTGCTGTGTGCAGCCTAGGGACTTGGTGCCCTGCATCCCAGATGCTCTAGTCATGGCTAAAAGGGGCTAGGTACAGCTCAGGCCATGGCTTCAGAAGGTGCAAGCCTCAAGCCTTGGAGATTTCTGCATGGTGTTGAGCCTGCAGGTGCACAGAAGTCAAGAATTCAGGTTTGGGAACCTCCGCCTAGATTTCAGAGGATGTAGGAAACCACCTGGATGTCCAGGCAGAAATTTGCTGCAGGGGCAGGGCCCTCATGGATAACCTCTGCTATGGTAGTGTGGATGCAAAATGTGGAGTTGAAACCCCCACACAGAGTCCCTACTAGGGCACTGCCTAGTGGAGCTGTGAGAAGAGGGCCACTGTTCTCCAGATCCCAGAATGGTAGGTCCACTGACAACTTGCACCATGTGCCTGGAAAAGCAGCAGACGCTCACTGTCAGCCCATGAAAGCAGTCAGGAGGGAGGCTGTACCTGGAAAAGCCACAGGGACAGAGCTGCCCAAGACCATGAGAACCCATCTCTTGCATCAGCATGACCTGGATGTGAGACATAGAGTCAAAAGGAGATCATTTTGGAGCTTTAAGATTTGACTGCCATGCTGGATTTTGGACTTGCATAGGCCATGTAACCCCTTTGTTTGCCCAATTTCTCCCATTTGAAATGGCTGTATTTACCCAATGCCTGTACCCTCATTGTATCTAGGATGTAACTAACTTGCTTTTGATTTTGCAGACTCATAGGTGGAAGGAACTTACCTTGTCTCAGATGAGACTTCGAACTGTGGACTTTTGAGTTAATGCAGAAACGAGTTAAGACTTTGGGGGACTGTTGGGAAGGTATGATTGGTTTTGAAATGTGAGAATACGAGATTTGGGAGGGGTCAGGGTGGAATGACATGGTTTGGCTGTGTCCCTACCCAAATCTCATCTTAAATTGTAGCTCCCATAATTCCCACATGTTGTGGGATGAACCTGGTGAGAGATAACTGAATCCTGGGTGCGGTTTCCCCCATACTGTTCTCGTGGTAGAAAATAAGTCTCATGAGATCTAATGGTTTTATAATGGAAAAATCCCTTTCACTTGGTTCTCATTCTCTCTCTTTGCTGGCCACCGTGCAAGACATCTCTTTACTCTTCTGCCATGACTGTGAGGCCTCCCCAGCTATGTGGAGCTGTGAGTCAATTAAACCTCTTCCCTTTATAAATTACCCAGTCTTGAGTAGGTCTTTATTTGCAGCATGAGAACAGACTAGTACAGGGTGATATTGCAAAAGTATTATCAAAGAAAGCGTATGACAGGGGGAGTGGAGATTTGGAGAACATCCTCATACTACTATTAGAAAAACAGCCTTTGGAAAAATAGCTCAAAAGAAGCTCTTGGTGAAGGATGATTTTGCGGAGTCACCTGTAGAGTTCTAGTTCCCCCCACACCATGGAGTCCCCTTTGAGAATTACTCTGGGAGGCTGAGCAATGACTCTGCAAAGAGAATTAACCATAAACTAAATAGGGTACCTGTTGACATACACATATAATAGCTGGGGGGTGTTTTGGCGTGTGTGTGTGTGTGTGTGTGTGTGTGTGCATGTGCACCATAGACAGAGTGAAGGAAATGCCTTGCATTTCCTAACAAAAGGGTCTTAAGAAAACATCTCGTCCAACCTTATCCTAAATCCTTCCCTCCCCCTGCTCCCCCAACATAAATCACAGATAAGACCATAGGGAATTAGAGAAGCAATTTGATTAGACTCAGGCCATAAATCAGTGGAAATAAACTCCAATAAACGGTCTTCTGGCATTTGTTTAATGTGCTGTTAACTCTAGCCCCACTTCATTACTAGATAGTTTCAGAAGGAAAACACACACACACAGGCACACACACACACAGGTGCCTTCTACAATTTCTGCATTCAGACTTGAAATATGAGAGTAAGAATTATCACAATCTAAATTTATTCAGAAAAAATAAATAGCAAAAGAGCCCATCGCTTGTCAGTTTGCGGGACGAAGTTGTGACTTGTGTTATTAAGCAGTGTTTTATGGAATCAGAAGTCTCTGAATCCATGCTGTTGAACCTCTTTTCTTGAATTAGCAAGAATTAACTGAATTAGCTGTATTAACTTGAATTTATTATAATTTAGGTCACCAAATCTATGTATCATGCCTTCAATCTCAGGCCCGCATGTCTGGATGCAGATGTTTGAATGGCAGCACCTCTAGAGATAAGGTTAGCACACGTGCCTGAGTTGGAAAGACTTCGGTCTTGGTGCTATGCATTTATTTCCCTATTTCTCTAGTTCTATGCAATTTTAAAATTTGTTTTTAAACAATTTATAATAATTAAAGATCCTGCCTATTCTTTTTTTCTTTTTCTGAGACGGAGTCTCGCGCTGTCGCCAGGCTGGAGTACGGCAGTGCGATCTCGGTTCACTGCAACCTCCATCTCCCAGGTTCAAGCGATTCTCCTGCCTCAGCCTCTCAAGTAGCTGGGATTACAGGCACCCACCACCACGCCCGGCTAATTTTTGTATTTTTAGTAGAGATGGGGTTTCACCATCTTGGCCAGGATGGTCTCAATCTCCTGACCTCATGATCCACCTGCCTCGGCCTCCCAAAGTGCTGCGATTACAGGCATGAGCCACTGCACCAGACCGATCCTGCCTATTCTTATAGACAACACAACTCTGGAACTTAGGATGGAGTGAAGTTTAAATACAACTGGAATGGCAGTTTCTAGTGATTTCCTGACCCCAAATTGCCACATCTGGTTTGGAATTTTGCGTCTTGGACTTGTCCACTAGAAAGAAACAACCCAACCAATTATAATAGAGACATGAGTTCAAGATTAACATCTTAATCCTATAGGGTGATGCCAAAGTAACTGTCATTTTGTCGAGCCACTAGAAAAAAAAAGTAAAAGAACCCCTCAAATGACATTTTGACAAAAGACTGCTACAAGGAAATACTTTTTTTCCCCCAAACAGAAATGCATACGATAAAAATACCATAATGTCCTAAAAAGCAGTATTTAGGTAAGATTCAAATATCACATGACCAAGAGGCAAAATAATCTGTGGAGCCCCCCTCCCCTCTCCAAAATTACTGTAATCTCAATAGTCCTTATCTTAGCATTGCTGAGATATAAAATTCATAAAATATCCAATGATGACAGCCCTGATGGAGAGAGAGCAACAAGGTACCTGTCTGAAGAACTCCTCCAGGAGTGACATTGTCCAGCGATGATGGAGGTCCCATGCTTTTGCTGGATGGCTAATATCTGCTGTATGCAGCATAAGGGATAAGGCTTTTGGCTTTTCAATGCTGTAAACCAAAAGCACCCAAACACATGATAACCATACTCTTCAGAACCTCAGTAAGAGTTTTTAAAAAATCATTAAGTTTTTAATCTCTTTCGTTCTTCCATCTCAAACCCCACTTCAGCTAAATTGAGGAAAAGACATCATTTCATCCTACAACTGGGATACTCATTAACTTGGTCTCCATATTTACGGAATTGGACTCTCTGGACTCAAATCCATTTCTGGAATGACTGCATCCTTCAAAAAGACAGCAAGAATCCAAGAGTCACTGACTTTTATTGGTTGCTTCTGCATTGGGGATCTCTGATAATTTAGTTTTCCACAGGGAATTATTTTAAATTCTCACTGGGGACAACTGATGCTGCCTCTATTATTTCTTTCAACCCTCATGAGAACATACCTTATTGTGATAGGTACAACTTTTATGCTTTCTCCTTCAAACATCATCATTGCATAAGAACACTCTATAAAGTTGTGTTAAAGGAGATGCTCTTTAAAGGGATAGCCACATAGACGAGGACCCATTCAAACACCTATACAAACAAAAGCACAAGCCACAAGCACACTTACGCTTCTGGCTGCTGCAGAGCAGTCTTCATTGCTTTGATTTGTTGGAAGTGACAAGACATATCTGTGGCCATCACCATTTCAATTACCAAGGTTCGAAACTCCCTTTTAGAGACAACCATGGAGAAAAAAGGATGGAAGTCAAAAATGGAAAGTAAAAATCAGTTTTTTTTTTGCCACTGCTAATGAAAATCAGTCAACGATTTCTGACATTTCTAATCTAATTTGGGTCTTTAAGGTGAGTTTTCAAATAAGGAATAAATGAAAGCTAAGTATTAAGAAAATCATTTATTAGGAATACGATACATGGAATACACATATCATTTGGAAAATTAACTCACAGGAAAAAATTCAATGAAACTGAAAATTGTATTAAAATACTCTTTTCTCCAAATGAATTCAGAGTTTTAAGAAAGAATTAACTTGAAAATAATCCTTGGAGGTAAATTAATAATCCATATTTCACATTGGATACAGGTATTCCATCTTTTTAAAAATAGCTTGATTTTTAATAGAGTTTTAGGTTGACAGAAAAATTGAGCTTATAGTATAGCTAGTTCTCATGTTACCTCACTTCCAGCACAGTTTTCTTATTTTTAAAGTCTTGTGTTAATGTGGTGCATTTGTTACAACTAGTGAATCAATATTGATATATTATGTTAACTACAGTCCATAGTTTACATTAAGGTTCACTGGGCATGCTGTACAGTTCTACCAGTTTTGACAAATGCATAATGCCATGTATCCACCATCACAGTATCCATACAGAATAGATTCAGCACCCTAAAATCCCCTGTGCTCCTTCGATTCACCCCTCTCTTTTTTCCCTCAACCCCTGCCAATCACTGATCTTTTTACTGCCTCTAACGACTTTATTGAGGTATAATTTACATAGAATAAACTGCTTACAATTTACATAAATTGCAGAATGTAATGAGTTTAACAGTTGAGTAAGTTTTTGAAAATACCACTGTAATCATACCAAATACTTCCATCACCCTCAAACCTAGCCCCAGGCAAAGTTTGATCTGGCTTATGTCTATCTAAAATAGTTTGAATTTTCTAGTTTTATACATGTGTACATAAAGTATACACATATATATTTAGTATATATTTCAAATATTTAATATATATTATAGATTTCAATATTTATATATTATATACACATATATTTCATACATATATACATATTTATTATATACATACATGTAGACATACACAGATACACATATATGTATTATATATTAAATATGTGTATATATGTATATATAGATGATGTATATATGTATGTATACATATGTATATGTATACATACATATATGTATGTGTGTATATACATATATGTATGTATGTGTGTATATATACATACATATATACACACATATTATTTTAAAATATTCACACATTTAAAATATACACACATTATTTTAAAATATAATAGATAATACATATTATATACACATACATACGCATTACATATTAACACAGATACTAGATATATACACACGTGTTTCTATGTATATACATAGACACACACACACATATATATAATACGAAATGTACTCTTTCTTTACTCAGCATAATGATTTACAATTCATCTATATAGTGGTTCATCAATAGTTCATTTTCTCTTATTGCTGAGTGGTATTCTATCATATGAGCATACCACAGTTTGTTATCCATTTACTAGCTAACGGACATTCAAGTTATTAGATTCTAGTTTGGAACTATTGTGAATAAAGCTACTATGGGTATTCATACATAAATCTTTGTGTAGACACATATGTTTTCATTTATCTGGGGTGAATACCTAGAAGCAGAATGGCTGGTTTATAAGACAGCTGAGTGTTTATAAGAAACTGCCAGCCGGGCATAGTGGCTCATGCCTGTAATCCCAACACTTTGGGAGGCTGAGGCAGGTGGATCACCTGAGGTCAGGAGTTCGAGACTAGCCTGACCAATATGGTGAAACCCCATCTCTACTAAAAATACAAAAATTAGCTGGGTGTTGTGGCATGCACCTGTAGTCCCAGCTACTCAGGAGGCTGAGACAGGAGAATTTCTTGAACCTAGGAGGTGGAAGTTGCAATGAGGTGATATCATGCCACTGCACTCTAGCCTGGGTGACAGAGACTGCATCTCAATTAAAAAAGAAAAAAGAAACTGCCAAATATTTGTGAAAGTGGTTGTATCACTTTACATTTGACCACTAGCGTATAACATTTTCAGTTTTTCTTTGCCTCCTCTAATCAGTCTTTAATTTCGGCCATTCTTCTGATGGATATGTAGTGTTATCTCATCGTGGTTTTAATTCACATTTCTTTGTTGACTATGTCAGGCACATTTTCATGTACTTGTATTCCATTTGTATACATTTTTTAGGGAAATGTCTGTTTCAAACCTTTCTCATTTTAAAATTGAATTGTTTACTTATTATTGAGTTATAAAAGTACCTTACACATTTTGGATTCAAAACCTATGTAAAACATAAGTGTTGTGAATAATTTCTCCAATGTCTTGGCCTGCTTTTTTTTTAACGGTGTCTCCCAAAGAGCAAAAGGTTTAATTTTTATAAAGTTCAATTTATCATTAAAAAAATGCTTCATGCTTTTTCTCTCCTATCTGAGAAACCTCCACCTACTTCCAAGGACTTCAGTGTTTTCCTCTGGAAGTCTTGCCATTTTAGCTTTTACGTTTAGGTTTATAACCAATTTTGAGCTATTTTTTGAGTATGGTATGTGATAAGGGTCAAAGTTATCTTTTCCCATTGTTCCAAAACCATTTGTTGAAAATATTTTCTTTTCCCCATTGAATTAATTTGGCATCATAAATCAATTGATGAGTCAATTTCAAAACTCTCAATTCTGTCCCATAGTTATGTATGTCCATCTTTCACCAGTGAAATGCTGCCTTGAATACTGTAACTTAAGCATGCTTGGAATCAAGAAATATGAGTCCTCTAACCTTGTTCTTCTTTTAAAAAGTATTATTTGGCATTTCTATATAAAGTTTATAATAATCGTGGCAATTTCCAACATAATTCTGCTGGAATTTTGATTGGAATTGTATTGAAACAATAAATAAATTTTGGAAGATTTGACATCTTTATAATACCGAGTGTTCCACTACATGATGACAGTATATCTCTCAATGTATTTAGTTCCTCTATAATCAGCAATACTACATAATCTTTAGTGAACATGAGCTGCATTTGTTTTTGAAAGCTACTACTAAGTATTTTATATGTTATGTGCTATTGTAAAAAATTATTTTATTTTCCAATGGTTTGCTGCTAGTGTCTCTCTCCCTCTCTCTGTCTCTGTCTCTCTCTCTCTCTCTCTCTCTATATATATATATATATATATGTATATGTGCATATATGCATATGTGTATATATAATGTTTTTTACATTAACCTTGTATTCTGTGACCTTGCAAAATTCATTATCGGTTCCAGTAGCTCCTTTACAGATCCTTAGGATTTTCTACTTAGGCAATCATGTCATTCGCTATTAACATCTTAACAATGTTGATGAATGTAAGATTAAGCATCTTTGTCTTACTCCCAGTCTTAAGGAAAAAACATTCAATATTTCACCATTAAGCTTGATGTTAGTTATAGGTTTTTCACACATGCCCTTTATCCAGTTGAGGAAGCTCCCTTCTGTTTCTGGCTTGCTGAGAGTTTTTATGATGAATGTGTTGAATTTTGTCAAATGCTTGTTATATATCTATTAAGATGACTGTATGATTTTCTGTTTGTTTTTAAATATGGGGAATTCTTTTAATTAATTTTTGAATGCTGAATTAATCTTGCATTCCTTGGATAAGCCCAATATATGAGTCAGGATTCTCCAGAGAAACCAATAGGATATATACATATCAAGAAAGAGATTTATTATAAGGAAGTGGCTCACATAATTATGAAGGCTGACAAGTCCCAAGATCTGCAGGGTAAATCAGCAAGTGGAGATCCAGGACACCCAATATTGTACTTCCAACTTGAAGGCTGACAGCTCAAGACCCAGGAAGAGCCATTGTTTTAGTTCAAAGACAGGCAAAAAGAATTCTCTCTTACTTGGGAGGTGGTCAGCCTTTTTGTTCTAGTTAGGCCTTCAACTGGTTGAATGAGGTCAACTCATGTTAGGAAGGGCAATCTGCTTTACTCAGTCTACCCTCTCATATGTTAATCTCATCCAAAAACACCCTCACAGAAACAACAGAATAATGCTTGACCAAATATCAGCACACACTGAGGCCCAGGCGAGTTGATACATAAAATTAACTATCACACATGATATATTACCTTTTTAGTATATTGTTATATTTAATTAGTTAATATTTTACTGAGAATTGTTATAGCTATGTTCATAAAATACATTAGTCTTTAACATTCCTTTTTATGAATTTTTTTTCCAGAGTGTGGTATCAAAATTATGTCTTATAAAACAAATTGCACAGTATTTCTTCCTTCTCTAAATACATTTGCATAAGATTGGTATTATCTATTCTTTACATATTGATAGAATTCACCAGTTAAACTATCCAAGGCTGGATATTTCTTTGTGGGAATATTTTTGATGACAAAGTCAATTTTTTAACAGACATAGGATTGTTCAGACTTTCTGTTTCATCTTGTGTGAATTTTGGTAAGTTGTATTTTGCAAGGAATTTATCCACTTCATCAAAGTTGTCAAATTTATTGAGATAAAGTTGTTTGTAACATTTTCTTATGTATTTCATATGTATAGGATATACTGTTGGTACTTTGTGTTCTCTCCTTTTTATTGACCAGTCTAGGTAGAAGGTTGTCAATCATGTTGCTCTTTTCAAATAACAGCTTGAGCTTTCTTAATTTTTTCTGTTTATTTTTTCTATTTTATTGATTTTTCCTCTTATCATTACTAATTTCTTCTATCTACTTTGAATTTACATTACTGTTTTGTTCTAGCTTCCTGAAGTCATTGTGTTTGGAACTTTTTTCTTTCCTACTATGAACATTTATAGCTGATAATTTCCTCTAGGCACTGTTTTAATAGTATTGCACACATTTTTAATATATTGCATTTTCATTCTTGATAAATTTGAAATGTTTCCTACTTTCCTCTGATTACTTTTTGATCCACAAATGATTTAGAAGAATGTTGTTTAATTTTCAAATATACAGGATTTTCCTAGATATCTTATTGATCTCTAATTTAAATCCATTAAGGTCAAAGAACATACTCTTTAAGCTTATGATATTTTAAAATTATTAAAACTTATTTTAAAATGTCTCAGCATGTGTACTTGAAAAGAATATGTATATTGCAGTTGTTGCATGGTGTTCTATAAATATTAACTAAGGCAAAGTGGCTGATGTTGTTCAAATCCTCTTAGGTCCTTAGTGATATTTTTGTCCAGTTTGTCTATCAACTGCTGACGCAAGAATGTTAAAACCTCCTATGATTGTGAAAATATATATTTCTCCTTTTTCTCCTATCAATTTTTACATTTTATGTTTTGGAAGTCTACAGTTACCTAATAGTTATTTATGACTGTTGTATCTTTCTGATGACACTCTTATTATCAGAAAATCTCCTTTCTCTTTCACAATATCCTTTTACTTGCAGTTCATTTCAGCTAATATTAATAACACCACTGCATTCTACTTATTCTTACTGTTTGGTACATCTTACATACTTTTACTCTGAACCTTTTTGTGTATTTATATTTAAAGTGTATCTCTTGTACAATTGCAGTTGGAGCTTGCCTTTTTATCAATTCTAATAACCTTTTCCTTTTAAGTAGAATGTTTAGTCCTTTAATATTTAATGTAATTATTAATATAGTTGCATTTGGGTCTAGCATGTTATTATTTGTTTTCTAATTATCACCTTTGCTTTTTTCCCTTTGCATTAACTTTTCTGCTTGAGATATTTTTTGTATTATTTATTTTTTAAATCAATTTTAATTTATCTACTGCTAAATGGTCAATTTAAATTTATCTTTTGATAAATAGGTAAACTTTAACAATCTTTAGCTATTATGGTTAATCTTTTTAGTGGTTGCTTGGGGATTACAACATACATCTTTAATTTTCTGTCTACTGTATAACTTTATGTAACATGTAAAAATCCTGCAACAGTATAGGTCCATTTATTAACATTACCTGGTCTTTATGTTATCATTGTCACATGTATTACACCTCTCTACATACAAACCTCATGAGATGGTGTTGTAATTTTTGCTTCAAATGGTCAAATGCACAATTTAAATAAGTGAAGAAAAATGGTATTTTACATTTACCCAGATATTTATCAGTTTATTCTTTTCTAAAAGTCTGATTTCACTATATCATTTTCCTTCCAATAAATATTTAGATTTATTAATCTAAAAATTAATAAAATATAAAATAACAAAATAATATTTTTGAAACTACCTTAAAGAAAGCTCTAAAGAAATTTCTTTAGCATCCCTTATAACGCAGCTCCATTAGTGACACATTCCTGTTGTTTTCTATTATCTGAAAATAATTTTATTTCATCTTCATCCTTGAAGTTCATGTTCACAGGATGTAGCATCCTGTGTTGGCTTTTTGTTTTCTTTTTAGTACTTTAAATAAATTATTCTATTGTTTTCTGGCCTCTATAGTTTCTGATGAATAGTCTACTGTGATTCAACTTGTTCTCCTAAGTGTAATTTGCCATTTTTCTTTATTTTATCTTTGCCTCTCAGCAGTTTGACTATAATATGTGCCTCGGTGTTCTTTTCATCAAATTTATCCTGTTTTAGGTTTGCTGAGTTTCTTGAATCTGTATATTTATATGTTTGGCAATATTTGGAAACTGTTCAGTCATTATTTCTTCAAATTATTTTTCTTTCCCATTCTCTCTCTTTTCTCTCCTTCTGAGACTCAAATTGCCCTTATGTTTGCTCATATAAAATTATCCCACATGTCCCTAACTTCTACTCATTTAAAACAGCTTTTTCCTCTTACTTTTTCAAATCAAATAATTTCCAACTTTGAAACCTGAAAAATGAATTTTTAAAAGTCACTGTTTCCTTCTTCTGTCTTCTCTATCATGCACTAAGCCTATGTAGCAAATTCTAAATGTAGACATTTTGTTTTTCAGTTCTAAAATTTGTTTTTAATTTATATTTTCATTTTACTCATAAACCTTATAACAAAATAATATTTTTGAAACTACCTTAAAGAAAGTTCTAAAGAAATTTCTTTAGCATCCCTTATAACACAGCTCCATTAGTGACACACTCCTGTTGTTTTCTATTACCTGAAAATAATTTTATACACAAGCACATTTTTCATTATCTCACTGAGCATAGAAATAATAATTGTTTTAAAAGTCCAAAGTCCTCATCTGATAATTCTAACAATGGCTTATCCTAGAGTGTGTATCTATTGATTGTCTTTTCCCTTACTAAGAAATCACATTTTCCTGATCTTTATATGTCACTTAGATTGTATCCTGAACATTATGGATATAAGTTGTAGGGAATCTGGGTTCTGTTATATTGCTCTGAAGATTGTTGATGTTTTGTTTTAGCAGGCAATTAACTTGTTTATACTCAAAATACAAACTCTGTATAGGTTCAGTAAGCAATACATCAGATATCACTGGACACAAGGAGGGAAACATCACACACTGGGGCTTGTCAGGGGGTCAGGGGCTAGGGAAGGCATAGCATTAGGAGAAATACCTAATGTAGATGATGGGTTGATGGGTGCAGCAAACCACCATGGCACATGTATAAACCTGCACTTTCTGCACACGTATCCCAGAACTTAAAATATAATAAAAAAAAATTTTTAAAAGGTTTGAAAAAAATAATAAAAGGTGGCCAGGCACAGTTGCTCATGCCTGTAATCCCAGAACTTTGGGAGGCGAAGGCTAGTGGGTCATTTGAGGTAAGGAGTTCGAGACCAGCCTGACCAACATGGTGAAACACTGTCTCTATTAAAAATACAAAAAAATTAGCCGGGCCTGGTAGTGCATGCCTGTAGTCCCAGCTACTTGTGAGACTGAGGCAGGAGAATCGCTTGAATCTGGGAAGCGAAGGTTGCAGTGAGCCGAGATCATGCCACTGCACTCCAGTCTAGGTGACAGAGTGAGACTCTGTCTCAAAATAATAATAATAATAAAAGGTTTAAATATGGCAGACAACAGCTTCACACATATTCAGATACATCATGGTTTTGAAGAATTTGTGTGAGGACTTATTTAGATATTTAGATTGTGTATAATCCTGGCTTCCTGACAATCTAGTAAAGTGTTCTAAAGCTTGCATAATTGCCTCTTAACATATTTTCCAAACATACGCATGCTACTTCTGTTATACATACTTTTACTTTTCTTTTTTTTTCTTTTTTTTTTTTTGAGACGGAGTCTCGCTCTGTCACCCAGGCTCTGTTCTGTCCAATGGAATAGAACAGAGGCCTCAGAAATAATAGCACACATATACAACCATCTGATCTTTGAAAAGCCTGACAAAAACAAGCTATGGGGAAAGGATTCCCTATATAATAAATGGTGTTGGGAAAACTGGCTAGCCATATGCAAAAAACTGAAACTGGACCCCTTCCTTATACCTTATACAAAAATTAACTCAAGATGGATTAAAGACTTAAAGTAAGACCTAAAACCATAAAAACCCTAGAAGACAACCTAGGCAATAGCATTCAGGATATAGGTATGGGCAAAGACTTCTTGACTAAAACACCAAAAGCAATGGCAACAACAGCCAAAATTGACAAATGGGATGTAATTAAACTAAAGAGCTTCTGCACAGCAAAAGAAACTATCATCAGAGTGAATGGGCAACCTACATGATGGGGGAAAATTTTTGTAATCAAACCTTTTATTATAACTTTTACCAATAGTAAAATTGGATAGAAGGTTCCTTTTTTCCTGAAGTGGTGCAATGATTAATTGAATTGCTCTGCATTTTTCAGATGCTGGCTGAGTCTAGCATGTTCCAATAAAATTTAAGTCAAATATTCCCATATGTTTTAATAAACTAAAGCTACATGGAAACTCTTAGCCACTCTTAATAAAAATCAGCCTCTCAGATTGTTCAGTAAAGTTTATTTCTCTAAATCCTTGAAAGATGGTGAGCACACAAACACCCAATAAACAGCTGATTATTTAATTAAAATATGAGGACTATTTGAGTCACAACGGATTCAGAGTTTTGTAAGGATTTAGATGATCTCTGCCTGCAGGGTTTGAAGTACCTTAACCTATATTTATAGCTACGATGATTTATTGGCTTGCTATATATGACACAAAGTGTGCTAAGCATTTTAAAATGATTATGTCATTTATCATAATCTATCCCAATTGCAGAATAAATGTTACTATCTATTTTCAAGAAATTAAAATTTTAAAGATGTAAAGATATTGAGTCACTTCCCGAATGTCATACAGCTAGTAAGTGACTGAGTCCATATTCAAAACACAGGTATGTGCCTAAATCCAAACACACAATGTCTGTCATTCATGAAACAGAATTAAGTGTACATAATTTTTTTAAGTGTCCAATAATTTCCTTAGAAAATGTCAAAAGATTGATAAGAAGTCCAAATCAAATATAGGGTGAAAAACACATGTTATTAAATAAGAGATAAAATTCAGATTTAAGGAATTCAGATAAAAGCAACACAAGTTTCCTAAGGTTAAAAAAAAAAAAGCAAATATATCCAAAGTGTCCTCAGTTGAACACTGTTAGAAGTGATTTTTCAAACTTTCTTCTTTGAGAATTTTTAGGACAATATTGAATTATTTAACTCAAACTGGTTTCACTTCCCAATTCATCAATAAAAAGCAATGTAAAGATGGCAAAATAAAGTAGTTGGAACTTAATCATAACATTCCATAGCCTTTATTTATAAATATTTGAATATCTGTATAAAGAAAAAAGAGAAATAAGACATACATACCTACACAAAGAGAGGGTGAGAGTGAGAGAAAGAGAGAGAGAAAGCAACACGAATCAACATTTTAAGCAAGGTGTTCTTTTCTCAAAAACAGCATACTTCATCCAACTTCAAAGTTCCTTCCCTGGCCTACAAATCTCTCTCTTTTCTCATCCTTACCTCCAGTCATCCTTTGAGAGGTTAATCAAAATATTCATTTCCTCGTCATCTTGCAGAAGGCGATAAGCTGCACTTAAATGGTGATTCTCCAGTACAGATCTGTCATTATACAGAATAGCTGGATCAGACCTGAACAGAAAGCCAAGCAAAATTCAGAATGTTAAACAGTTGTGATTTACTTGGGTAATTCTAACAGGCTAGAATGCACCACCACTTTTTTCCATGTTTAGAAATTATCTTTGTCCCCATGCCAGTTATGTGAACCAAAAGCTCAACTAACACTACAAATCATCAATAGATGAATGTAGGGTATGCTATATCAGTACATGTGTGGGCAGGAAATATGTGACATCCAGCCTGAGAACTCTCTCAAAACTGTTTTACAACCAGATCTCAATTACCTATATTAGTTGCAAAGGTGTTTTTTTAAAAATATGGGTCATGTCAAACTTCTTTATATTTTCTGGAATGACATTTATTTTTATTTTATTCAATGAATGCACTGGTTTATTTATTTTAGTTGTAATTTTCAGAACACATATCACCTGGTGGGTACTATCTATAAGCTGCCTCTGATAGTGGCTTGATCTTAACATTTTTCCATGCAAAAGCCACATGTGGAAAATTGAGAATAAAGAATATAAAGATTATAATGTCAGTTTTTAGTCCCTATCTCAAAGACCATACTAGAGCTGAATGTCACTAAACACAGGACTGTATAATATTTTAAGATCTTAAATTTAATGAAAGCTTAGATTATTTGTTTCTCACCAAGGAAGCTGAGTTTCAGAGACTTAAAAAAACTTGTTAGAGCCCTTTGGTGGCCAAGTGGCAGGGCTGGGATGAAGGCAAGATCTTCTGACAGTTGGGCCAGTGCTTCCCCATGATAACTTCCACCTGCCATTGGCCAAACTTTGGGCTGTATCTATCATACCTTGAAACTGTTAGGCTTAAAATTTTATTCATCAAAGGATTAAGGGCCTGGTCACAGACTTTGTTTTCTGAACAGGGATCACACAGGCTGAGAAGCTTTGGATAAAGTTCTGTTGAACAGGGCCAATGTTTAAATTTCATTCCAAACCAAGCTTAACTGAACACATTGGAATTTTCCCACTCCTATGGAGATAACGCAGAACATTCAAATCCCGAGGTGAAAGATCTGCTGTTACATCTGTTGAGTAAGTTACATACCAACTGATGTATATTTCGTGACACTCTTTGCCACCTCCTGTAATAAAGCCATTCTCCTCTGTGTTGGGACTGGTTTTGATCCTCGTCTCCAGGCAAGACCCACATATGTTCAACCCACCTCTCTTCCTTGGGCAGGTGCTATTCACCATGGTCTCTGTCCTCAGAGCAAAGGTTCCACCCACAGACATACATTAAACAGTGCTACTCTATGGAATTCCCTGTATTAAAGGGAATTCTGTTCCCTTGGAACACAACCACAAAAAGCTGCTTTTCTGCGGCTGAGACTAAGTGAGGAGGCAAGAAGGTGGAACTGAAGCAAGTAGCTGAAGTTCTTTTGTCTGCTTCCATTCAATTAAAATTCTCCTTCTGAACAGAGATCAGACAATATTGTCTTCTTTTGTGTATACTGTAATCAAGTGTTGAGTTCATTAAATACATGTAGATTGATTTAATGAACACAAACCTATCTAGAGTGTGCACCTGCTTTTTCAAGTGAAATCAGCAAGTATTTATTTGGTGTTAAACTCTCATCCCTCCCTGCTACATTCTTTCTCTTTGACTTACCACCTTTCCCCATACCCTAGCTCCTTTTGATTACTATGTCAAGGATAATGAACTAACTCTACTGTCAGACTCTCTCCAGTTCCACATCATTGTCTTAAGAGAGGGCAAGTTCTTAGGCTAGGAGAGGGCAAGGAAAGTTTTATCCTAAGTAGAAATGACAATTGACTGGTGCTATTGCCTGGAATTCTGTGCTGAGAGGAATACTCAGAATAAACCCACAGTTTAGTAAGAAAAAGTACCCAAATCAATTAACAGTATCTGTTACAGGTCAGGAGGTTCCGAGTGGGGCACTTGGACCCATATTTAATATCTCCGACGGGAGGTTTGTGTTTACCTGTGCAGTCCATTAGGAAGGATGCACAGGTTGCTCACGGTGAAAGTAGCCTACAGGAGACAAACTTACTCCCGGGGCCCTGTGCCAGGGAGTGGTGCAAGCACTAAACAGAGCAGATACGAAATCAGAGAGGATGAGAAGAGATCTCATCAGAATCCCAGAGATCAGAGGGTAAGATTGGTCAATGTTGTTAATGTCAACAAAAACACTCTAATCCTCACTGTCCTTATTCTTTTCCTTTATGTGTCATCTGGGCCTTTATGTAAACTGCCCCATTTCCTGTTAGAAGTAGGTAAAGTATGTACAGAACATACATAAACAAATAGCGAACATTAGAATAGAGAAGAAAAAGATATCTATATGAGATCTGAACAAAATAGGAGAATTAGGAGCAGATGGCTTCTTAAACTCTAAGTCTTGATTGAAGCTGACCAGACTGATCTCTCATTTAGAGGTTCATTGTTTCAGAAATTCAAAATAGGAAACCTATGCAAAAGAAAGGTGACTAACACCTTTCTGATTTCTAAAACTGTCTCTCTGACCCCTCTTGCCTCTCTTCCAAACATTTAAACACCCTCACCGAGTCTGAATGTGGAAATTGTTGGTGGTTCCGGTATGCTCGTAGTCATGGATGGCAGCTGAGAAGATTATAGCAAAGATCTCCAGCTCCGTCAGCCAGTTCTGAAAGGAGATTACAGAGCAATCAGATAATCTGTTTCTTTCTCAAAGTCTTCAGCTTGCTGACAACACACCCACAGTGCTGCCTTTCTACCCTGCAGCTGGTAAGCTATTGCCAAACACAAGTTTTCTGAGAGACAGAAATAAGTTATTTTCCTGTGAAGAGACTTGGAGACTTGTGATTTGTTAACAATGTGTTCAGCAAGGTTGAATAAGCTAAGTAGTAGTTTTATCTTTTTCAAGAAATCAAAGAGAATGAACACGAAGACTTGAAAAGCCCTCACTGCATCCTCCCCCGACTTCCAAATAAAGTTCCTAGGTAGACACACACACACACACACACATACACACATAAAAAAATTTAGAAATTTGAATGCAATACCAAGAATGAAGAGTAATAGAAAACCTAACGTCTGATTATAGGAGGATACCCACTAGGAAGTGGGTAGAGACAGATGGAAAAATACTTGGCTTTCTGCTCTATGCATGCTGATGATGTTTGAAAGGACTTCTTCCCATCCACACCATCAACATTGGCTGTGGGTCAGTGGTTCACAAAATGTGTTCCTTGGACATGCAGATGGTGTCAGCTGGGAGCTTGTTAGAAATGCTGGCAAATTCTTCAGCCCCACCCCAATCCCACTGGATCAGAAACTCTAGGTTGTGGCCCAGAAATCTGTGCTTTACCAAGCCATCTAGATAGTTCTGATGCACACTAGAGTTTGAAAACTACTGCTGTGTTTCAAGCTTCCTTAACTGACTTCCATTTAACGGACTCTGTGGATTTACTTCCTATCGCTTCTGTAAACCATCCTGCCCCATGCTCACACGACAGAATATGCCTGACTCAGGCCACCTTCTCATATCCTTTGCTCACTTTTGCTACTAGTTAAATTCATGCTTACATGATTCAGTATGGTTTATTCTAAACCACATTTTAATAAATTGTATTTGTTATTATAATTATGTAATTAAATATGACACAAACCAATAAAATATGGACACAAAATTGGAGTTGTTATTTCTGTAGAACCTAAGTTTAATGCTTTGGACAGTCACTAAAAGAACTGCTATCAAAATATGTGTGACAACTGTGAAAGAGCAGAAAATATTTATAGAAAAGTTAGAGAGCTTCTGCACTCAGTTTGCTTCATGCACATCTTTAAGTTCCCACTTAACTTTAAAGAGATGAGACTAGAAATCTTAGATAGGGGCAGGGTTGATGTAAGACAAATGTGAGTATGCAAATTGGTGAACTCGTAAAAGTCCTGTGGTCTGAATTAAAGATCAGTGCATAAAATAGATTTATATGATTTAAGTTAACGCAAAATGAGTTAAAATGAACATTTAAGTGTTTCTAATTTCCCACTTAAGCCATATCTTTCAATTAACTACTAATTTTGGAGAATTATTGCCTTCTTTAAAAATTGGTAAGGGGAAAATAAACAAATGACATAGAACTTATGAAAAATACTTCAGAGTGAGCATAAACTTAACTCATGAAAAAAGAAACCACTATACTTTTGAAAATGATTCCTAACAGAATCCAGCAAGAAATGTCAGGAAGCTTTCTGGCATCTTCAATAATATACCTCAAAAACACAAATTGAGGTACATGGAACAGAAAGTCAAAGAGAAAACAGACTAAGATGAAAATCAACAAAATGAGATGAAAAAAAGATGGGCAAGATAAGGAAAGATTGCAAGAAAAATCAAAGCTGCAAAACCCCTTGTAAAGGCAGCAAAGAGCCTCCTCATCAGCCTCTTCATTGTCTCGGGGGGCCCACCATGTGGCAGGCACTATGCTAGGTGCTTTTATATAGAAACTTATATAACTCTCACAGCTCTGTAATCATAGGTACTGTTGCTATCCCCACTTGACAGATAAGGAAACAAGCCAGGGGTAGGTGCAGGACTCACTCAAGGTCACACAGCCAGTCATCTGACAAGCCACACACCACGCCTGCAGAATTCTCACTCATAATCTTACATTGTATTTTCTTTGGATCATTGTTCATGTGTTTATTCAATTTTGCATAAAATTATATAGGCATAAATTTATATTGCACATTTTTCTTGATATTATCCATACATATATTACATATGCAGTTTTTTTTTCCATTTTGGCATTGTCTTTCTTTTCTTCCCCAATATTTTGTCCCCACCCATCTGTCCCTGGTTCCCTCTACCTCCTCTCCCACATATATCTCTTATTCTAAGGTCACGTAAAGTTAATTTCACTTTTTAAAATAAGATTATGAATGGGAGACAGTGTAACATCTCAATGAATCCTAGTCACAGAACATCAGCCCAGGCAGCAGAAAGCATCTAAATAACAGTATAATTACAGTTCTCACATTACAACCATAGTAATGCTTCCCTCCTTACCCAAATAATTGAACAAAATCCTATCTTAGATATAACCTACTTCTATTAAACCAAAAACAATGAATGACTAAACAGGCATTCAACAACAACAACAATAAAAAACAAAACCATTGTCTTTAAAACTCATTTTACCACCTTAGTTTTTCAACAAACGCCATGCATGCTTAGAATCAGTTATGCTGCTTTGGGGATAAGAAGAAAGAAAAGTGATATCTGGGAGAAACAGCTTCACAGAGGAGAGATGTTTAAGATGGGCCTTGAAAATTTGACAGAGAAAGAAATGAAGGTGGGCATTTTCAGAAGAATGAACTAAATGAGCAAGTCCCAGCAGCAAAAGCATGTCCACCTCAGGTAAGAAAATGATGCCCTTGACTGGAGCGGGAGAGAAGGCTCATTGAGGCCCTATGAGGTCAGGCATTAGAAAACACAGTGAGCGAGGAATGTAAACCAGATTCAGCAGGCAGTGAAGTTCACATGCAAGAGAGTCATACCATCAGCTCCCCACTTCAGGAAGGATATTTGGACAGGAAGAGAGAAGGGAGATATAAAAGCAGGGTTTTTTTTGTTTTCGTTTTGTTTTTGTTTTTGTTTTTGTTTTAAACAGGGTCTCACTCTGTTGCCTGGGCTGGAGTATAGTGGTGCAATCTTGGCTCACTGCAACCTCTGCCCCCAGGGCTCAAGCAACCCTCCCACCTCAGCCTCCCAAGTAAGGGCTGGGACCATAGGCACCCACTGCCATGCCCAGCTTTTTTTTTTTTTTTTTTTTTTTGTATTTTTAGTAGAGATGGGAGTCTCACCATGTCGCCCAGGCTGGTCTCTAACTTCTGAGCTCAAGCAATCCACCCATCTGGGCCTCCCAAAATTCTGGGATTATAGGCGTGAGCAACTGTGCCTGGCTAAAAGCTGTATTTTTAGATTGAAAAGTTCATATAGGATGTACAGACAGTGTGGAGGTAGAAGCCATATGAATTAGCAATTATCTGAATTTTGGAAGTGGTAGGAGGACCAGATGAGGTTGCAGTTAAGGAGAACAATACGTTAGATGACCTCAACACTCCTAGCCTCACTGAGTGGCTAATAAACCCCTCAGGTGATATTAGATAGCATCATTAACAGAAACAGAGAAAGTGGGAGAAGCTATTTTGGAGGAAATTGAACTTCCTATTTTAATATACCTCAGATTTCCTTGCCTCTTCCAAATTAACTACTGTGAACCCAGAAGGTTTTATGTCAACCCATAAGAAGTCAGAAATTAAAGTCCCACTGGTATTTTATTCCAGAATTACCAATTGGTAGCAAGGTACAAGTCACAGATGCTATGAGTATTTTCCTATCTACAAAATATGAGTGTCACAACTAGTTCATTTGAAAGGATGCTTTGACAAGTGGTAATTGGGGACCTTGAGTTTTGCTGTGTATGACTCAAGAAAGCAAGCCACTTGCTCCTGCATATAGGGGCAGATGAGGAGACATGGGGTACAACAGAGCAGAGGAAACCTGAAGGGAAAGGACATGGCCGATTTCTCATTGTTAGAGGAGATACTACAAGCAAGTTGTGACTTTTCTATGTGAATGATAGAGTTTCTTTAGTAATCTGTTAGTTTTCCATGCTACCTTAACAAATGCTCAGTCTTGGAGGCTTAAAGAACACTTCCGGGCCTGGCGCGGTGCCTCACGCTTATAATCCCAGCACTTTGGGAGGCCAAGGTGGGTGGATCACCTGAGGTCAGGAGTTCAAGACCAGACTGGCAAACATTGTGAAACCCCATCTCTACTAAAAATACAAAAATCAGCCAGGTGTGCTGGCGGGCGCCTGTAATCTCAGCTACTCAGGAGGCTGAGGCAGGAGAATCACTTGAACCCAGGAGGCAGAGGTTGCAGTGAGCTGAGATCGCACCACTGCACTCCAGCCTGGGTGACAGAGCGAGACTCCCTCTGTCTAAAAAAAAAAAAAAAAAAAAAAAACTTCCGTTTATTGGCACGCAGTTCTGCCAGTCAGAAGCCCAGCCCAGTGTGGATGGGTTCTCTGGTCAGGGTATCCCAAGGCTGACATCAAGGTTGGGAAAGGTTTCCTTTCTGGTGGCTCTGGGGGAAAATCTGCTCCCAAGAGTATTCAGGGCACTGGCAGAATTCATTTCCTTCTAACCTTTTCCACAGTTTCCCTCTTCACCTTCAAGCTGGCAATGACTGTTGGGTCCTTCTCACACTTCAAACCTCTGACTTTGGCCATATCTCCTTGACTTTGATGAACTTGTGTGATTACATTGGGCCCACCTGGAAAATCCAGGCTAATCTCCCTATTTAAATTCTTCTGATTGTTAACCTTAATTGCATCTGCAAAATCCCTTTTATAATCCAATGTAACATATTAATAAACACATGTGACACCAGAGAACAAAGGTCGCAGGAGCCAAATGTCTACCAATTACAACCCCAATAAAATTATTTGGCACTCTTCAAACAAAATGTAATTTTGATATCCTTAGTCTTTCCTGTTAATACATTGATATTATGTATTAATATGTTAATAATATGACATTATGGTAATGTCATAAACGACCAAAAATAAATAAATAAATAAATAAAAAATAAAAATAAAAAAATAAAAAAATAATAAAAAATAAAAAATAAATAAAAATAACATATGCAGCTTCTCCTTTCTGGAAAAAAAAAAAATACAAAGGGAAAATTACTGGCACCTTGCTTGACAAAAGCAAGGAAAATGGCCAAGGGATAGCTTTGGAGTTTGAAATCTTTTCACCTAAATCAAAAGTACACTAGAGCTTAGAGTCTAATGAACATCTGTTCAATCAATAGATAGCTCTTCAATTTATTTCTGTCTAAGGATTTTCTCTTGGAAATGAGCAAAATAATTCTGAAAGGATCCAAGTATCTTCTAGGCACTTAAGTTAAACAATAATGAGTAATACAAACAGATTACAATGTTTTACATTTACAAAGTATTACTGTTGATGTTGAAGCCCAGACACCACTTTATCAATGGGTTGTTTTGATTCTCTACGTGTCTTACAATTTATAACACTGAAATGATTTAAAGCCTTTTCTCCCTCTTGGTTTGTAATGAAAGGTTAGAGTAACAGTATGTTCTCCATTCATCAGAATGCTCCCCACTGTTTTTGTAAGCTCACAATCAAAGAAGTTTGTTTTGAGCTGCATTTCAAAGAGAGAGTAGGTAGGAAATAGTTTCTATATTTAAGAATCATTCTAAATATGGTCTGAATCGATCATGGAAATTCAACGGCAAATGAGAAATGAGCTCATTTAAGAAAGCATGCAGTAAATCATGATCACTGCTATGATACAACATTTATGTTAATGATAACTTGTATTGGCATAAATGCTGGGTGTTTTTGGTGAGAGCTGAAGAAGCTGTGCATGATTCACTTTTATGTCCCCAGAGTACACTCTGCACAATAAGTGTGTTGAATAGATGAGTTCAAAATGCATTTTTGCATCCATTTTCATCCTCATCACAATACCTGGAAATAAGTGCACATGAGGATACTGAGGTGTAAGAATATAAGAGGCTTTTTTTTTTTTTTTTGCCAAAGGCATATTGTAGAAGCATGCCTAATATTTAAATGCATGGCCTCTGAAGTCAGAGCTGGGACCGAATTCTGGCTCCCGTACTGTACTCAGTTGCTCGGGCTGCCATAACAAAATAACACGGGCTGGGTAGCTTAAACAACGGAAATTTATTTTCTCACGTTTCTGGAGGAGAAAAGTCCAAAATCAAGGTGTCAGCAGGACTGTTTTCTCCTGAGACCTCTCTCCTTGCCTTGCAGACAGCTATATTCTCTCTGTATCCTCACAATGGACCCTTCTACCTGCAAGTGCATGTCTGTGTTCTAATCTCCTCTTTCTCTAAGAACACCAGTCATAATGGATTAGAGCCCATCCATACGACTTTATTTTACCTTAATACCTCTTCAAAGGCCATCTCTCCAAATACAGTCCCATTCTGAGGTCCTGCGGACTAGGATGTCAATATATGAATCGATGAGAAATACAATTTAGCCCATATAGCTACTTTGTAATAGAATAATTTTAATTTCTATGAATTAGAGATTTATCTTCCTTAAAATAAGAATAATATTACTTGTAATGGGAATCACTTTTGATTGCCCAACTGCCCTTTTTTTCCTTACTAACAATGTCTCTGATTTTGTTTGAGATGGCAGTGTGTCAGACTTCCCTATATACCGCAGTGGCCATGAGACACAGTTCTGGCCAATAAAACAGAAGTGAAAGTTGCTGGTTCGGATTTCTGGATAGCTCTTTAAAAGTGGGCAGATTTATTTGGTTTCCAACTTTTGTGCTTTGTATTCTGCCTTATCTTCTTACCTGGATTTGCAAAGGTACATCAGCCATTTTACAAGCATAAGGACAAGAGCTACAGTCAAAGAGGTGGGAAGGACACTGAGAAGACTGTTGCTGATGAAGAGCTGCCATGCCCTCCCTAGAAGTCTCTTTGGACAGACCACACAAATACAGAGGACACCCACACCCCTGACCCATCTAACCCACCTGGACATTCACTTACAAATATGTTCCAACAACCAAACTTCACTAGACATTTTGAGGGAAAAAAGCCAATAGTGTAAGAAGATTCTCATAAACAAATAGCATATTCCCCATCAGTTAAAAGAGATAATTCTATTTTTAAAAAGACTTTTAAAGGAAGTTTTCAAAACGTGTAGGTACATTCATAAATATGTAAGTTTGCTAAGACATTAGCACATTCAAAGGGCAAAAAAAGAGGAGTTCCTGAAATTAAAAATATTGCTAACTAAAAATATTAAATAAACAGGTTGAATAACTAGAAGGACATATCGGAAGTCCAAACTGATAATGTGGAAGAAAGAGTTGAGGACATCTCTCAGGAGGTATCATTAAAATACTGAAAGACTGGAAAACATGGGAGAAGCTAAGAGGTATGAAGATGCATTCAGAAGGTCTAAGAGAGGTGCCAGAAGCAGACAGAAGAGAAAACAGACAGGGAGAAATAAATAAATAACAGAGTGTTTGGCTTTCTTCTTTCCAAGCATATAGTAGGATTAGACTTTCTGGCCCCTTTATGGTTGGGGGGACTGTGTGAGTCATTTTGGCCAGTGAGTTGTGAGCAGAAGTGATGAGCAGAGTTTCTGAGCCATAGAATTTAAATACAGATATAGGAAGACCAGAGCCCCTTTCTCTCTACCATAATGCCTGACAACACTCAGGAGGGTGGCTGTTTAGAAAACCTAGGCCCTTGGAGTGAGAATGACACAGGCAGATTCTTTAACTTACTGTTACGGGAAGTGAAAAAAAGCAGATATTATTTCTAAACCATTGAGATTTGGGGATTGTTTGATCCTGTAGCAAAATATAGCCTACCCTAAGGAAAACACTCCAAATGAATGAAACCCTTAGGAGTGAAGAAGATGCATTCTCCCACTAATATGTTACCTTATGTTATTTTTAAGAAAGTCTATATATAAGGTCATACAATTAAAAGGCAATCACAAGTTTTGAAATATTCACATATATAACAAGTGTTGCTAGTCATGATTACTTATGTTTAGTAATAATAATAACTATCATTTACTAATATTCTACTGTATGCTAGGCATTAGGTAATCATTTTTATTAAGAATATTGAGAAATTCAACATTTTCTCAGCAAAATATTAAGTTCTCAGGAATGGAGATGTTATAACCAAAGAAAATAAAAGTGGTTATTACATAAGGAAAATGTTTAATTTACTAGTATTAACAATAAAAAGTAAAAACACACACATATGAAACTTTAGTGGGAAAATATTGCTATGCAAGGAGGCTAACCAGAATATCATTTACAGTAGTGAAAAAAAATTTTAACTGTTTAAGTGATAGAATAACCCAATAATGAACTATTAAGATTTTCTTTTTTTTTTTTTTTTGAGACGGAGTCTCGCTGTGTCTCCCAGGTTGGAGTGCAGTGGCGCGATCTCGGCTCACTGCAAGCTCCGCCTCCCAGGTTCATGCCATTCTCCTGCCTCAGCCTCCCAAGTAGCTGGGACTACAGGCGCCCGCCAACACGCCCGGCTAATTTTTTGTATTTTTAGTAGAAACGGGGTTTCACCGTGTTAGCCAAGATGGTCTCGATCTCCTGACCTCGTGATCCGCCCGTCTCGGCCTCCCAAAGTGCTAGGATTACAGGCGTGAGCCACCGCGCCCGGCCTAAGATTTTCTTATAATAAATATATAATGACCTAGGGAAACTATCATAATATATGATGTATTGACTATATATATATATACTATATATATAGACTATATGTATATTGACTATTGACTATATACATTTATGATTTATTGACTATATATAGACTATATATATACGTAAACAGCCTATATACATATAGAGTGAGAGAGAGTCAGGATCACAGTATTAGAGACTTATTTATCCTGCTTGTTTCAATAAATCCCAGTATTATAGACTTATTTATCCTATTTGTTTCAATAAATAGGACATTGGCCATATATATAGCCAATGGTACAATAATGTACAATGTACAGTAATGGTACAATATCCTATAATATCCTATATTATAATATAGAATATATTATATATCCTATAACTTTAATAATATAAATAATATAAAGTTATATCATAGGATATATGATATAATATAATGTTACAATATCCTGTAATGTTATATCCAATATCCTAAAATGTTCACAGCTCACTTTACCTAAGTAATGGTCTCATAGAGAAGTAATTTTACAAATAACATTTAAACAATGTTTAACTGTTTAAGTGATAGGATGACCCAATAAGGGTCCATAAGATGATCCCACTACTGGGATGACCCACTAGTGTTAACAAACAAAAACTTCAAACAATACAGATATAAAGTTCCCTTTGGCCATTACTTCAGGATGAGAATCTCCCCAGAGGTAACCACTATCTTCAATTTACTCTTTATCTTTTTAGATGTTTTTCAATATACTCTCATATATATCTATGTGTATATACATGTGCTATGTTTAATAATATACATCATGTAGAACATATTTTTCTACAACTTTTTAAACTGAATAATACATCTTGAATTTTAGTCATAGAAATCTATGGTATTCCAGAGTTCTAACTCCCTATTGATAGGTATATACTCCGTAATTGTTCACTATGGCAAACATTGCTACAATGAATCTGATTGTATAGGCCTCCCTGGGTACACTTGGAAGTGCTGGAGGATTGGTATGTATATTTTTCCTTATAGCAATCACTGCAAAATTGTTTTCTTATATGACTATACCAATTTACCCTCAGATGAGCAGTATATGAGAACATAATTTCTTCTCAATCAGTGGTTCTCAACCTGGGACAATTGCCCCTCCAACCAGTGGTTTATTTGGCAAGGTCTGGAGACATTATTGGTTGTCATAACTGGAGTGGGGAGTAGTGCTACTGGCATCTCGTGACTACAGGTCAGGCATACTGCTACACCACAATGCATAGAAAAGCAACAAAGAATTATCTGGCCCCAAATGTCAATAGTGCTGAGGTTGAGAAACCCTGCTCTACATCCTAACCAACAGTTAATAGTATCACACTTTCAACATTTTTGCCCATAGGTATATAATGGATTAAAACTGTATATGTTTATATATCCTTAGATACTAATGAATGGTACATCTTTTCATATTTCTTTTATTGATTAAACATATTACCTTTTCTGTTAATTGCCTGCTCATATTGTTTGACTGAATTTGTGTTATTTTCCTGATTCATTTATACAATCTGGATCTTAATCTATGTTCTCTATGTATTTTCTCCAAATGCTTACTTCATTAATTTGTTTATGATGCTTTTTATCCTACGAAAGCTTTTAACTTTAATGTATTCAAATTAATCAATATTTTGTTGTATAACTCTTGTGTTTAAAAGCTTAATTTTAAAAAGAATGTCTTTTTTCAAGGCCATAAACATATTCTCATTTTTTCTTCTAATATGATCAAATTTTTACTTTTGTATTTACATCTTTAATTCATTTGTCAGATTTTTTGGGGGTGAATGACTCGAAGTAGAGTGAAAGCATTCTCTTTTTTCTAAATAAATAACTGTAGCCAAAACATTTTTTAAACTGGGTGATTTTCCCTATTAAGTTGTCTATAGTCATGTCTTCATGTTCTCACCTGCAATTTTTTTTCTTCATTATACTCTAGTCAGTGTTCCATTCTCACCAAACCACTGAGATGACTCATGTCAAGGTCAACAATGACTTCCATGTTGCCAGAGTGAATGGTCATTTCTCTGTCCTTATCTTACTTGACCATCGGCATGTCCCATGCAATGCACCACTCTCTTCTTGAAGCATTCTCTTTCCATGGCTTCCGTGGCCCCAAACTCCCTTGGTTTATACCCCATGTCACTGGCCACTCTTTTTTAGTTTCTATTGTTGGCTCTAATTCTTTCCCTTCATTTTGATCTTTGGAGTGTTCCAGGACTCACTTCAGAGCCCCTTCTAACTATCTATTCACTCTGTCTTTAGATAATCCCATCTAGTTCCATGTCTTCTTATACTATTGATATGCCCAAGACTACCTAATCTACATGTTTATCCCTGATCTCCCCTGGAACTCTAGCACCCTTTTTCTTCCTGCTTGGCCTCTGTAAATGGATGTCTACTACGGATCTTAAACTCTACATGTCTAAATCAGAATTCTTGATCCCCTGTCCTCCAAAACTTGGTTTGCCACCAGGCATTCTTGTCAACTGTTTATCAAACCAAGAATCTAAGATGTATTCTCGATTCCCCTCTTTAATGTTCCAAATCCTATTCACCACAGCAGTCCTTTGAACTCTGTCTCAGAAACAGCATTTTCTTCTCTCCATCCCAGCAGCATCCTTCCTAGTCCAAACTATCAGCATCTCTTCACTAGACTTCTGCAGGATTTTCCTAGCAGGCGGCCTTAAAATCCATTCACCACAGTAATCCTTTTTGAATCTTTATCAGGTCACATCACTTCCCTGTCTAAAACCCTGTAGTGGCTTCCTACTGACTGCACTTAGGATAAAATTGGAATTCATTAGTGTGGCCTGTAAAGCCAGACCTGATCTAGCTCCTGCTTCTTCCTCAGCCTCATAATGCACCACTGTCCCCATCATGTGCTGTTCCCACCAGGCTTGCCTTACTTCTGCTCCTTGAATGTAGCAAAGTTATTCTCTCACAGGACTCTTGTACTAAAACCCTGCACTAACTCTGTGGTCACACTCTTCTTTCACTCTTAGCATGGCTGAAGCCAAAAAACACAATTATCTCAGCTTAAATACTATCTCCAGAGAGAGTCCTTTCCTGACTATGTAATAAAACACCCAGCTTTCCCTGGGTAGGTCCTCTATTTTAATTCTCTACAGAGTATTAATAACATTTTCTTGATTGCTTCCCATTGGTCTCTTCTATCTGTAACTTCACACCAGAATGTTAAGTTCTACAAGAGTACTGATACCCTCTTAACTTGTCCATTATCTTAGTCCATTTGGGTAGCTGTAACTGAATGCTATAGGCTGGGTGACTTATAAACAACAGAAATTTATTTCTCACAGTTCTGGAGGCTAGGAAGCTTAAGATACTGAATGCCATAGGCCGGGTGACTTATAAACAACAGAAATTTATTTCTCACAGTTCTGGAGGCTAGGAAGCTTAAGATCAAGGCGCTGGTAGATTTGGCATCAGGTGAGGGCCTGCTTCTGGATTTATAGATGACTGTGTCCTCACATGGCAGAAGAGGGAAGGGAACTCATTTTTATAAAGGCACTAATCCCATTCACGACAGCTCCACGCTCATGACCTGGTCACCTCCCCTAGGCCCCACTACCTAATACCATCACATTGGAAGTTAGGATTTCAACAGAGGAATTTGGGAGAACGCAAACATTCAGTCTATAGCATCCCATAATAAAGGACCCAGCATATAAGTTCTCAATAAACATTTGGGTTTATTTTTTGAAACTCTAATCAATTCTATTGATATATTTGCCTATTTTTTCACAAACAGCACATGCTCAGCTTCAGTATGTATTGTAATATCTAAGAGAGTAAGAACTATTCCCTATTAGATTGTTCTTTTACAAAATTGTCTTTTCTAAGGTTGTGAAATACCTATTTTACATGAATTTCAGATTCAGATTATCATGTTTCATATTAAAATCCTTGAAACTTTGAATAGTATTGCTTTGAATTTATAGATTACTTTGAGGGAAACTGACATCTATATAGTACTGAGGTTTCACTCACATTAAAAACATGATGCCTTTTCCATTTATTTAAAGATCATTTTTGTGCCCTTTGATTTAGTTTGTTTCCTTTTTATTGTTTTTGAGGCTCTTTATAGGTGATTCATATACTTTTTAAAAACTGTTGGGAATGTACATTTTTCTATTACACTCGTTAATTTCCAGTGCATAGGAGAGCTCTTTTGTCTAGACCTATCGAGGTATTTTATTTGATCTAAAAGGGCTTTATTTTATTTTCTAAAGGAGATGATCACATTATTTCACAGAACATATCTTCAACTTTTGAAGATATCATATTGCATACTGCATTCTTGAGGCTGAGACTTCCAGAAAAATGCCAAGTAGGAGTATTAATGTGGGTATCCCTGTCTTGCTCCATGTATTCACGGAACCATCATTCGATATGATGCTTGCTCTAAATGTTTGGTAAAAATCTTTTATTGAGTTAAAAATGTTCCCTTTATAATCTTGTTATAACTTTAAAGATAGTGTTTTAAATACTATTTTTAAGAAATCAGCTTTATAATAAGGAAGAACTGAAAAAATGACCATAGGTTTTACGAAAATTCTGCAACGTTTTAACAATAATGCCTAATTGTTGAGCTTCCTTTATGAGGCAGAGTACTTAATATTTTTGATACTTTATTCCTAACCATCAGAGCACTTCTACAAAGTGGAATATTTTTCACCATTTTAAAAAAATGAGGAAGTCTTCGCTCAGAGACTCAAGTAATTTATCATAGGTCACGATATCTAGTAAGCAATTAGGCAGGGATTTATAGCCACTGTATCTAGCTCCAAAGCCCACAATCCTCCCACATATTCCATTTTTAATTCAGTGAGATATTAGGCCAAGTCTTTCAACAGGCACTGGAGGAAAAGATAACAAATGTGCCCTGGGTTTATGGGATAATTGATAACTATACCCAAAGTATGTCTATCTTAATGTCAATTCTAAAGGAGATTTCAAAGTAAAAATTCATACAGACCTGTTTTTGCCTTTAATGGCTATATCTTTTTAAATGAATGGCTTACATCAAGGAAAAAAAGAAAAAAGCAAAGACAACCAAGTTGAGCAGGTCAGTAAACACAGAACACAGATTCAAAAACAACTGAAGATGGTGCACGCCCATAGTCCCAGCTACTCAGCAGCCTGTGATAGCAGGACCACTTGAGCCCAGGAGTTCGAGGCTGCAGTGAGCTATGATCTCACCATTGCACTCCAGCCTGGGTGACAGACTGAGATTTCCATGTCTTAAAAAAAAATTTTTAAAGCAAAACCAAAAACATCTAAAGAGCTAAAATGTTGGGCCAAAAGAAGCAAGAAACATTTCACATGGTTAGAAGTAACGATTTACCGTTAGGTTAAAACAATCAAAGGCATATAAATAGGATGTGAATAACTATAGTCCCTGTGAAAAAGACCTAGTGGCTTAAACCAAAAGCTAACTTTGCATAACATGGTTGCCAAGTACATTGAATACAACTTCAGTATACGTGAATATCATTGTTATTGACCATAGCAAAAGGTTAACAGTACCACTCTCCATATCTAGAAATACATATTTAGTTGTAGTCTTTATATTTAAATTGGTTATAACCCAGTGAAGATGCAAATCACTACTAGGTATTTATCTCATCAGGCTCAGGATGGAGAAAATTTCAGAGGCAACGGAGAACTCCAAGACTTTCCATATTGGTTAGATTACTCCTGGGAAACAGGAAGTCCATAAAACAACGCATGACTCGTGGCCTCCACCTCATCAGAATTGGAACAGTCACCATTAAAAACTCATCCTTACATCTTTTGGGGAACCTAAGAGTTCCTATCCCTACTTACCGCCACTCCTGTCTTATAGAGGAGGTAATGCACTGTCTGTGTAACATCGGCAGCGTGCATTAAGTTATGGTAAGGATTTTTGTGCTTGCTGTATCCCACTTCCAGGGCCTCCACAAATGAGACAAGTGCAGAAATGGGGATCTGAAAGAGAGCAGTAAGGTTAATTAACTAGTGACTTCACTGCTTTCAATGGAGACACAGAAGTCTAAGGCACCAGGACTGCTTTTTCTCTGAAGCCATAACACATGAGGAAATTGGAACTTACACAGTTAATAAAAATTACTGACAAAATTATCAGATAATTTGAAAATCTAACAGGAAGTCCTTGGTTGAGAAATAGCCTGCCTTGTAAATTTTTCTTTGTTGCTCATTTTAGAATCCCTGAGAAATGACATCTGATCATTTTAAGATACTTAGTTTTAGTAACATGTAAAGCAGTAATTTTTAATACACACATAGAAAACTGAGTTGTTGGTGACTATGTTAATTTTCTGTATTTCCTTGTCCTCCTCTACTCTTAAATACCCTTCCCCTCTAACCCTAAGGGAAAAAAAGATGCTACATAGGACACCAAACAATGTTGTAAATAACACTGAGGAATTCAAAAATAATACTAATAATTAGTAACCATTTGTGGAATCATTCACTACTTGTAATGTAGTATCAGTAGAATGAAATCTTCCAAATTCTAAGTCACTAACAATAAATTGCCAAGTAACAAACATAAGAACATAGCCTGTTTCTGTTCCCATATATAACAGACTATCGCATTTTGGTTTTGAGTTTTGTTTTTGCTTGGTTTTGGGTTTCGATTTTGTTTTATTTTTCTTATGTGTCCAATGTATATAACCACTCCTTTCAAAGGGCATTGTTTTCAGGCAGTTTATATTTGTTTTGCAATAATTTTATAACTTAAGATTTTTGTGCACTTTGTTTTCCTACAAATAAATGAGATATGCTGCATAGTATGTATTCATTTATTTCTCAACGAATAAAATACTTCAGTCTTTATTTGCAACTACCAGTCACTCAGAATATTTCCAATTAGATTAATTGTTTTGTCATCTGAAATATGTATAATATACATGCCTTCCTTTTCTATGTAACAGCGAAGAACATTGCAAAATGCATATACAAAATAAGGGCATCCAGAAAACTTTCATTGTATTAGTTTTCTGGATCCATTCCATGGTTCAGGGTAAATTATACAATATAAGGCTAGGGGAAAAGGAGAGGATGTGTCTTCCTGAGGATTAACAATTACATTTGTGAAAAAAAAAATAAGGAAAATGCTAAGTTAATACTCCTGAGATTCCATAATCTGTTCTCCCTTGGTCATATTCTTCCATTTTACCATTTGTGGAATTTTAAAATTAAAATACAACCTTTAAGAGGTCAGAGATGAATTCATTACCATTTTTAAAAATAAAGATCCAATGAACCTGGGCCCCTTGGGTTGTTTTACAGAGATCTAAGAGTCGCTGAAAGGGCTGTGTGTGTGCACAGGAACTTTGTTCCAAGGAAAGTCTCCAGCATCCTCTCCAGCATCCACAAGATTTTCATACAGATTTCCGATGCAAAGAAAAATTAAGGACCTAAGGACCATGGCCATGAAGTATTTGTGGTCATGTAAAGACATATTTCCTCAGTGGGAGGGGCTTCAAGATGGCTAACTATAGGCATCTGGCACTCACCTCCTCCACAAAAAAGAACCAAAATAGCAAGTAGATAATCACATTTCAAATAGATTATCCAACACTAGAATTCAACAGAGAAGTAAGAGGAAACACCTAAAGCAAGGAAGGAGAGAGAATCAAGGCATGGATTGGCTGGAATCCTGGAGAGGTTATCTCTCCAGCGAAAAGAAAGGTAAGTGAGTGACGGCTAGCAGTCCACATTCCCACCTTGGACTCCTGTATCCTAGCCACCAGAAAGCCCCTAAACCCTGGCAGACCCTGAGACTAAGACAGGGAGCTGTCTGGAGATCACATGAAGACATTGCTCCATACAGGGAGCTCATGCTGGATCCCACACATCCCCTAACCCCCTAACCAGCTACAGCAAGGCAGCATATTGAGAGCCCGGCCCCCACCAGACTGCATACTACCTGGGGGCTCAATAGTCCTTGTATCTCCATATCTCTGGAGCCCCATTGACATTCTCTGCCTGCAGCCACCACTGTGGCTGGCTGTTGCCTCCAGGGATGAAGTATGAACCATCAGCAAAGACTGCACTGCCCCCCAGGAACAAACCCACCATGCAAGTTCATGCACCCTAAGGACAAAACCCCCCACCTGCAGCAGCTTCCATGGAGGGCTGCTGCAGCCATGACCAAAGCACAAGTGAAGTGCATGCTCCCCAGCCACCCGTATACAGCTGCTGCCACTGAAAGCAACAATACCCTCCACAGTAGCAGGGCTGCAGATCCAACAGGCCCAGTTCCACACCTTCCAGTGCCTCAACACACCATCTGGGGGCCTGAGGATAGCCCAGTCCAGTCCACCACTATTGGGAACTGAGTACTCCTCTCAAGCACCTGAGGTCATGCCCACTCAAACTGATGCTCCCATCACAGCTGGCACCCACCTACACATGCCACCTGTGAGCCTGGAGACTGGCCCACCTAGCCTGTTGTAGCCACCTCTATGATGCTTGGAACTGAGGGGTTAGTCTCACCACTGCTACTTCCAATGCTCATGCCATGCCTACTGTTCAGGGGACTGAGAAGCCCCCAGTCCACTTGGCCCACTGCTGCCACCACTGGCTCCTGAGCAAGCCACCTGGAAGCCCAAGAATCAGGCCTCTTGGATCTGCTAACACCAGTGCAAGAGTAGAACTCCCTGGGGCCCAAGGCATGGGACAGGCATGCTTGGCCCACCACTGCCACTACTGGGGCCCAAGGTCAGGCCCAATTGGCATCCCATCTCCAGTGAAACTTCACCACAGCCTCCACTAACAATTACACTCTAAGCTACTGAAGAAATCACGTACACTGCTGACACGGTTTACAGCCAAAGGAATCATACAAAGACTGCACTACTACACACAGCCAGAATTAAAGCCAAAGTTCTCTACTCAACCAACTTCATAGATACTTCTTCAGGAAAAAGTCTTCCCATGTGAAAGCAAATTTTAAAAATGGAAATAAGTGACTGTTAAACAAGATGAAAGATATTGACATAAGGACACAAGAAACATTTATAAAGCAAGGAAATATGACACTTCCAAATGATTGTACTAATTACCCAGCAAGAGACCCCAATCAAAATGAAATTTATGAAGTCTTGGATAAATAATTCAAATTATTGATTCTAAAGAAGCTCAGTGATATACAAGAGAATACATGAAAGTAATACAAAGAAATCAAGAAAACAATTCAGGATATTAATGATAAATTTACCAAAGAGATAGCTATCATACAAATTAGCAAAGAGAAATTATGGAATGGAAGAATTCATTTAATGAAATACAAAATACATTTGAAACCTTCAACAGTAGACTAGACGAAGCAAGAAGAAAAAAGTTCAGAACTAGAAGACAGGTCTTCACAAAAAATGCAGTCTGGCAAAAATAAAGAAAAAAGAATAAACAAAACCTGTGTGGCGAATGGGCCACCATTAAACAACCAAATATTTGCATTTTCAGGGTCCCCAAAAGCAAAGAGGAAACAAAAGAGTCAGAAAACCTATTTAACAAAATACTAGTGGAAAAATTCCCAAACGTAGCAAGAGACTTAGACATCCAGACACAGGAAGCTCAAAGATTCCCAAACAGATACAATTCAAAAAGATCTCCACAGCACATTAGAGCCAAACTGTCAAAATCAAAGACAAAAAATTCTAAAAACAGCAAGAGAAAAACATGTAGTCACTTATAAGGAAACCTTCATCAGATGAACAGAAAATATCTCATTAGAAACCCTACAGGCAAAAAGATAATGGGATAATAGAGTCAAAGTCCTAAAAGAAAAAAAAAAGCCAACCAAGGATGCTATATTCAGCAAAGGTATGCTTCATTAATGAAGGAGAAATAAAGCCTTTCCCACACAAGCAAATGCAGAGGGAATTCCTTATTACTTGACCAGACCTACAGTGAATGCTTAAGGGAGTCGTACACCTGGAAACAAAGAAACAACATCTACCATCATGAAAATGCAAAAGGAAAAAACTCACTGGTAAAGCAAATACACAAATGAAGAAGAGAAAAGACCCAAATGTTACCACTACAGAAAACCACCAAACCACAATTATAAATAATAAGAATGTAAGAAAGGACATACAACACAATCTGAAATTAATTAATAAAATGACTGGAATAAGTCCTCGCATATCAATAGCAACCTTGAATGTAAATCAATTAAACTTCCCACTTAAAAGATAGACTAGCTAAATGGATTAAAAATAAATCCATGACCCAACTATATGTCGCCTATAAGAAACTCTTTTCACCTGTAAAGACACATGTAGACTGAAAAGAAAAAGACATAAAAATATTCCATGCAAATGCAAATCAAAAGCAAGCAGGAGTAGCTATACTTATATCAGATAAAACAGACTTTAAGTCAAAAATGGTAAAAAGAGACAAAGAAAGTCACGGTATAATGAAAAAAGAATCAATTCAGCCAGAGGATATAACATTTCTAAACATACACACACCCAAAAGTGAAGCACCCAGATGTATTAAGCAAATATTACTAGACCTAAAGAAGAGATAGACTCTAATACAATAATAGTTTGAGACTTCAGCACTCTATCATAGCATCAAACAGAACATCTATACAGAAAATCAACAAAGTTGGATTTAAACTTCACATTAGACCAAATGGACCTAATAGACACAGAACATTTTATCCAACAGCTACAGAACACAAATTTTTCTCATCAACACAAAGAACATTTTCCAGCCTAGACCATATGTTAGGACACAAAATAAGTCTCAAAAAATTAAAAATCAAAATAATATCAAGTGTCTTCTCAGATCACAGTAAAATAAAACTAGAAATCAATAACGAGGAAATTTGGAAACTGTACAAATACATGGAAATTAAACATGTTCCTGATTTACCATTGGATTAAGAAAGAAATTAAGGAGAAAATAAAAACATTTTTAAGGCAAATGAAAATCTAAACATACCAAATGCTATGGAATACTGCAAAAGCAGTGCTAAAAGGGAAATTTTAGCAATAAATGTGTACATCCAAAAAGTAGAAAAATTCCAAATAAACAATCTAACACTGCACCTCAATGAAAAAGAAAGCAATATCAAACCAAACTTAAATTAGTAAAAAAACAAAATAATGAAGATCAGAGCAGAATTAAATGAAATAGAGACTAACAAAACAATGCAATGGAGCAATGAAATGAGAAAAGTTGTTTTTTTGAAAAGACAAACAAAATAAATAAATTGCTAGCTAGACTAACAAAGAAAAAAAAGAGAAGATCCAAATAAACAACATCAGAAGTGAAAAGGGAGATATTACAACTGATACCACAGAAACACAAAAGGTCATCAGAGAGTATTATGAACAACTATGTACTAACAAACTGGAAAACTTAGAGGAAATGGATAAGTTCCTGGACACATACAACTTACCAAAATTGAATCATGAAGAAATTGAAAACCTGGACAGATCAATAATGAGTAATGAGTTTGAATCAGTAATACAAATTATCCTGAAAAAGAGAAGTCTAGGACCAGATGGCTTCACTATCAAATTCCTCCAAACTTTCAAAGAAGGACTAACATCAGTTCTCCTCAAACTATTCCAAAAAATTGAGGGGCAATTTCTCCTTCTCCCTAACTAATTCTACGTTGCCAGCATTTCCCTGATACCAAAACTGGACAAGGATGCAACAACAATAAATCAAAATTACAGGCCACTATCCTTGATGAACATAGATGAAAAATCCTCAACAAAATACTAGCAAACTGAATCCGCAGCACATCAAAAAGATTATACACCATGATTGAGTAGGATTTATCCCAGGGATACAAGGATAGTTCAACATATGCAAATCAATAAATGTGATACGTCACATATCAAAAGAATGAAAGACAAAAACCATATGATAGTCTCAATAGATACAGAAAAACATTCAATAAAATTCAATATCCCTTCAAGATAAAAACTCTCAACAAACTAGGAATTGAAAGAACATATATCAATATAATAAAGATCATATATAAAAACACACAGTTAACTTCATTCTGAATGGGGACATTTTGAAAGGCTTTCCTCTAAGAATTGGAGCAATATAAATATCTCCACTTTCACCACTCCATTCAACATAGTACTTGAAGTCTTAGCCAGAGCAATCAGGCAAAGGAAAGATATAAAGGGCATCCAAATTGGAAAAGATTAAGTCAAATTTTCTCTCTTTGCAGGCGATATAATCTTATATCTAGAAAAACCTAAAGACTCCACAAAAAAAGTCTTAGATCTGATGAATTCAGTAAAGTTGCAGGATACAAAATCAACATACAAAAATCAGTACCAGCTGGGCACAGTGGCTCACACCTGTAATCCCAGCATTTTGGGAGGCTGATTGCTTGAGGCCAGTAGTTCAAGATCAGCCTGGGCAACATAGTGCAATCCTATCTCTATATTTAAAAAATAAAATAAAATAAAATAAAAGTTTAAAAAGTCAGTAGTGTTTCTATATGTCAACAGTGAACTAGCCGAAAAAGGAAATCAAGAAAGCAATATCATTTACAATAGCAACCAAAAAAAAAAAATACCTAGGAATAAATTTACCCAAGGAGGCACAAGAACTCTCTAAGGAAAACTACAAAACAATGATGAAAGAAATTGAAGAGGACACAA
Organism: Pan troglodytes; assembly: GCF_028858775.2. Lineage (NCBI taxonomy): Eukaryota > Metazoa > Chordata > Mammalia > Primates > Hominidae > Pan > Pan troglodytes. The sequence goes on from NC_072404.2 coordinate 37,636,094, forward strand.
ATAAATGGAAAGACATCCCATGCTCATGGATCAGAAAAATTAATATTGTTAAAATGACCATGCTGCCCAAAGTAATTTACATATTTAATGAAATCCCTATCAAAATACCAATGTCATTTTTCACAGAAATAGAAAAAATATATAGGGAGCCCCTGAAGAGCCCAAATAGCCAAAGCAATGCTGAGCAAAAAGAACAAAGCTGGAGGCATCACACTACATAAATTCAAAATATGTTACAAGGCTATAGTAACCAAAACACTATATATTATTTTACGGTATTAGTATAAAATAGTATTTTATGGTATTAGTATAAAATAGTATTTTTAGTATACTTTTATACTAATAGTATATTTTTATACTATTAGTATAAAAATAGTATTTTATGGTATTAGTATAAAAACAGACACACAGTCCAATGGAATAGAATAAGAAACCCATAAATAAATCCACATATTTGCAGCTAACTGATTTTTGACAAAGGCACCAAAAACTTACAGAAAGGACCCCTTCTTCAAGAAATAACTCTGGGAAAATTGAATATCCATATATAGAAGAATAAAACTAGACATCCATCTCTCATCATATACAAAAATCAACCCAAAATGTATTACGGACTTAAACATAATACTCAAAACTATAAAACTACAAGAGAATAAAACACCTCAGGAAATTGGTCTAGGCAAAGATTTTATGGCTAAGACCTCAAAAACACAGGCAATAAAAACAAAAATAGACAAATGGGACTATATTAAACTAAAAATCTTCTGCACAGGAAACAATCAACAGAGTGAAGAGACAACCTGTTAAATAGGAGAAGTATCTGCAAAATATTCATCTGACAAGAGACTAATACCCAAAATGTACAGGAAACTCAAACAACTTGGTAAAAATAACAAATAATCCCATTAAAAAGTGGGCAAAGATATAGACATTTCTCAAATGAAGACATACAATGGACAATGGGTACATGAAAAAAATGCTCATTATCACTAATAATCAGGGAAATGAAAATCAAAAGCACAATGAGATATCATCTTACCCCAGTAAGAATGGCTATTATGGTTTAAAAAAAAAAAAAAGATGTGCTGGTGAGGATGTAGAGAAAAGGGAACACTTCTACAATGTTGGTGGGAATATAAATTAGTACAGTCACTATGGAAAACGGTGTGGGGATTTCTCAAAAAAAAAAAATTCTAAAAGTAGAACTACCATGCAATCCAGCAATCTCACTACTGGGTATTTATTAAAGAAAGAAAGAAAGAAAGAAAGAAATCAGTGTAACAAAGAGATATCTGCACCCTCATTTTTATTGCAGTACTATTCACAATAGCTAAGATATAGAATCAAGCTAAGTGTCCACGAATGGATGAATGGATAAGGAAAACTTGGTATACAACCATAATGGAATACTATTCGGCCATAAAAAAGAATGAAATCATGTCATTTGCAGCAACATGGATAGAATTGGAAGTTATTACATTAAGTGAAATAATCCAAGCATGGAAAGACAAATAGCACATGTTCTCACTCACATGTGGGAGCTAAAAAAGTTGATCTTATGCAGTTAGAGAGTAGAATGATAGATACTGGAGGCTGGGATGTGTGTGGGGGTATAGGGGGTTGGTGATAAAGAGGGATTGGTTAATGGGTACGAACATACAGTTAGATAGAAGGATTAAAGTCTAATGTTCAGTAGCAGAGTAGGGTGACTACAGTTAACAAGAATGTATTGTGCATTTCAAAACAGCTAGAAGAGAGGACTTGAAATGTTCCTAACACATAGAAATGATAAATAATGCGGGTAATAGACACCCCAAAAACCCTGACTTGATCATTACATAGTCTATGCGTGTAACAAAATATCACATGTACCCTATAAATATATACAATATTTGTACCAATTATAAAATAGATACCTCTCCAAATACACAGTCCCTAGGAGAAAATAAAGAACCACATCTCCGGAGAAATCAATATGTTGTACAGAAAAAGACTTGTGTTTTCCAGAGGCTCATCCCTTTGATGAGGGAAGTCAGAGGAGCTTGATACCATAGATGTTGGCAGATGACTACATCAACTCCCTGAGGATCTGACCCCACCTCGAGAGTCTACAGTATTAGAAGGCTGTAGGGAGTTGAACACTGGAAACGATTCAAGTTCTTTAGTAAAGTCAAAGAATTAATTTGAAGCATGAATGGCTGGGAAATACCAATGACCTGTCACAGATGATAAGTGATAGTATTTGTCTGAATGAGCCAAGTGGTGGGAAAAAAAAAAGTTTACAGAGACAGCAGATGCTCACTCTGTCTCCATTACTGCCCCTCTGACAGCGTTGGTCAATAGGACACAAAGTCATGTGGAAACGAGACCTTTGGGCAGAGCCTGAAAGGGAGCTTGGTTATTACAGGCTTTGGGTTGTACTTCCAGGAAGACCAGAATCTAAATGGGTCTCTCCCGTCTCTCCCATGCCGCTGAGACCCACCAGCAAGGGCGCAATCAAAATCACCCTCCACAGAGGAATTCACAGCAGTGGCTATCCGAAGGATGCTTCCTCAGTCACCTGGAGCAGTTTTCATTCCGCATATTAAAAGAGTCTGAACCCAAAAGTCATATGAGGATAAACATATGCATGTAGTTTATTTATTTTTTCTTTTTAAAGAGGTACTGACCTTGAAACGGCTGATCAGATCATAGCGTGTGAGTAGTTCATAGAAAATAAATTTCAGTGCATGATCCCCACTGGCCTCATTGAGGGAAAAGACGTCAAAGGACCACTTGTCCACATCCTGCAGGACAGGGTGGGGAGAAAGAACACATTAGCCCACAGACACTTACACACCTACCAATCTCCTCACTTTCAAGTCCGCCTGCAGCCCTCACTGGAGATTTCACAGTGTGACACTCAAACAGACTTTCCACTCTCAAACTTTTTCCAATCTGGCTAGTCTACATAGTATCTACTGTTAAAAAAATTAAATAGTCTTATTACTAATAAAAATAGCCATAATTTACTGAGTACCTACTGTATGACAGGCATTACGGTTGGTGATAAATATGTAAATTATCCTGAAAACAACTCTAAGTGATAGATATTAGTCGCATTTTATGGATAAGAAAACTGATAAATTACCTAATTTCCCTAACACCCAAGGCGCGTTAAGTGCTGGAGATACAGGCAGGGCCAGAACACAAACATAGGTTGGACGCCTAAGATCAGTTGCTTTCCATTAAGCCCTGCAGCTACTGTTTAATTCACTACAGCCTACGGTGCTTCTCTTCTCTGAACTTCTCTGCAATCCCTTGACACTATCCAATGACTTCCTCTAAGTTTACAGTTAAGAATGTTAACTCATTTAGAAGTGTTCAGAAACATGCATGATGTAGAACACAAAACAATATGCCACATCAATCGAAACTGCTGAGCTGAAACCAAAAAGAAAGCATTCATTTCATATGACAGAAAAATGCTACCATTTCTGGAGTCACTAGTCTGGGATCTTGTCCTCAAATCTGTTAGTCACTTTACTGAAAAAAAGTAAAAGGAAAAACTAAACGGAACACACACCTTATATACCATCCCTGAAGTTCAAAGTCTTTGCCTGTAAATAGCTACTCCAAAATATATGTAAATACAGTCTGTTGAGCTTTGGCTTATCGTAACCAACTTCTTGTGGATGTAGTAAACAAAGATTTGTTTAAGCAATGGTTAAAGCAACAGTCATTTGGTTTTTCACAGCACCAAAATCTCACTTCCCGTGGTTAGGTGAAGCATATTCACTTGAGCTTGACAGCAAGGATTCACATGAGACCACACTGCCTACAGGCAAGGTGTCAGATGGTACACTGGTAGAGACCTTGGTTCTCATGAGTGACTCTCACCCCAGCCCTCACTGAATTTCAACATAATCCATCCATCCCAATTTTGTTCCTGACCAAACATTCCAACTGTCAAATTCAACCCAAGGCCATCAAGGGTCTCCCTCCTGGATGCTAATAAACTGTTTTCAGGGAAAATAGAATTGTATATAGGAAAATCAGACTTTTCCGGAGGGGTTTAAATTGAGTTGTTCCAATTCACACTTAGTGGTAACCTCACTTAAGTCTTCAATAACTGCCCCTCCATGAACATAACCAAAGAAATAGTGACAGCCACATTTCTGTGAGCACATTTTCTGTGCTAGGCACAGTGTGAGTGTTTACACGCATTTGCAAAACCTCGCAAGTCTAGAGATAGGTGTTACTTTCTCCAGTTTTATAGATGGCAACCTCAGAGAGATTAATTGAAATGTCTAGCGCCATAAGGTAGCAGAGCCAGGTAATAACCTCACCAATGACCCTTAATGATCTCACTGCCAACAGATGAAATTGTAAATGCCATGAATATGTGCTGTGACCCAGGCCTCATTCCTTTAATATCTCACTAGGGCCCAGGCTATAGACAGCAAGGACACTTAAGATTAACCCAAGACCTAAAGCTTTACCTTGGTTACTATCATTGGCACTGCCATGAGTCACATACATTGTCTTATCTTTAGTCCTAAGGAAAAAATTCACTGACAACTCAGTAGGTTGGAAAACGCTGTGTCACTTCTGATAATTTTTAATCCTAGTGTCCAGAAAGGAAAGGGCTCTCTATCACTAGAAATAAAGAGATTATCATGATAAAAAGCCAAGATTTATTCTGAATATGAGGACTTAGAGAACAAAGAGGATGAGCAAATAGAGACAGTGAGATGGATGTCCTTTTTGGTCCCTCATGTTAGGGAAGGCTTAGCTGTAATTCTCAGTCTAATGTTCTTCAGAACCAGTTGAGGGGCTTAGCCAAAATATGGATTCTCCAGTGGGGACTCCAGAGAATCCTGCTGTGGGGCCTGTAATCCGCATTTTTAACAAGTACCCAGTTTAACTGCCTTCAACCATTCTTCCTCATTCACCAAATTTTGCCCAAGGACACTTCCTGTAGAGAAATTGCAGGAACTTCCTGTTAGTCTAACACAAAGGAAGCATGAACCTCCTCATCTCCTCCCACTTTAAGCCTGGAGTCTTTCCAAGGTGTCACTTCCTGAGTCACAAAACAGATGCCCTTCTAAAGAAGAGCACACAGCTACATTTCCATTAGGCTAATCTCAGAAGACAAGAGGTAGAACACCTCAAGTCAGAAGCTTACATCTCTCTCTCTCTCTCTCTCTCTCTCTCTCTCTCTCTCTCTCTCTATATATATATATATATATATAATGGAAAAAGTAAAAATAACATAATGCAACATGTTTCAAATTTAGAGACTGGTTCATTATTATCTTACTTAAATATCATTTTATGTCGTGTTCTTACGTTAACCACAAAGGTTAACATGACAGTAGCATAAGGGTTATTTTAGGGAATTGTATTCTCTCAGTCTTTAGGGAAAATTTCTGTAATAAAAGAAAGCAGTAATGATTCCATATGACCTTCTGGCAATGAAGTGGAAATAATCTTTTTTCTAACATGTAGTACATAAAGAAAGAAACAAAAGAGTCTATATCTGTGATCGCTCCAACTCATTGCAAACAAAATCAGCCTCTGGAGAAGTGGAAAAAACATTACATTGTAAAAAGCTTTGAACTTCCCCAGTAAATGGGGGACATAGCCAAGAGAAATAGCAGCTTCAGCTTTAATGCACATATCAACAATATATGTGAGGAGAAGTAGCAATTTATTTAGAGAGCTAGTAGGTCTTCCTTATCTGAATAATCTAAGTATCTGTCCCCTCAGACAACATGTGTGCATCTGAGAATTTCTTTTCTCTAAGTATAAAATAACAATTCATGCACATCACAGTTTGTTCCAATTCTTTCTCAGTTATTCTGCATAGAAAAGAGGCTTCAATTTGGATAGAAAAGAAGCTTCAATTTGGAAGAAACATTTTCGTAAGTGTCTTGGTACCAGTATACCCTCTTGTATTTATGTTCCTGATAAAGGAAAAAATTAAAGACAATAACGATGCTTTTAATGTTTCTAAGAGTTTGATTGAACATTCAGGTTCAATTATGAAAATTAATACAACTTCATGGTGGATGTTAAGAAATATCAGATTTCCTGAAGTGATTTCACTGATTAAAATGGGAAATATCACTGTACATTACACTGATGTATTGGGCATCAGATTAGGGGTTAAAGAGGAATGGGAGAAAAGACACGTCTTCTTGCTGGGTCCTTCCTGAGTATCCTTCCTGCTTTTAAGATTAGGTAAGAAGAGACGGAAAGGGTAGAGACAAACAAAGGAGAAATGAGAATCTGTGTATATATATGGTCTCTCAAATTCAGCTAGTAAATGTCTCTGAGACAAGAGAAAGGCCTATGAATACATAATCAAGATTGTCCCAAGGGGCTCTTTCTTGACATTAAATTAATCAAGAAGCACTCCCCACCCCCTAACTCCATGAATAGGTAATTTAGCTTCTGAAAATATCACATTTTTCAGGTTTTGGAGAAAGAAAACAATGGCTTTAGCAAAGGTCAAAATGCTACAATGTCCCTAAGCACATGGCCCAAGTCCATACATAGACAACATGTGATGTCAACAAACTCAGTGATCTTGGGCTACAGGATCAGCAACACATTGGAATCCAGAAGCCAAATCAAGTTTAGCAAATCTCAAATACCCTCAGACCAATGCCTTCAGGAATGCATCTGCTTTGGGGCTCCTGGAGATATTCTATACAATTCCAAGAACTTGCCTGACTAGAGGTAATTCTGCAGGATTTAGCCCATTTAAACTCAAGCATTTGTATGACTTCCATGGGAACATTTGGCTCAATGAGAGTCTTTGGAAAACAATGGGCTATATAGACGGGACAAGGGCTCTCAGGCCATATGTTCATGCAGTAAAACATTACTAAGAGCTTACCATGTGCTGAAAACTCTGATATCAAACATTAGCTCTGTCTCCAATTAACTCTTTTTTTAAATCTTGCTGAGTCTCGGTTTCTTCATCTATAAAATGGACTTGGAGTAGGTAATCAGATAGTGGGACAACTGCAAATACTGAAGATCCTCCTAATGCTGAATACTTATAGCCATGACATATTTGATCTCGTATGGCAAAATCAGATAACTCTCATAATGACAGATCACTGTATAAAATCTAAACTACTCTAGAGTACTAGAAAGAAATGAAACCCACACAGAGTTTGATTGTTTTTAAATTGGGAAGATGAAGGGTGAAAAGACAGTGATACTGTTAGAACAAATAATAAAAAGATAATGAAAGAATAAAGTCAGGAATAACTGGAAAAGTAACTGTAAATGAAAGCCTCTTATTTTCTAACAAATTTAACTCTACTTTTTATTAGGTACCATGTACATTGTAAAATCTTTTCACTCGTATTACCTTTAATGCCTCAATAACAGCTGGTGGATAGCTCAGTCCAACCATGTTTGATGTCCGTCTATACATTCTGAAAAGTCAAAAGGGAAAAATGCAACATGATATCTTATAAAGTAGGATTTGTAATCCACAGACTCATACCAAGTATTGACAAATAATAAGTCAAGTGGGGTGATCCAAAGAACCTAAAATTCATTTTTTGACATTTTTAATATTCACTCAGGTGGTCTAAGTGTTAAATTCAAAAGAAATTAAAGCAATCCCAAACATATGAACCATTGGGGGAAAAAAAACCTAACTCTATAGGCCCCAGACTGGAAATTAAATTATTAAACGGGTCACTTCTTCTGCCAGAGTGAATTATAGTACAGAATAGACAGCAAGCAGAGTAGTAATTTAGCCTGAATGAAGAACTCCTATGGGTAACCCATTTAGAATAGCTTGTTCTTTAGAACTGTCAAAAACGAGAAGGAAAAATGTCCCAGGTAATCTTTAAACTTACCGTGGTGTTTCTAAAATGTATAATTACACGATAAGGATTATAGGAAGAATATATCTATTTCTGGAATCTATTGCTGGGTAAGGAGGTCAATTTGATTTCAAAGAGTAAAATAGCTAATAAAACTGAAGTGTCTTGGGGACTTCAAACCACTGAAATGAACTGTCTTCCCTGGGTCAGCAACCTCAAAGCATCCCAGATATGTTTCAAATGGAGACATCATCCACCTATTTCAAAAGATGATAGATGAGATGATTTCCTGCTTTAAAAATTAGAGACTGAACTCAAACTAAATCTTCTCTGGTAAACAAAAAAATTCTGAGCAAAAGCAAAAGCTTTTCCTAATGATGCTACAGAGATTAAAATAGATATGTTTTTGCCATTTCTCATTCAAGACTATCTGTTTCTACCCACAATTTTCAGTATTTATAAAGATAGGAAAACTACATTAAAGCAAAGCTTCCAGTTATTGGAAACGTGTTGCTTTGGCTGCTTTAGTCACTAAATGACAATGAATGACATCTTTACCTCTCCACAAATATCCCAGCCTGCACTGCGTGAACGATGCTCTTGAACCGGGGCTTCTCGTCGCTCCTCCTGAGCATCATCCCCATCTGCCGCGTGAAGGTGGAGGCCAGCCAGTCTCGGACCTCAGAAGGCACAGCATCTGACTGAATGTCACTGAGCTCATCCTCTGTATCCAGGAGTCTCCTGAACACAAGAAACAGAATCAGCACACTGAGATTAAATCTGAAGTTGGAGCTCTCTGTTCAAAGCAGCTGCTCCTCTCTGCCTCACCTGCATGTTAGGTGCAAAGAAACCAAATTAAATTAGCCACAAAAAATACAGTGCCTTTTTGGTAAGGCTTATGTAAGCTCGCCATGTGTGTTTCGCGATGGTCTTGGCTTCCACTGATATTTCAGGATGGTTTTCTCTACCAGACTGGACAAAGGAACTGGTCCATTGTACCTAGAAGCACTCTGTGGCATTTGAGTGAAATTTAAACCTTCTATTTAAAAATGCCTTCACAGGGAGCCTTGTATTATTTCATAGATGGACCATGTGACGTTATTTTGTTTAAAAATATAAATGGATACTTAAGAGACTTTGCAAAGTATTTACCAAATCACAGCAACCCAGTCCTCTGAAGTAGTGATCCTAAGTGATGACAATTAAGATTCTTTCCAGGTTGCTACCAAAATTTAAATGTCTAAATTCAAGGAAAATTTTCAAAATAATGCAGTTCTTTATTTGCGCACAATGATTTAATCATCTAATAGCTGTGTTTTGCTGATTTTTCAAACTTGTTCATAGGTCAGACCACTAGAATCGAACACAAAGAGCAATGTTAAAATAAAACCTAAAATAGCATGTCATATTTACAGTAAACCCAACTAAAAATCAGCAGTAAAAGTAGCTGCCAATGTAAAGGTGTTTGGATTTTTTTTTTCCTTTAGACTTACCAATTGGGGTGGAGGTAAGCGGAGGAAACATAACATTTGGAAAAAAGCTATGATATCGAATTTCCTTAAATTAGAAACCAAGTGTGTCAGCAAAATAATAATAATAATAGTAAACCATACAAATCTTAGATTACTGTGAAATACTTTCAGATTGGAATTTGGCAAATAAAAGACATCACAAATACTGACAGAGAAGCCTGTCTAAATTAGGGGAAAAGAAAACCACACCTTTCATATTCAACATTTCAACATTTTTCAAAAGAAATGCAATTTTATAACTTTCAAACATATGTAGTAACTGAAACCGCTTTAATACGTTTAGATAATTCAAGTGGAATAAACCTGCTAAGTAAATCAGCGACATACGTAAGACTGAAGAGGGAATGCTGGGTGCTTAAGAGAACACATGCTTCTCGATCACTTCAGGAGCCTCCATTTACTAATGGACATTATGAATTAAAACATAAACACAATTTTTAGACTAACACTAACAACATACAATAATTACAATGGAGCTCTATATCTGATTTTTAAAATCTTAGTGGATTTTTAAAAATTCGTTTTTCTCCTCTTTCATGATCTCACTTCCTTGTCATGGCGGCCATATGAGATTTGTTCTATTAGCTCCTTTTATAGATGAGGAGGTACAGAGAGTAAGTGACTTGTCCAAATCTATCCTCTTTGTTTGTGGAAACTAAAACTCAAAGATGAGTAATTTGAATGTCACCCCATTCCTGGCATGGGGGACAATTCAGAAAAGCCATTTAAGAGAAAATTTACTATCACTATACTAATCTCTTTTGTTATTTTTAGCTTACCTTGTTTCATCAATATACACAGATTCAAGCACTGTGGCTGCATATTCCAAATTCTTCTTAAGATCTACCACTGAAGCTTCCCCTCTCTCTAATTGTTTGACCAAAGACCGTAATCTAGAAAAATAAAAAGACATAATTTCATTAGAATAGAGGAAACAAAGAATAATCCTACAACTATGGTGATACATTTTACAGTCATCGAATATTCTCACTTATTCTGATACATCTGAAAGGAAAATAATTATGGGACCAAAGGAGCAGGTAATAAAATAAATGTACACATTTTTGCCATTGTGAAGTAAGAAGAAAAAATTTCTCTCCAACCAGGCACTGACCATACTTTCTAGCTAGCTTTTAACTTTATGAATCCTAAATTATCAATGATTTTGCTTTTTCTCAAATGTTCATCTTTTTTGTTCTATGTGGATGCAGTAAAGCCTGACCAGCAGCAAAATTACCAAATACCTCTTGAGATTCTGCTCTGTTGAAGGCACTTGGTCCAGCAGTGGCCCCAGATAATGGCAGCCCCATGACCCAGGCATGTCCCAAGACAGATGAAAACATATAAACCACTGAGAACCACAAGAGGGCTACAGAAGGAATAGATGAAAGTAAATTGTTTTACTGGACAGAAAAAATCACTCTGAGAGGAGATAAATACCCTAGTTAAAAAAGAAAAGAAAATATGAGGATTGATTTTAAACTGAGGAATTCCAGACTATACAAGAGAAGCAATAAAACATGTTTTTTCTGTTATTTATATGAACATTATCTGCACAGAGGACTTAGTATTCATGAGAACAATAAAATGACTACAGATGATCAACATGCGGTAACTGAGAATACTGTAAATACCACAGAGATTTGGAGATTGGGCAACTCTTCAGGCAGTTTGATAACCAGCAATGAAAAGAGTAGAGACTTTGAAGACGAACTGGGGTTTGAAGCTCACTTCATAACTTATTAGCTGTGCAACCCTAGGTAAGTTATGTAACATCTTTGAGTGTTATCTTAATGAAGAGCAAAGTATGAAATTTCTAAAGTTGACCTAAAGATTAAATGAAATTGATATAGAGTATGTGACTCACGGTTGTTCTTTGAAAAGGCAATTGTTATAGCTATTGTCATTATTCAATGACTTTGATCACCACAGATAACCAAATGAGAAAAATTCTAGCAAGATATTTAAAATGATTGTCAAATCTCCACTTCCCGTTGGTATACGCAATCTGTTCTCACCTTCCTGACCTCAAAATACCCTCAAATAGGTTGCCTTCATGGCAAGGTATAGACTACTCCCTTCCTGATTTGCATGAAAATGACCCACAATAAAGAATGAGAAAAAATCTTGGATCAACCTTAAAAAGTAAGCAAGAGGGTCAACCATAAAAAAATTTCCAGGAGTTTCAATGATATAAAATACAAATAACATTAGATTCAGGTAGTATCTACCTGAATTACGAATCTGCAATATATCAAACAGAAATATGCAAAGGAAATCAGCAGAGGCCCCTGCAGGCTTGGAGGTGAAGGTCAGCCTTGGCAATGCCATTAGCAGCACTGGGAAGAGTTCTGAATTTCAGAGGCAGCACGAGACAGGGAGTTGGCAGGGAAGGGCATGCCAGTCACTCACACAGAAGGATAGCCAGCCTGCCAAAGAATGGGGAGACAGCAGCAGGGAGCTCTGACTGCTGCTCCAAATAAGGATTGGAAGCTCTTTAGCAAAACACATTCCTGGCTAAGTCTGCCTCCAGTTCTGATTCTCACCTCAAGGTGCCCAGCTACCCCCTAGGCTGTTTGGACTCCCAAACGAAAAAATGAGAGTAAAATTAAACTTTTCAAAGTTTAGTCTCAAAAATGAAAGTAAAATTAGACTTTTTAAAGTTTACTCTCAAAAATAAGAGTAAAATTAAACTTCTTAAAAATGCCTCTCTCCATTTGGGGCTTACAGGTTCTATCAGGAACTGACATGTAACTCTAGTAGAATCCATCTCAATTCTAGAACCTAAGAGGAAATGACAAAAACCAAGAAAATGATGAGAAAAATTATAAGAGTAATAGAAGTAAAAGCCAGAAGATCCTATCTACCTATAATAGAACTTCCATAGGAAATAAACAACAGAAGCAGCTTTAATTGAATAAGTTTTCCTAGGCTAAAGTAAAACCTGTATAAGCAGATGAAAAGGGATCAAATACAATTTTTTAAAAGTAAATGAAAACATCAAATGTATGCTACTGTAATTTTTGATTTCAAAGAATAAAGAAACAAACTTGAAAATCTTTGAGAAAATGAAATATAATACTTACAAAGTAACAAAAAATTGTCCTGGCCATCTACTTCTATCATGTCAAACATCAAAAAGCAATATAATAACAGTACCAATTTTTTAGAATAATATGGGAAACTTCAAGACATTTATATCTACATCTACAGAGTTACCAAGTACATAAGAAGCCAATAAATACATTCTCAGGTGTCAACAACTTCAAAATTTATCATTCATATCCTTTCCAGAAAACAAAACAAAAAAAAAAAAAACTTTAAGCACAGTGGTCTTCCAAGGGAGTGAATTCGTGAGTCTCCAGTTAAATGGATTGTTGATTCATGACCTAGATTTAACTAACTCAAACTGTACCAAATGGACAAGTAATTTAAAAAGATTCTGGAAAGAAGAGACAGATAAAATAAAATGCTGATAATACAAGGACAACTAAACATGAAAATGAGCTGACACGTCTCCTTTTACTAGGACAATCTCCTATTTCTCATACAAACACTTCCTCTCCCACTTTTACAAACTAAAAGCTAATTCTCATCAGTTGAAAAATAATTGGAATTATTAAGGACATTATATGGACTATGGATGTATAGCCACTAATTTTTAACAATTCCCACTCCTGGGAAAGCACAGTATTGAGAGAATCAAGTCATGAAGGGGCCTCATATCACCTTGTGATCAGGGGGCTGGGACCCCAGGGCCAGAACAGGAGTGGGGCCTTCAGGGAAAGCTTCACTCAGAATCTCACTCAGCTGTTCCAATGAGTAGCACTGAAATCGGCTCCATCAGGGAGACCCAGGCTTTGTGCCACAATTAGCAGAAAATCAGCCATTCAGAGGCTTCTCCCTGATGTAGTCACCAGTGGTGCCAGGCAGACATTAGGCAGTCACATTTATGCATTCAGTGTGAAGTTCTGACCCAACAGGAAGCTGTAAATAGAAAGCAAAACCCTAGCCAAGTGGTTTCAACAGATCCAGAGAGGAAATGACACAGAAATAATGCACCTTTTGGATGCGTGGGAGGCACTAGAAATTTATATGTAACCCTGTCTTTCCAGCTTATGAGATGAGCAGAAGATTCAATCAACTTCCTGGCAGACAGTGAGGGAACCTAGAACAACCCGTCACTCTGTTTATGGAAGAACACCCAGCTGACATTCACCTTTCTTTACTCAAGGATGATGAAACAGAAAAAAACATTCATGAAGAGATGCAGCAATAAAGACAGAAGAAAATACAGCATTCAAAATGTGAAAGGATTCACTTTTGAAAAAAAATCACTAATGGAAACAGAAGTGAATTTTAGGGAGCATCTGCTGTGTGTTCAATACAATTCAAATAAAAACCATAGATCTCTGAAACAAAGGTAAAAGCCCAAATCAACACAATAAGAAGTTTCTTTAAAAAGAAAAAAACATGACAATAGAAAGACTACAAGAACTTATTGTTAAAAAGAGTTAAGTGGTGACCAGCTTTGTATATACCCATCTCCTGTTTGGGTGTCACCCATGTCAGATACAAGCTGCAGCTGCCAACTTTCTGCTTTATGTAGCTGCCACACAAAGCCTAGTGATTCCAGATGCCCCTTTCAAATTCTGTTGAGCTTTAGCATAGTGTTCAGGTGCTTATGCTCCATAGGCCCCTCAGCCCACCTTTCTCTAGCTCTTTATCCATTCCATTTGGAATATCCAGCCCTGCCCTGCAATATCCTACCTACCTCTTGGTGAAATGGCTATTCTTTGGGCAAAAGAGTTTCAAATTAGCTCTTTTATCATTGGCCAATTTAAGTTCATGAGAATAAGGACCCCTCTCTATTTGTCATTATAGTGAAGGTATTCCTTAGATCTTAATCTATCTTAAGAAGGGTTGTCTGAAAATTAGCCAGGATCTTTCATACCCGTGTCATAAAGTATTTTTGTTCAACTGGAAAAGACTAGCTGAGGCCAGAGGGCTCAACTGCTCTTCTTTGTTTTCCTAGTAAAGTTGTCTAGATGCTTTTCATGTGAATTCATTCCATCTAAAAGGCAAATGTCATCAGAGGCCAGGTCCCATGGTATGCTGCAGCCTATATTTTGGGAAAGATGGAGATCTGGTGTTTTAATACTACCCAGGGGAATTTTTGGTCTGGACGCCTAAGGGGAATTTATTTCATGAGCATTTGAAATAAATTTACAAGGAAGGAAGATAAAGAAGTAGTAAAATATACAAATAATAATAATATTAATAAGGTTTCTCTTCTGAGAGAATGAATGTTCATAGTTTCCAGCACTCCATCCATTTCTGTCACTGCGGCTGCCAGATAATAGTTCCAGTATAGAAGTGCAACACCATTTTAGGAAGTGCTTATGCCTTCCAACTTGGGCAAGATGCCTTTCAGTTAAGACAGTGTGCAATTTCATTGTGGATGAGCCATTGCATCTTTTCATGACTCTTGCATTTCTTGGCGTAAACTCTTTGCTTTCTGTATGCTTCTTACCTGCAAGGCATATGATGAGATACTGAATCTCTTCAGTTCCCTGTGCCCTCAGATCCAGAGCAAGCCCTGGATGCTGACTTTCCCTGACCCCACACCAATCAACATGTGGGATGCACAAAGGTGTTGGAAGAGGGGAACTATGTGAGGAAAGGCCAGAGCACTGTATTTTGTAATTTAAAAGGATGTTAGGGAGGAGAGATATTTCTTTTTTTTCCACAAAGATAATTCCTAGGACCAATGGAGTGAGCTTCATTAAAAAGCAACTTATTGGTTCAACTTTATAATTTAGAAAACTGCCTTATACTGGACTAGGCATTATTCCCCACCCCAGTGAGGTCGCAGAAAGCCCTATAACCCTATGCCTTGAAAACATATACATTTGTTGAGCGTTAGACCCTACTAGAATTTCATTCTTTTGCACAAACAAAAATGAACTATAAAAAGAAGCTATGGAAACATACTTTCTCATGTTTGTCTATTCTGCCCAAGGTTATTCCCTCTGAGGATGGGGAGGCAGCTCCTAAAATGCCAGTGTAACCAACAAGTACTGCTGTCTCAGAAAGGCTTTGTTTTGTTTGAAAGGATATGAGAGAGAACTGGATCTTTTACAGTAGTTTCTCTACATGTCCCAATGGATCATGAGCCCTAAAAACTCATTTGAATTAAAAAAACTTCATTTCAGTTCATCACACCCATGTATTCGAACGGCATACTCATCTCTGTGTCCTTTTCATACACCTGCCTCCTCCATGTCACTCCTGTCCTCTGCCACTTACCTAAATGCCATAGGAAATAACTTAAAACAACTCTTCCAAATGGGATGCCCCAACATGACTTTTAGTCTTATGCTTTAATGCCATCCAATGATGTCACCCAAGCATTTTTCTGGCCATTGTTTGTTTCTATAATTAATGACAGCTGATTAAGATGGCCACACTTGAAAAACATTCAACATTGGGTGTCTTTTGTGTGCAGGCACTGGGAGAGATAGGCTCTAGGAATACAAAGTGGGGAAATGCAGTGCCTTCTCTCAGGTAGGGAAGACAGAAAGCTAACCAGCACCCACAATGCAGTACTGTAAGCGAAATGGCAGAGGTGTGATGGGGGCTAAGAAAGCACAGAGGAGAGGAATCTTCTAATAACAAAGCCCTCCCCAGTGGAGTTGACCAGAGCCATTTTGAAGGCCACGTAGGGGTCAGCCAGGCACGCAGGATGGGATAGGGAAACGGCAGACTCTGCATGGAGAGAGCAGACTGAAGGCAGTGATCTATTCAGATCTATTCAGAATAGATCTTTCCGGATCTATTCAGGGGCATATCAAAAGATAAAACAGAAGAAGGTAGGAACTACACCACAGTAGACTTAGAATCTCAAGCTAAAGAAACGTAATTTTCTCCTGGAGATAATGGGGAACCCCTGGAGAATGTTAAAATGGAGGAACAGAATGATGAGATTGGCATTTTAGAGAGATCAATCTAGCAGCTGAGTAGAGGAGCACACATAGTGAGTGAGATGGAAAATTCTATGTTTTCATTGTAATCAGGCTGGTCTGATACTCTGAACAGCACAGTGTGAATATTCTCTCTCACATGACGGAAATTTGATAGAGTGATGCGTGAGTTTAGTGGTAGTATGGATGGTTGCTTTTAAGAATTTCTGGGAAAGACATTGTTTTGGGGCATGCGGTTTCCTCATTGAGTGACCATCAAACCAAAAACAAGAACAGTGCCAACAAAAATTATGACTGGCAAGAATAGCCTACTTATGTAGCTTTTACCTTTTGTTAATGCTATAAATAAAAGAGAATTTTACTTCTACAGTTTCTAATTACATCTGCTTAAAGCAGATGCACAAATGGATTGAGATAAATTACTGGACTCCAGTTACTTTTTCACTTAAGAAAAATAATTAGTACCTAGGTGCATACCTATGTTTCTATACTTTTATATGCCTCACTACATAACTTGTTAACTAAAAAAAAATTAGTAATGTTATAGAAGATTTTGAATAACGTCATGAACAAAATTGACCTAGTTGGCATGGACCGGACACTGCACTAAATTGCTGCAGAATGTACCATTCTTTTCAAGTGTACATGTAATAGTAATCAAAACTGACCATGTGCAGGGTCACAGAGACTCTCAATAAATTTCAAGTAATTGAACTCAGACAGATAATGTTCTGTGACAACAATGAAACACAATTTTGTTATTGATTAGAACCCAAAACAAAAAATGGCTAGAAATATTTCAAGTGTATGGAAATTTAGAAATATATTTCTAAATAACCCATAGGTCAAAGGTTAAATCACAAAATAATTCTAACTGAACAATAACATACAGCCTTGTAGTATGCAGCTAAAGCAGTGTTTAGAGGAAAATGCGCAGCCTTAAATAAATATATTAGAAAAGGAGAAGTCTAGCCTGTAATCCCAGCACTTTGGGAGGCCAAGGCAGGTGGATCACGAGGTCAGGAGATCATACTGGCTAACATGGTGAAACCCTGTCTCTACTAAAAATACAAAAAAAATTAGCCGAGTGTGGTGGCAGGTGCCTGTAGTCCCAGCTACTTGGGAGGCTGAGGTAGGAGAATGGTGTGAACCTGGGAGGCAGAGCTTGCAGTGAGCCGAGATTGTGCCACTGCACTCCAGCCTGGGTGACAGAGCGAGATTCAGTCTCAAAAAAAGAAAAGGAGAAGTCTAAAAATAAGTGATCTCATTATGCACCTCAAGAAGTTAGAAGAACAAGTTACTCCAAAGACAGTAGGCAATAGCAAAAAATAAGCACAAAACCAAAACTTAAGTAGCAACAAACTCACAGCAGAAATAATTAGCAAAGCCAAAACCTGGGTCTTTGAAATGCTTAATAAAATGGATAGATCAAGCAAGACTGATCAAGAAAAAAGAGAAATGATATAAATAACCAATATCAAGGATAAAAAGAGACTATTACTACAGATTCTGTGGACATTTAGAAAGGTAAAAGGATATCATAAATACCTTTCTGAAGATACATTTAAAAATTTAGATGAAATTTTAAAATTCCATAAAATCTTAATTTATCAAAATTGACATAAGAAAAAGGTAAACTATTAATAATTCTGTATCAGAATAATGATACAGAATTGTATCAGAATAATTGATCTACTGAATATTGTATGGGAAGTCTTCACCAGTTCAACAAAGAAAGAAGAAATAATAGACATAGGACTGGAAAAAAATAATATCTTTAAAAAGCAGTAAATAAGTTATTCTAATTAAGAGTTGAATTTAGCAATGCCACTTGATAAACAGCAATAAACAATTAGAAAATGGTACCATTCACAGAAACATCAAAACGAAACAGTTTCTAGGAATAAATCTTACAAAATATATAAAATCATCTACATGGAAAATGGTAAGATATTATTGAGAGAAGTTTAAATGACCTAAATAATGGAAGAAGAATCCATGCTCATGAATTTTAACACGCAACATTTAGAAATATGAATTCTCCCTAAATTCATCTGTAGATTAAATCACAAACAAATTCACCACAAGTCATTTGGTGGAAACCGATTCTAAAATTTACTTAGAAATGTGAAGAATGAAATATAGTTGATGTGGTAAAACAACAAAACTGTTGTTACTATCCTACATACCAAGACTTATTATAAAGCATTTAATTATGGTCCCATGTCCCTCTACCACTTCACTATTCCAACTCTCTTCCTCTCAACATCCAGCTGGTATGTGTGAGGACGTGCATATGTATTTTTATATTCATATAAGCACAACATAAGTGGACAAGAAAACATGCTACAAGAAAAAAGAAAACAGGCAATGTAAGTTGTTTTTGAACTATCCTATTCTACATGTGATTGTTCCATTCCACATGGAGGGACCCACTCTTTGGATACCCAGTCAAGGGCATCACTGCATACTCTGTCTTGGTTGCCATGGATTTTCTGATGAATATTTCCATTCCTTTGGTTTTCATGAAGCTATGCCACAGAGGAGCCCTGCATGCTCAGTCTCCTCCTTGTTCTGCTCTACAGAGTGAATCTCCTTTGGGGATATATGTTTGTGGGTGTGAGAGTATATGGGCAACTGTGTGTCCAAAGTGAGTGTGTCAGCTCACTGCATGGGAACACCAGCCAAAATGCACTGTCAAGTCCAAAAGAAGCCTTGTATTCTTATGGTACTCTAGAAGGTGTTACGACTCAGGGTTAAAGTTTTAATCCATTTTGAGTAATAATATTGACTTTGTTCCTTTGCACTTCTTATCAAATGCAGTACTTTAGAAAGGAGCTCCCTAACAGTCATTCTTGGCCTTATAAATAAGTGTTTCTTAAAAACCAGTTTATCCCCTGTTTTTATTGCCAATCAACTCGCACATTTTGTTAAAAGGACATAGCGGATTTTTTTTTTTAGAGTAAGATTCCAAATTATGCTAAGAAAATCTTTCGTGAAGGTAAACATTCTCTCTCCAAAGTTTGTAGGCGAGCAGACCTTATTGGGAAAGGATGTTATTATGAAAACCCACTTGTTCTTCTGGGTGAAGAAATAAAAAAGAATGAAAAAGACAACCCAGAGCATCATTCAGAATCCACCCCAGGCCATGCTGGGGACTGGGGAGAGGGAAGCAGTTAAGATCCTGACAGACTACCAAGAGGTAAGTTCCAGAAGCCAGTGTTCATTTGCAGCTATTCATGTGGAAAGAATCACTGTCACTTCTGCCTGCTGATAAACATGCCACTTCAACATCTGTCTTAATAGACCAAAGAAATGAGAAGAACTAAAAACATCTTTGAATGGCACTAATGAGAAAAGGAAGCTGAGCAGAAATGAGAAGCAAGTTTGCAGGAAGATTTAGGAAGGTTGCAACCCATGCCTAGACATGTCAAGACACATCTCTCCATGTCTTCATAGTCAACCCAGTCCCGTGACTCCTTTGCTTTCCTTTTCTGAATTTAGTTCCTCATTCAACCTCAACTGCATCATGTTGGTATGATTATCCAGAGGAACTAAAGCTCCCTCAGCCAGCAAAATCACAGGAATTCTACCATACTACAAATATAAGTTTTGGTAAGATAAACCTAAGGTTACATTTTTCTCATTTCTACTTCTTTTTTCTTTTATAATAACAGAAATAAATAAATTAATTCATAGATTAAAAACCTTCAAATAATGGCTAACAAGATGCTGAATTAGCACAGTTCCCTTTCTTAAGATTAACTCAAGAAAAATTATAGGAAAAAAACCTCAAAGAAAACCGTGAGAAACCTCTAAGGTGACCTGAGGCTGCCGCTTTGAATGTGTGTGTGAAGATAGTGCATCTTCTTGGTCTGGGACAGGAGGCAGCCCCACCACACTGGGGAGGAAATGATGGGAAAGGAACTGTTGGAGTCTGCTATTGTTTCCCTCCACTCCACTTCCTCCAGGCGCACAGTAGCTGCTCCCACACCTCCTGTGACTCAGAACTCTAAATGTCAAGAAATCCTGGAGAGCTAAATAGGGGTTGTCTGTCCCACCTTGTGGCTCCTCTAAGTTCACCATGGGTTTCCAAGATTGTCACAGAAGGAAAAGGGATGCAAAAGGACATGTGCGGGAGGTTTTTATGAACCAGACTGGAACTGGAACTGATTGCTCCTGGTCACTTCCAATTGTCCAGAAGCCATAGTCACCTAACTATGTCTTTCCAAGAGAGAAGCTGGAAAACACAGTCCTGTGGTAGGCTCAAGAGGAAGAGGTGGTGGTTTTAGTGGAGATCCAGCCAATCTCTGCCACACCTAGAAAATGCAATCCTATCACCAATACTTGTTTTTCCTTTAAACCTTTACTTTCTACTCCTTTGAAAGAGTCAAATGGAATGTTGTATATTAAAGATACTTTCTAACTTTAAAATCCTTTAAAACTAAGAAACGTAATCATCCTAATTATCAGATAATCTCCCAAGCATTTTGACAAAAATGAGACAGTTCTCATGGGAATTATGTTGAGTGAAAAAAGCCAATCCCAAAAGGTTATATACTATATGATTCCATTTATGTAACATTCTTAAAATGGAGGACAAGATTAGGGGTTTACAGGGGTTGGAGAGAAGGGAGAGGAAGAGGGAGACACGTGTAAGAAGGGCAACAAAGGGAACCTACTGGTGAGCTATTCTATACCTTGACTGTGGTGGTGGTTGTACAAACCTACACTTGCAATTATGTTGCACAGAACCAAATGCATTCATACACACACACACACACACACGTGAGTACAATAAAACTGGAGGGCTCTGAATAAGATTGGTAGATTATGCTAATATCAGTATCTTGGGTTGTGAAATTGTCCTGTAGTTTTTCAAAATGTTTCCATTGGAAGAAAATGGGTAAAGGGTACATGGGAATTCCTCTGTATTATTTCTTACAATAATGTGACTCTACAATTATCTCAAAATTAAACATTTAGTTTTAAAAAGTGGGACACAGTTATCCAGCTCAATGGAATATTGATGACAAAAGGCTGGACATAGTTGTCCTTTCCCCAGCTGGTTTTATAAGTGTCTCTCTGTTCTTAAATAGTGGTCTACTTAGTGTCCTCCAGATCCTTCGGCTTGGCCTCAGCAGCAGTAAGAGAGTTAGGGGTAAATGTTCACCAGTGAGCTACTAACTGTGTCTGATGACTTTGGAGAGCATCCAGTGAGGGCTATAACCAGTGATGCTTGGAGCTTGGTGAGAACCAGACTCATGCCTTGAGGAAACCCTGGGAAAGACAAATGGAGGTTCTCAGGATCAACTGAAGAAACTCAGATGCTAGCAAATGGTCACCACACTAAAACGGTGAGAGAAAAAGAATCCCAGTGACTTTATAAAAGGCTCACTAATTACACCTCTACTGGCAGTGATCCCCTGGGACTCTAAGGTATGAAGCACGATTTGCATCTTCCCTCTCCTTTTTCAGTTCATTCTCAGAAGTTTGTTTCAATTTGAGGGTGGCTTCACTATGGCAGGCTGGCCATGAAGGGGTTGTAAAGAATGAAATTAATATACACACCCACACCCAACCTCTAGTAACCACTATTCTATGTTCTGCTTCTAAAAGTTTGATTTTTTTTAGATCCTGAATATGAGAACATGTGGTATTTGTCTTTCTGTGTCTGTCTTATTTCACTTAGCATAATATCCTCTAGGGAGTGAACAGGGAAAGGAGAGACGTTATGAACAGGGAAAGGAGAGACGTTAATCAAAGGGTACAAAGTTCCAGTTACACAGAAGGAATAAGTTCTGGTAATCTGTTGCACAGCACGGTGACTATAGTGAAGAATAATATATTATGTATTTCAAAATTGCTAAAAGAGTAGATTTTAAATGTTCTCACCATAAAAAATGATAAGTATGTGAGGTAATTGCTATGTTAATTAGATTGATTTAATCACTCCACAATCTATATAGGTATTGAAACATCACATTGTACCCCATAAATATATACAATTATTGTCAGCTTATAATAAAAGTAAATTTTAAAAATAAATAAGAGTCGATTCCATAAAAAAATGAAAGGAATGAAATCTACAGCTAGGTATGGACTAAGGGAGTGAGGGAGTGAGGGTAGACAAGTTGGGGTGTGAAAACACAGGTCACGGAGATGGTGTTTTGTTGTATAGTCATTTCCAATCAGTAGGAAAACAATTTGCATATTATTAACATTTCAAGTTTGTATTCAATGTAATTACCATTCAATTTCCTTCCAACTATACATCATTTTGTAATAGCTTTGGGGTGGGATAAGGGGAGGGATCTGAACCAGTAATTCATTGTCATTTGTGGTCAGCTCCAGTATATTCTAATAACTGAACATGTCAAAAGCCTAAAGCTTTTTCATTTTGTGCTATATTTAATAGAAAAAGAAAAGAAGAATTGGGAAGACTTACTTATGCAGTCCCATCTCACTTGCCAGCACCACCTCCCTTTCTTTGTAGATGAAGAATGGGACTCCTTTCACTTTTAGTTCTATTAAAATAGCTCTGGCTTTCTCTGTGGTTAAAAATATGAGCTTGATATCGCTCAGGTAGCGACACAAGGTAAACGCTAATACAGGACCAACTCCCATAGCTATTTAGAAAAAAAAAAATCCTCCTCTGTTAGCTATTTCTATCACAATTTACAAGGCGAGTTGATTTACAGAAGAATTAGCAGTAATAGCCACAAACACTGATGAATCCATCTGGACAAAGCACTCCACTTGCCCCAAACAACCCCTCATTGTTCACGGTGGTAATTTGTTCATTTTAAAAGTATTATCTAGTGCTTTGGAGTTTGTCCCTCAAGAACAGCATGAGCCTCCACTGTACCAGGACTTCCTCGTTTAGCATTTCTAAAACCTCTTAAATCTGGGAACATACTCTGTAAGATTTGTTTTAAATGATATTTGAACCTACCTGGTGTCATAATATATTCTATCATTGTGTGTAAAAAGAAGAATTCTTTTCCAATGAGATTTATTGAGCTTTAGACTCTGACTTGGGGACTGGAAAGAGGAAGAAACAATTCCTTTAAATGATTCTCTCTTAAAGTAAAAAGAGACAACAAGGGAATCATAGAATGTTCAACATTTGCTACTGACTCTCTCAAAGTGTACGTGAGAATTTTTAAAGCTCCAGAGGTGGTGTTCACAGCTACGCTATCAATCGAGTGTTTCTTGAGAGGCAGTCTTCTTTTCTCCATACCACGTGATGCTCCGTGCTCTGGGGTCACAGGAGAGGGGCACCTGCCCTGTCCACAGCCTGACAGAGCCAAAGGCAAGCTCAAGCAGCTGTGACACCTAATTATGGGTCTTCCCATGAAGTCTGAAAAATGGCTGAACTTGGTCCAGCCCTAGTGTAAATAGAACAAAATAAGCATATTTGCTGGAAGTGAGGCTGGTCTTTAAAATTCATAATCACATATATGGCTCCATGAACCATATGCACCAAGCCATGTCTGTGTGACTTTTGGCTCTGGGCTATTTGCTATTACTTGCTGTGGACCAGGTGCAGATTCCTTCTTTCTCTCTCAGCCCCTACATTCACATATTTCTCAGAAAAGAAATTCCATTGGAATCAGAGGTGAAAAGCTAAAACCTGTGGCCTGGGTGATCTACCATTTTGACTTCTGTCACCTAAAACCCTAGTTCCGCCTAGTGCAGAGATTTTTACCACTTGAATGCACTGATGTGTGACAGAGAAGAGTATGTTGTGTTTATATTTCCCCCATACCCCCTGCCAACAGCCATTCCCACCACGAGAACCCCCAGGGAGCAGTGGAAAGAGGAATCTCAGGAAAGTGGTGTCTATGAAGTACATCAGGGTTCTGGAGCAAAGTCCTGAGGCAAGAGATTGTTAGACAGGGCAAGGACAGAACAGATAGCTGGGGAATTTAGCCCCGTTTCCTTTTCTTGAACTCAGTAAAGAGATGACCTCCAAGGTGACTCCCAGGACACCCTTAACACAAACCCAAGATGGTTACATCAGATTAAAAACAGCTGCATCTGAGATAGAGGAAGGCCACAGTTCAGACCACCTGCATCTTCCTCGGCTCCTAGGCAGGAAGGAGGAAGATTTCAGAGGTCCCCTGTGCCCTGCAAAGGGACAGGAAGCAGCTGATAGTGCTGACTGGAGGGATTATTAGGGGCACTGCCATGGATGAGAGACAGAGGGTCAGGGATCAAATAGATGCTACAGCCAGACCTCGGCTGGATCCATAGTGCCAGGAGGAGCTGAACAGGGACAAGCTGGTGAGGGGAAAGGCAGTCCCAGACATTAGCTAGAGATGTCACTAAGACTTCCTGTGACCAAGCAGACAAGAGACATCACCATGGAGTCAAGAGGAACCAGAGGACAATACAAGACCCTGCTGTCTTGGAGAGTAACAGCGAGCGGAATAAAGAAATCTCAAAGTCTAAGCATTTACATTTTTTTAAGTGAGTTACCTAAAAAGAATGTTTAAATTGCTAGATTGGGTGGTTTCATGAATTGGATTATTATTAGTTTCTCTCTTTTCTCTCTCTCTCTCTCTCTCACTCTGTCTCTCTGATATGGTTTGTCTGTGTCCCCACCCAATCTCACCTTGAATTGTAGCTCCCATAATCCCCACATGTCATGGGAGGGACCTCGCGAGAGGTAATTGACTCATGGTGGCTGGTTTTCCCGTGCTGTTCTCGTGACAGTGAATAAGTCTCATGAACACTGATGATTTTATAAAGAGCAGTTCCCCTGCACATGCTCTCTTGCCTGCTGCCATGTAAGACATGCCTTTGCTCCTCTTTTGCCTTCTGCCATGATTGTGAGGCCTCCCCAGCCACGTGGAACTGTGAGTCCATTAAACCTCTTTTTCTTTATAAATTACCCAGTGTCAGCTATATCTTTATTAGCAGCATGAGAACAGACTAATACACTCTCCCTTACATACATACATACATACATACACACACAAACACACACACAAACTGCCCCATCACCCAGCAGGGTGAGCTCATGAAGGTCAGGTCATACATAGGAAGTAAAGAAACCTCAGTTTCTCTGCACATCTGAATAAATCTGGCCCTGCTATATGTATAGCACTCAGCAACTCCTTAGTGGCAGGCAGGGCATAGTGGAAGCAGAGATGGGCACAACTGTTGTAGTTTGGAGGTCCCTGCTGGAAGGGTGAAGGGTGTCTGCCCCAGGACCAAAGGGAGGAATATAGGGGTAGAAACAGGACCTGTACAGAAAATGCACAGTAGTTGGGAAGACATGAGACATGAGGTCACCAAACTACGTGAATTTATTACCAGAAATAAAGATTCCTACTCTCGGACTTCTGTCTGTTCACTCCTACTAGCTCTTTTGATCTACTTGGTAAGGATTTATTCCCACCACTGTTACTTAAAACTGACAGCTAGCCTTGTTGAATATACTCCCCAGAAAGCTTTCTTTAGCCTTCTTGTGGTATATTCACCTCCATAGCAGCCAGTCAGCAGGCACTGATAAAGAGATAAGAATAGGAAAAAAAGACAGAAGATCTCTTGAAGAAGTAAGATATTGGTGATACTATTGGCATTGTTCTAAATTCAGTGCAATGATTCCCAAAGCCAACATTGCATTCTAATTTCCTGGGAATATTTTTTAAAGTACAGAAACCAAGGTCTGACTTTAGACCAGAGTGTGAAATGGCATAACAATTGATGGTAATTCTGACCTTGTGGGGTGGGACAACACTTTCAGCCAAGTAATTGGAATAATTAAGCTACCTTGTCATGGTGTTAATTGTCTTAATAATTAAACGACCTTGTTATGGTTTGAATTATCCTGACAAGTGCTTTCTAAACTGTATACCACAGGACATCTAGCCCACAGGATGTTAACATGCATTGCTGGAGAGAAGATTTCTGTTGCACAAATGTTTGAGAAATCCAGGTTAAACTAAGTTAAGCAAAGTTTGTTTGGTCTTCACCAGCTCAGAGCTTTTTACACTGATGTGCGCTTAGACTCTCCACGATGAAGCAATTGTGTACGTCATTTCCCTCCCAGATCTGACAAGGTCTTGTATTTTTCTTGTAAATCCCCCAGGATTAGAGGGTTTTATTGCATGGGATTTGGCGAGTGCTGCTCTGGAGTGCTGTCACAGGGCTCTACTTCCCTGCTGATGCAGGTGCAGTCAGGGAAGGCATGGATTCAATGAACTTGACATGAAATGATGATTGTAAATTTAAAACGAGACTTTTTTTTGTCACTCAAGGAAAGTGTCCTATTACAAATTAAGATACAAAGGTAATGGGCAGAAAACATGTAAGATTATACATTTGTGGACTTAAAATAGCAAACCATGGCATACAGCTATCTTTGAAACCAGTTTTTCTATTTTATGAATATTTCAATCACTTCTTTGGTTTTCTCTCATATCCAATTTTGTGGCATTATTACATTATGAACCTATGATCTCATAAATTAAACAGGCTCAGATAATTTGACATACTTCACTTTTACCTCACAATGATGAGAGAATATTTTTAAGCATCTCTCCCCCTTTTGTCTCTGAATACTACTTTTCTCTAATATTGTTTTCTGTCTCTCTCTGGACACTCTCTGAGGACCAGTTAACGTCATGTCAAGGACAAATGGGTGCATCATTATGACAGCCAAATCTCAAGGGTCCTGTTACATATTTGGATTGTTTTTCCTGAATGAAGCATAGAATCTCCAACGCTCATTAATTCTTCTATATTCACATGCTTTTGGTTAGAAGAACTTCTGCTCAAGACTACAAACCAATGGGTTTTTTAAAATACATATTTTTTTCCTTTCTTATAGTCAGAAAACCAACAATAATTTGTTTACTCACCACAGAACATTCTCAATTACAATGCTGGTATATATTTTTTCTCAGGTTTTATTTAATACTTTTCCTAACACTTCCTAAGTAACAGAAGGGTTTGGTTTCTTTGTGTGTGTGTGTGTGTGTGTGTGTGTTTACTATACTTAAAAATGTGAGATACAAATAAAGTTTTAATTCATGTTCTTTTAAAAGAGAATAATCCAAATAAGTATTTCACAAATACCTATCATTAGAAATTCCTTTCATAGTCTCCCACAAATTTTCTTAAATTTTAAAAACCTTTGCTTTATTTGTATTTTTAAAAGAATCTATGGTTATTGTGGGAAATTTATAAAATACCTATTAGAAAATAAAATCACATAAAATTGTACCACCTAGGGATTACAACTATTAACATAAAATGTTTATATAATTATTATATTGTATCATGTATTCATAGACAGAGTTTAAACTTCTCTACAAAATTTATTTGATAGTATGCTTCAACACTTAATGTATTATAAACACTTTCCCTTGTTATTAAGAGTTTTTCTCTGATATAATTTTAATAACAGCATAGTTTGTCTCTAAATATACATATCATAATTTATAAAATCCACTATTGCAGGACATTTAGGTTGTTTCTGATTTTTGCTGTCATAAACTGTATTAAAATGAAAGTTTTGTAACTACATTTTTGTACACTTTTGTTATTGTGGCTTTTATTTGATTAAGACAAAATTCAGAAGTCCAATCAGGATTAAAGGAGAGAAATATTTCTAAATTTGTTGATGCTTATTGCTAAGCATCTAAACATTTATAGCAACCTCCTCTTTTTCTCCAGCAGAACGTGAGCATGGCTACCTCTCCCAGTAATCACAGAAACCTGGTAAGACTGTTTGCAAGGCAATGGAAATATATGTGCAAAAATGTTTTTTGTCTCATTTTTGTAATCCTTGGATTTTCAATGGAAATTTTGGAAAGGGCAGAAATAAAGGGCTTGAGATAAGATGACCATCTTTCACTAGCGTGGCTTCCTCCATTGCAACTAGATTTCAACTGGAAGAAGTTATTTATATTTCTAATATAAAAGAGTAAAGAAGTTACCTGCTCCCCTCCCTGCCTCTGTCTGAAGCTCTCCATAATTCATGCAGCCTGGCATCCTGTCAGTGCCCTTAGTGGACTGTTGCTTTTAGTACTGATCCTTACCAAGAGCATGGGCAGTCCCACTTTTTTTTTTTTTTTTTTTTTGAGACGGAGTCTTGCTCTGTCGCCCAGGCTGGAGTGCAGTGGCGCACTCTTGGCTCACTGCAAGCTCCGCCTACCTGGTTCACACCATTCTCCTGCGTCAGTCTCCCGAGTAGCTGGGACTACAGGTGCCTGCCACCACGCCTGGCTAATTTTTTTGTATTTTTAGTAGAGACGGGGTTTCACCGTGTTAGCCAGGATTGTCTCGATCTCCTGACCTCATGATCCACCCTCCTTGGCATCCCAAAGTGCTGGGATTACAGGCGTGAGCCGCTGCGCCCGGCCTGACAGTCCCGTTTCTACAACTCAGTCTTGCCTATAGGTCACAATGCAGTGAAAAGCGGCAGCTGATAGTGTAAGCCCCAGGAGATCCCAAATGCCCGGTTATTAACAAGTGTTATATATTTTTAAAAAGCAATACAGATTTTACATCATATATGAGAAGGGTGTTGAAATCAAGGGAAGAATAAGAGACAGGGTGGAAAAAAGGAGGCTTCCATGTGCGGGAGACAGAGAAGGACAAAGGCAGGTACAGTAATGAAAAGAATGTGTAAACCCTTAGTATGAGCAGGCCTATGTAAATAGCAGATTAATCTATTACCCAGTTCATTTTGCCCAAAGGCTTTCTTTAAACTGATCCTTGAATATGTTCCCCATTATAGTCTCATGGTAAGGGAGTGATTCTCAAGGGGGGTTGCAATTTTGTCCCCCACTGGAAATTAGCAATGCCTGAAGACATTTCGGTTGTTAACAACGGGAAGGTGCTACTGGCATCTAATAGGTATGCAGGGATGCTGCTGAACATTCCACAATACACAGGACAGCCCCACAGCAAAAAATTATCTGGCTCAAAATGTCAGTTATGCCAAGAAACCTCACTCCAAGAAAAGCGAAAGTGTAGTATTTTTTTCGTATTGGAAAAGAGCAATACCATTGGCTAAATGTCTCTTTAATTAAAAATTAAAACCCACAAAAAGAAATGTTAAAAAGTAGAAAAAGAAAAATCCCTAGCCTATCACAGATACTCTCTACTTATATAATAATTGTTTTATGAGTCTTTCCAATTTTATTTCATATTCTCTCTCATCATATCAACCCATTTGCATTAAATGTCTGTTGCATAATTACAAATACACAATAAATTATTTTATCAAATGCTTATTGTTCCTTATATGAAATATGCCATTCTAAAAGTTACACCTTCTAGAAAACAAGAAAAAGAACTAAGTAACATTCATTATCTTTTTATTCCTGGCTACCTTTTTTTTTTTTTTTTTTACTGTAATATACAATCCTTTATTGAAAGTTGTGAAAGTACTACCAAAATATTAGGTTAGAGATGGTTTATCTTTTATATTAACAGTAAGTTAAAATTTACTACACAAACATAATGACTATCAATTAATAAATATGGAAACAAAACAGCTGTCAAAAATGTACTAGATATCCAATATCCCATATAATATTTATGTGAAGAAAAAAGCTTGGTAATTTTATACATATTCATATATAGCAATATATATTCATATATTGCAGCTATATCACAACAAAATAAGGTTGTTGTCTATGAAGCCCTATTGACATCTTGAGTATCCTAGAATTTTCTGTTTCAGAGTGTGGTTTTCAGCTTTAAAAATCTAAAAATTAAACTTTTTCAGTGTTGTCATTGTTTAATAAGTTCTTCAGATTCATGCTACCAAGAATGGTTCAATATTTTAAAATCTATTTATATAATGTACCAAATAAATAAGTTCACAAAACTCTATATGATCTTTTTGACAGATACTAAAAAAAAATTTGATGCAGTTCAATATTTTTCTTGATTTAAACAATTACATAGTAAACCAGGAATTTAATGACTTTTTTAAATGATAAAGAATACATATTTGGAAACAATAGCCAGGATTATATTTACTGAACAAACAATAAAAGGATTCTATTAAGGACTGGAATAAGGCAAGGATGCCCTCTAGTAGCATTATTTACAAAAAAAAAAAATGGTTACGAATTATAGTCAATGAAATAAGTCCAAAAAAGTAGGTAGAAGGAATGAAAAATGGAACAAAAATTTCATTACTTTTAGATTATAAAAAGTTCAATAAATTTTAAAGCCATTAGAACACATAATGAAATATTATATAGTAAGTGATTACCAAACAGATACACAAAAATGAGTATCTTCCCATTAAAGGTTCAATAACATTTAAAAATATAAAGAAAGCTATTCTATTCAATATAACAGCCGAAGTATATATCTAGGAAAAAAATGTAAAAAGAAATTCTCTAATTCCATGTGAAGAAAACTACAAAGTTCTACTAAGGGATATGAAATGAATATTGAAGAAAGTGAGATCCACATCATATTTTTGGATGGAAAAGCTTACCATTTTAAAGATAAAAATTTCTTCTCAAATTAAATTCTAAACTATGGATTTGTTGTAAAATTTGAGAACTTATTATATAATTTAACATAGAAGGCTACACTTTTAAACATAGCCAAGTAATTTCTAAACAAAAAGGAATTCAAAAGAGAAGTAATTTTATGTCTTGTCCTACCATCTATAAAAATATAAATTTTAAAAATAAAAACAATACAGCACTATTGTCAATATTGAGAAAACAATCTGATAGAATAAATAGAATTTCCAGGAAAAAATACTAAGTCACAGGATAGGACTTATATATGATAAATTTATTTCATAACAGTAAAAAAGTCTGAATTATTGAACAAATAGTATATAACGTTTGTCAAGTATAGCTGTAAAAATAATTAATGCATTTTTAACAACTTACCCCAAAATATTTTCCAAATGGAAAAGATTTAAAGATTTAAATGTAGAAAAGTGAACTCATACAAATACTTAAAATAAATGTAAGATATATATTGTATTTATATCATTTGTGAGTGGAAAAGGTTTCTCTAAGCATGGCATCAAAGCTTGAAAGCATAAAAGACCAATAGAGCAAACAAACTAATAACAACTTATAATTGTAAAAGATTTAAAATTATATTAGGACATGAGAAAAAATCTATTTACAACATATTATAACAAAGTATCATTTCTAAGAGACTTGAGAAATCAATAAAAACACAAATATGCTTTTTACGGAAAATATAAAAAGGAAATGAAAAAGCAATTCACAGAAGAACTATAAATGTCCAATAAGCCTAGAAGAATTCATGAGCCTCAGAAATGCAATTAAAATTTCACTGGGATTTCATTTTATTTATTAAATTGGCTAGGATCATAAACAATAGTAAAACTCTGTGCTAAGCAGCACAGGAAAAAATGGTTGCTTTTGTAAATTCCTGATGGGTCTATAAATTAGTATGATCTTCTTGGTAGGCATTTGGCAATATTTGTCAGAAACTTGAAAAATGTAGGTATCCTTTGATTTAAAAATTTCTCTTCTAGTTATTCATCTAATAAAATAAATAAGCATATCCTGAAATATTCATTTACAGACATTCATCACTGTTCTGGCTATGGCAGCAAAGATGGAAAACAGCAAAGTTTCCACTAACAGGGAATTGATTAAAAACATTATTGTAATATCACACGATGAAAAAATCTTCAATTTTTATAGCTATCATTATCATTATAACACATGTAATTTAGAATTATGTAATATATAGTATAATTATAATATTGATATACTATTTATAATATCGATTAACATTAAAAAGTTCATAATATATTGAGTGAAATGGGTAGGTACACTTACTTATCAGTTACCTGATAGAGTCTACATAATAGATCTGTCCTAGTCTTCCTAAACCAAATGCTGAGATTATCAAACAAGTATGTCTTATTTCTGAAATCAGAATGTTTTGTTTTCTGTTACATATCAGAATATTTTATAACTGCATATTTCATTTGAACAAATAAACTTCACATGCTAACTTATGGTAAGGCAAAAGCTGTACTACTCTTTCCTAAGGAAATAATCATTAACTAGACTTAAGGCATTAAATAATGAACAGTGATTTTATAAAACCATTCTATTTCTAATGAAAATATTAAAATATTTTCAGGAAAAATGAGATTTCTGAAAGAAAATTAAAAATTTTGCAAATGGGAGTCATGGGATACTACATAATATTGTTTTAAAATGCTAAACCAAATCTTGTCATATAAATCAGAAAAATATCTGAAGTTGTATGGAATGCTCAAAAGTTTTAGTAAATTATAATTTATTTTCTGCTAGAAATTAAAGTCAAGAGATCCTATTTTTACAAAAATGTCATAAAATACAAGGAAGAACTTTTTATAAACTTAAGAAAAATGCTAATAATAAAGATATTCAACTGGTAAAAAAATTCTAAAGAACCAACTTTTCATACATCAGTACCCTGGTGAATTGTAAATGTCACTCAAATACCACAAGGTCAGATTCTTAGATCAATTCCTGCATTAATACTTCTTGTATAACCTGCCAACCTTCAAGTACTATATACTCTAGTCAGCCTGGAATGTTGTATTATAATAACTTAAAAATTAAATATCAGGATAGTCTATTCTTTTCCCAAAGCTTCAAAGTAAGGAGCCCAAAATGGGAAGACTGATTCCTTAAGAGAGATTTCTCCAAAGATGAGAAAGATTTGCCTAAGTCAAATAGGAAGTCACTTGGTCAAACCCATTTATTATTACAATCTAATTATGTTTTACAGCTGCTCATGAGATGTCTAGGAAATTACATTTGCAACTTTAGTCAAAGGACCAATATTAATACTTATTTAATAATCAGTTCTTTGGGTATCTCTATTATTGAGATAAATATGATTGAGACATGATAGGAAGTGGTCATTTCTCTCATAAACTTATTCTGACCTTCAACGTTGGTGTATAATTGCACATTTATACAAATGCATGTCATTTATAATTGCACATAAGTACGTAGAACAGTGAACTTTGGCTGGTGAGAAAATTCAGAGTGAAGATTTTGAAGATTTTCTTGGTTTCATGAGTAATCATCCTTATCCACAAGAACAGAGAGTGCTATACACAGCCTTTCAGAAAATGCCTGTCCTTTCAGCTACACACCACACTAGAACAGAAGCTGGAATCCAGCCTGAATTGACACAGGACTGGGCAATAGGAAGATAAAACATTCTAACTCTTCGTTTGGTTCTCATTAGAGCTAACAGTGAATCCAGATCTAGAGACACTGCTATTATAACACAAAATTTACGAGCAAATCACCCAAAATAAAAAAAAAATCTATATACAATTTTTAAAACTTCTCTTAGATTTAGGGTCCTAAAACAATTGTTAATTTTGCAGATTCTTCAGATTCTCCTGAATGGAGGTATCACATCTCCACTCACTTAAAAAAAAAAATCTAAATCCACTGTGTCCAAACATTTAAATATGGAGCAAGTTTTATGTATAAGTATTACTTTACTGATCCCTGCTACATACTACTTCGACTCACTATAGAAATGGCTAAGAACAACTAAGAACTTTTTTCCAGCATTTACAGATGGTCCATCATTTCTCTAAAGAAAAAAAAAACACTAAATAAAGATCTTATTAAAACTCCCATCTCAATTGCAAGTAAAATTAATATTTTAATTGTAAATTACGCATCCTATCCTCTATGTTTCATGCCTATAACTGATCAACTTTAAATGGCTTATGGAAAAAGGTTTGGATCCTCTGTCAATCAACCATATTTATTGATGAAATAATTTTATCGTCATAAATTAAGAGCATTTTATCCAGTAGTTGAATGTGTTACCTAGTTATTATTCAACTAATAAATGTGGTAAAAAGTATGCTAGATTTTTTTTAATTTTTACATTCTTTTATATATTGGCTGAACATACTTAATATGGGCTGGATACTATATTAGATACTGTGGAGAATACAGGTGAAGCTGACATGGACCTTGGCCTCATACAGCTCACAGCCTAATAGTATGAATTCACTATGAAATACCAAATGATTAGTTCCATTTAATATAATGAACACCTAAAGATTATCATTGTGCCATACAGTATTCTAGACCCAAGAAATAAAAAGCAAACAAGTCACAAATTGATAATATTCCATTTGGTTTCAAACATAAGAGAGAACATCTGTATTGTTGTGGATTCTTATAGAACATCTCTATTTTTATAGATTATTTAAGTATCATCACTCTAATATATAATTAGATGTCAGTAGACCTGGACTTTGTTATCTTGGCTTCCTGAAAAACAAAATACTGGATTAAAAAAAATGTTATGCCATCTATTTTTACAAAACTTTTAGAGATGAAAATGTCTATTTGAAAAGATTATACCTTTTCTTGCAGGATTATCTTGTATAAGGAATCAGTAAAATAAATCCCTCCTACACTTTAGAGCCAAAAAACAATTTCCCACGTTAACTGGACAATGGAAACTATACAATTTAATGTGCACAAATTTTTATCTTCTTTTAAAGCCCCTGTGGTCAAAATTTCCTTTATATTGCTATGAGCATAGTGGACATTGAATAAATAGGTTAGATGAATAATGAACACCAAACAGAATATTTCACTTTAGACACACTTTCTTGTGCTCAGGTTGATACAAAATTGGTTAGTAGCTGATAAGGTTTGGCTGTGTCCCTACCCAAATCTTATCTTGAACTGTAGTTCCCATAATCCCCATGTGATAAGGGAGGAACCTGGTAGGAGGTAATCGAATCATGTGGGTGGTTACCCCCATGCTATTGTTCTCATGATAGTGAGTTCTCACAAGATCTGATGGTTTTAAACGGGACTTTTCCCCCTCTTGCTGGGCAATTCTTGCTGCAAGAAGGAGAATTGGGCACGTCTCCTTGCTTCTGTGAATAAGGACATGTTTGCTTCCCCTTCCCCCATGATTGTAAGTTTCCTGGGGCTTCCCCAGCCATGCTGAACTGTGAGTCAATTATACCTCTTTCCTTTATAAATTACCCAGTCTCAGGTATGTCTTTATTAGCAGCATGAGAATAGACTAATACACTGGCAGTTTCTTCGAAAATCTTCACATTTGAAACCATTATCTAACGATAACCTTCTTCTCTTTATGTTAAACATTCTCAAGTCATGTCCTCACAAACACCCATGTTTAACACCTTAAATCATCTCACTTATTCTTACATCATGCTTCTAGTTTCTCCAGGCCCTTTTAAAAGTGTTAATAACATGAGATCCAATTAGTTATTATCTCTCAAATGTCAACTTCTCCTAATAATTCTCAAGAGCATGTTAACTTTTTGTATTACAGTAGAAGCTTACACTTAGACTAAAGTCAATCTGTGATTCCTGCATTTTAACTTTGCTTTAAATAAATGAAGTGTAGAGTGAGGTACATTTCCTTTGGGTTGGTCTTGATATAGGATGATATTCAGATCAGAAATCCCCATGCTTTCGGCCAAGTGTACTGTTGAGTCAACAACATTTTTGTTGGTGCCAAGTCAATGGCAGGTGTTATACAGGCTACAAAGAGAAGGGATTCAGGAACCTTCAAGTTGGGTGAGAGGGAAAGGCATTCATGCATGCAGCAGTGAGCGAATAAAAGAAGGGCTAGCCCAGGAGTCTAGCATGTGACCTTTAGGGTATAATGCCTTCCATTCCAAAGCCTGGCTTTTGCATTTACTAGTTGTATGACCTTGAACAAGCTTTTTAAATACCCAATATTTCCATGTCTTCTTTGGTAAAATAGGAATAAGAGTATCTTCCTCATAGATTTGGTGATTATTACACATAAAATAATGTATGTAGAGAGGTTAACACCACGCTTTTGAGCCTTCAGTAGCTGCTATGTGTGCACGAATGCATGTGTGTATATACTCTGTGCCAGGTACTCTGCTGGGTACATAAATAACTATGATGCAAGGCAGAATGAAAGAGAGAAACTGAAGAGCAAGAATAGGACTTGAGAATGAGCCAAACATTTCTTGATGTGTGTGTGTGTGTGTGTGTGTGTGTGTGTGTGTGTGTGTGTGTGTTTCTTACCTCAGGGCCAGAACTAATTTCAGATGATGGGAAATTCTGACCCTATAGGTAAATGCAATATAAATTTCCTTGTTCAAGGATGCCAAGAGCAAGAAAAGTGCCATCCAAGGCATATTACATAAAAATTAAGTCTCATTCTCTGCATTCCTGTGCATGATTTCCTCCTTCCCAAAACATGCAAGCCTGCCTAGGTAAGATCAACTCTGAGTTACAACTCAGTCTATACAGAGATTATCACCAAGAAAAATCAGCAAGTATAAGAGATTTCTAATAAATTAGAACCTGTAAAACTTTATGAGAAGCAGGTGTCTGAGTCCCATTTTATAAACCATGAGCCTAACAGAGTTATATGAACTACTGTGAGGTTGTTCCGTCTGTGAGCAACGATAGGAATGTAATCACATGCCCCACAAACTGGACTACGATAAGCATCCTTTTGTTAGGGTAATACCATTTATACATTTATTTATAATTTTATATTCCTCCCTTTCATTTCATTCTTTGTTGAAAGCAAATGTATTGCAACTCATTGGCAGGCAATTTATTTCAGGGCGAAAAGTAATCTAAATAAAAAATAATAAAATATGTGAATGTGAAAAAAAATCCCAAAGATATAAGCAGATTTATTATACATAGCTGGAAAATATCTCGTATATGAAGCCATTCATAAAGTGAGTTAACTTCTTTGTGCAGAAGTTCTTTGGGAATATGCTTGTACAGAGTAATTTACTTTCAGTGTTAGAAATTACCTGGAAAGAGGTGAAAATTACTCATTCATGTCAAGAAGTATTTACATGCCACCAAATAACTAAGGTGAAATAAAACCTTATAGGAGAAATAGAAGAACAGAATGAAAAAAAAGGGAGGGGCAGGGTGAGATACATAAATAAAAAGCTAAAGAAAAAGTTAAAATCCACCCAGTATTTACACAATGATTGAATAATAGGACACCTTTTATCTTGACTTCATTTAAATGTTTTCAGTAGGAAAGCTTGACAAAAGTGACATTCAGTCATTAGTAATATTGCTAAAAAAGTGAAATTCAGTCATCAGTAATGACTGAAAGTGGCATTCAGTCATTAGTAATATCAGTCATTAGTAATATTGCTGTATAAACTAGAAATTGTTCTTTTGAATCTTTAAATGGTGAAAACAGTCAATAGTGTTTTCTTTTTTAAATTGTTGCTTCTTGATAGAATCACAGTTTCTCTTTTATTGCATCATTTAATCTCAATGCCAAGTTTTGAAGGTGGTGCCAAAGTTCACTAACTGTCTGGGTAGCAGATGACCAAAACGCCCCTCCACAGTAAGGGTGCGTGAGTACTCTGGTTCCAGCGTATGCTCCACACATCCCACCACTGCAGGGCGCATCCAGGTGTGCTGTCACGGTCAGTTTGAATGCCTTTATCAGTGACTGTGCCATGCCACATATATAAAGATGGAAAGTCAAGTCCATGACCTCCAGGAATACATATTCTGACTTTGCACTGATAACCTTATTTAGTCCACAAAACACAGATAGGACGTAGTTAATGTTATTATTCCTATTTCAGAAATGAGGAAACTGGCTAAAATACTTTATATGACTTTCAGCAGGGTCACACACCTAAAAAGTGATGGCACTCGACTCAAACATTACGGTGATATATATCCACTTGGCTAGGTTATATGTCCACTTGGCTAGGTTACAGCCTGCAGTTATTCAATCAAACACTAATCTAGGTATTGACGTGAAGGTATTTTGTAAATGTTATTAAAATCCATAATCACTTGACTTTAAATAAAGGAGATTGTGCTACATAATCTGGGTGGAAAGGCCTTAAAGCATAACTGAGGCTTCTCTGAAAAAGAATAAATTCTGCCTGTGGACAGCATCTTCAACCTTGCCTGAGAGTTTCAGGATGCCCTTCCTAATGGTCTTCCCTGCAGATTTCAGATTTACCTAGTCAGCCCTCACAATCAAATCAGGCTTTTGCTTGCAAGAACTCTCTTATTATGTATCTCCTGCTGGCTCTACTTTCTGGTTGAACTCCGACTGATGAAATTACTCCTGTCCTCTTACATGGCAAAGGGTTATGGTTATTCTAGTCAGTTTATCGGGCTCTACTCAAGAAACACACAGGGTCTGGAAGCAATACAAAACTTAGCACCAACTGGGACTTCCTACAAGCTTTCTAACGAAAAACAATTTTAAAAATTACAAGACATAAATATGTGGATTTTTGATAAAGACCCTGAACTCTTAGTCATCTTTACATACATAATAGGTGCTTGACAAATGCCTAACAAGTGAATGAATGAGGGAATGAATGACTAACTTGGTTTGGCTGGAGTCCTCTTGTGCTTTATCTCTCAGATTCATCACTGCAATGATTGGGACGCATAGCATAGAAATATATACATATATTTATTTATTTAATTCCTCCAAACTCTATGAGATGTCATGTCAGAGATTATCAATTCTGAGATGCATTCATTTCCTCATTTTAATATTTCTGAAATAGAGATGCATTGTACAAAACACAGAATATCATAACTTATTTGGCATTGGTTTGCCTTTCTTGGTAGTTCATAAAATGAAGGTATACTTTATGATTGACAGCATTTTATTTTAATTGAAATATAGTATTATCACCATGTTCATTTTTCAGATGAGTTCTTCAGGCACAAAGGCTAAGTACCTTTCCCAAGGTCACAAAATTAGTAAATGGCAAGTCAGGGTTTGAACCCAGGCTGTCCGGCACTAAAGCAGGAGTTTCTGCAAATTGGCACCATTAACATTTTGGACTAGATAACTCTTTGTTGTGGGGGCTGTCCCATGCCGTGTAGCATGTTTAACAATATCCCTGGTCTCTACCCACGAGATGCCAGTAGCATCCACCCCCAAGGTGTGACAACTAAAAATGTTTCCAGACTTTGCCAAATGCCTCCTGGGAGGTCAAATCTCTCCTAATTGAGAACCACTATTCTAGGGTATGTTTAATCACTATGCAATATATATTTTTCCCTAAAAATGGAAACATGCCCAGGGTGACTTCTACTGCAGCCAGAAACAAGTTGGGTCCACCCCAGAAAGCAGGAATACTTTTCCCTGAAGATGGTCCTTTTCCCCAATTTCTTCCTTGACTCTTACTCTTCTCTTACAGCCCTCTCCTCTTTTTCAACTTTGCACAGTTCTTCAGGCAGTATTCTTTCCAACTGCTTGCCAGGTCCCACATCTGTTCATTTTGTTGGCACTTAATTTGGGACTGCTCTGGAGGTGCTGACAGCATTAGTACTCCTGTTCCTCCAACTGCTGAACAATCTTAATTGAACTGTCCCTGTCTCCTTGGTGCTGCCTTGTACCAGCTCCACCCCATACTCCAGAAGACGGGTGACAGGCACTATCTACTTGCTCCAGCTTTGACCAAATAAAGAAACCAAGAAGAGACTTTTCAAAAGCTAGTAGCACAGTGAAACTCAGGAAACTAATGAACACGATTTGACTGTAATAGGTTCTTATTCAAGAATAAATCTGTTCTCACGAGCCTGTAAGTTACGAGGCCATGTATGTGGTGGATGAGTCCATGGCCTCTAAAGCAAAATGGCCTGGGTTTCAATCCCAGCTCTGCCTGCTTCTCAGTAACTGTGTGAGCTTGAGCTACTCAATTTTTCTCTGCCTCAGTTTCCTCCTCTATCAAGGGGGAAAATAGCAGCTTTATCTAATGTAGTTGGTGTGAGGAGTAAGTTTATAATGCATTTAAAAGGGCCTGGCCCATGTAAACACCAGAAGAAGTGTTTGCAATTATTAGTGGCTCAACTTCAAAACAATTGTGGTGCACTTTTGGTTTAATTCGATCGGCTGGATTTGAATTTTTAGGTTCATTTTTTAAAACGGAATACTCATGTTGAAATACTGAACCTAAAACTAGCAAAAATATGTAAGTCAATTGCTTACATATATTCAGAACAGGATATCATTTTAGATTTAGTTTATGCACACACATACATGCAAACTAGTAAATTCTAGTGATGGTAAAATTATTAGTGTTTTAACAACAATCACTCCTGACTATCTGATATACTATATGATGGTACATATTGGTTATTACAACATATAGCTATAGATATAAAACAATGATCTCAAATCCTGAAGTTCTATCTGAATCAACAAATTAAATAATAACTAGGATGTTTTAATATTAATATTAATATGCTTGATTAGATTTTAATCCTTTGAAAATTGAGAGAGGCCTATATGATATTTGTGGTGCTACTTGTGGCCTTTCTACCTGATGTGTAACTTCCAGGAAAAGGACAATCTGAAGGGGCTCAGTAGTCAAGTAACCTCTGAGCTTTTCCTACACAGCCCCTCCTCACATTTATTACAGCATTCTGTGTTAGCCACCAAAACTGAGCAAACCTCATCCCATTAGCTAGTCTCCAAAGAAGGTAGCACCTGTTACTAATCCCCCTGCTAATCTCC
Source organism: Pan troglodytes (assembly GCF_028858775.2). NCBI lineage: Eukaryota > Metazoa > Chordata > Mammalia > Primates > Hominidae > Pan > Pan troglodytes. The sequence goes on from NC_072404.2 coordinate 37,676,975, forward strand.
CCAGCACACCCTGGATCTTCACTTCTGCCCATCACATGAGATGTGCAGCCTGGGAGGCTTCCCTTTGGGTCCCTCTAGAATTAGAAGTCATTCCCATTTACTATAAGCCAGGTGTGCATCATTTCACTGAAAACTGTCACCACCATCCTATGAGCCAGATGCTTTCATTGTGTCCATTTTACAAATGGAAAAACTGAAGCTGAGAGAAGGTAAATAAATTTCCCCCAAGTCAGTTAGAAAATCTGTGCAAATACCCTATTGCCTGTATCTCAACCAGCCACTGAGATTCCTTGTTTACTTCTTTGAAAGTGTGCTGCCTGTTGTCCATACCTCCTAAGGAAGCAAAATTGAGTTCACTCTCCCATTCCCCCTTGGAGAATCACCACCCCATAGCTTTCTATCCAAAGCATTACAGGAGCTTTCATATTCTCTGTTGTCCTGCTTCAGGCAGGTGGTATTTTCAGTGTGTTAATTTTTTAAATCATAAGTTAAATCCATTGGTTCGAGGGCACAAAGGGTTACTCTACAGAGGCAGAAGTGATGTTAACAGACCAAATTATATATATGTACAGGTCACCATGATCAGTAAGGAGGAGAAAAGTCAATGAAACCTATTAGTTCTGAAACAATAGATAAGAAGAGAGAATTCTACTTCAAATCAAGTTAACCTTACAATCTCACAGTTTTATTGTCATATAGTTATTACCATAAATATTCAGAATATTTTGACTTAACATACAGATGTCTTTTCATTTGCTCAAAACCATGCTTCTGAAATGAGATTGACTTTGGGAGAGGAAGTACTATTTTTATATCATGGTGTATTAAAACATAGATAAAAGGCCGGGTGTGGTGGCTCATGCCTATAATCCCAGTACATTGGGAGGCCGAGACAGGTGGAATCCTTGAGCCCAGGAGTTTGAGATCAGCCTGGACACCAAGGTGAAATCCCACCTATAGAAAAAATACAAAAAATGAGCCAGGTGTGGCGGTGCACAGCTGTAGTCCTGACTACTTCCTAGGCTGAGGTGGGAGGATCACCTGAGCCAGGGAGGTTGAGGCTGCAGTGAGCTATGATCATGCCACTGCACTCTAGCCTGGGTGACAAAGTGAGACCTTGTCTCAAAAAATATATATATATAAAATAAAAAATTATTTTGGCTTGTGGCATGGGGAATTAGTTCCCTGAAATTCAGCAAGATGCATCCAAGAGGGCTGTTTCTTTAAAAAAGACAACAGAGTTAGCTGGCTAGAAATTATTTGGAAAATAGATTTTTTTTTGTACACAGAAATGTATTTCAAAGACAATAAATGAAGATGATTGTATTTCATATATTAGTACTCAATGTTTGCCCACATAGTTGAACTAATTTTTGTCTTCTTGACCTTAAATGTCTGGCTAGACCAAGCACTTTTTCATATTTTAACCTGTAGTAATATTTCATATTTTAACCTGTAGTTTTGGTGATCAAGAGACACTAGGGCTCAGAAACAGATGTCTTCCAAGCTCTGTTGATTCACCATATCAGTCTGAGGACTCCAGCATCCTGAAACTCGGCTTGCATCCCTGAAATGGAGTGGTGGTACAGGTTCATTATCATCACAAAGAAAGGATGCTAGCCTTTAAGGCTACACTTTCTTCCATGTTATTTACAACTCAAAGGGCCTGTTTCAAGTTCCATTTTAGCTCCCTGTGTAGTACACTGCCAAGCACATGAATTTTCAATGAAAATGTTGGAATGAAATTTCAGCATTTCTTAACAGAGAAGTAATCACCAAGATACGAGTTAATGCTTTACGGAGGTTATGTCTGGCTCCATTCTATTACAGAATGAATCAAGGTGAAAAAAAAACATAAATAATGAATTGTGTCCTATTTGGGTCATGTAGGAAGGGAGGTTATTGGTAGCAATCAACACTGGGTCAGAAAGACAAAGCCAGAACCTGGAGCCAGAAGGGCAGGCAGCAGGTGTGAAATTAGAGATGTGACGATGGATAAACTTAGAAACAGCAGACAAAAGACACAAAAATCTGAATAAGACAAGTGGTGGGGTGATTTCATGATTTAAGGCAACCCAAGTGATCAAGTCTGAGAGCTGTGGTCTGGGACCAAGACAAGAGCAGTCTAGAGAAATTTAAAGAGATGCTGTGTCATCCCCTTTGAAGGACCAAGTGCAAACTTATATTTGTCCTTAAACAGAGTTCTCCAATCCCAGCCTCATAAAACCGGTTCAGCTATAGCTACTGAACGGCATCTGTGTGCTGGCTTTCCATCTCTGCTCTTGAGCACAAAGAACAAAGTTTTTCAAAAGGAACTTGCACAGTCCACTTCATAAATCTCCCTTCAGCTTGCTACCTTCCGCCCACATCTCAGGGTTGTATGCCAGCTAGATCTACAGCAGTTATATTTTTAAACCAGCAATTATCCTCATTCCTGCTCACTGACATGCCATACAGTTAATCTGGTTTAGGTCCAAGGTAAAAAAAGGGAAAATATATAAATTCACATAAACATAATTCACATTGGCTCAAAATTACTCAAATGGTTTTCAAGCAGCTCCAATCTGAATTACAGGTCAGTTTCAAAGTCAATTTTATATGAAACATGCATCAATTACAAAATTTTTCCAAAACAACTGTAAAAGAAGTCAAAGTCCAAGATCTTAATTAAAATATAGTTTACTTTAGAGAAGGTAGAGATTATCATGGGAAAACTCTATCACATCAAGACAAATATAATAGCTTGAATTACATGTATAAAATTAACAGACTGGAAGGGAAAGCTTTATGACAAGAAGTTCCGAGAAGAACTTAGTGATTCTACATCCAACTTTATTCATCTATATCCAAATGTTAACATATACCTTGATTTTTCTCTTTGTTAATTAAATATGAATGCTTACCCCAGCTATAATAAGAGGAATCTAGTGAAAGCAAATAGCAGACCTAACATAATCCCTTTCCCTTTAGCTATAGTCAACTCACTCTAAATGTTTCCAAGGCAAGGATACGTAGATTAGGCAAATTGATTCCTTTTTTCCTATTATCAGTTGTCTTCTTCAGTTATCACAAAGGTTGAACATTAAGCTACCAAATATATAAGAAATTGCCTCAAGAACAACTTGGGTAAAAGATACCCATGCCACACAGACAATTATAACATGATTATCTTGAGTTTTTTCTTCTATTTTAAATGCTGCCTCGTACCATTTATAATAGCAAAAATTGCTGTCCAATCAAAAAGTGTTTGGAAGAGAAGACTCCAGTTTAATTATGAAGGGTATCATTACTATAAAGCAATGACAGGGTGTGCTCAAGAATGAATCCATTATCACAGAAGAACCACTTATGCGACAATGATGTTTTTTCATCTGCCCCCAATATCTCCATTTCATCTAGTTCCTCCTACTTATCCTCACCACAAGGTAAGGTATCTGAAAGTGCTGAACACACCGCCTGATGTAAAGCAGGTATACAATGATATTCATTCATTTATTTCAAATATTCACTTATCCCATCATCCCTCTGGAACCAATCCATTTGCTACCCAGGATAGAATTTAAGGTACTTTAAGTATCTAATCGCAAGTAAGCCTTACTGCTTTCCACTCTGGTCTGTGGGCTATGAGTCTGTATCCTTTAATAAATTCCTGCTTCACACAGTAAGAACTGTGCTTTCCTATCCCAATCTCTGCCTAATAGCCCAACCTAAATGCGTTCCAGCAGTCCCAGCCCCAGGCCTGGCCTGGCCCTCCAGTATTTCCAACACTCAAGGCTCAGCTTATGCATCACAGTCCTTCAACCTGGGTCTTGTCAAGATGTGGCTGTATCTTCCTAAAAATCCCTGCCTAGCCAGGAGGGTGGCAGCCTGCCACCAAATAACCTCACTGTGAAAATCTGCCCAAATGCCAGTGTTAATATTGACAAAATTGGCCTAGACTGATGCTACTTAAGCATTTTTCTGTATTAATGATATATGCATGTACTCTGTATTTCACTGAATCCAGAGAATTTTTATCTGGGTTTAGTTAGCCTTAAACAGCTACACTAACTTCTCTGTGTCTTGGTTTTCTAACCCGTGAAAGGCAATAATATTAGGATCCACCACAGAGGTTACTGTGATAATTTTTATATATTAGCAACTTAGAGAACTGTCTGGTAGATAACACATGCTTATGTAAATGTTATTGTTTGTATTTGCGGGGGAAAAGGAAAGATTAACAAGAGGAAAGCATACACATTTATTTAACATAAGTTTTATGTGACATGGGGGCCTTTGAAAATGAAAACCCAAAGATACAAGTAGACTTGTATTATTTTATGATTAGGTTTGACGAAGAATGAACAGTTGTGCAGAAGTATATTGGGGGACAAAAAGGTATGATCTAATAGTAATAAACGGGGAAAACTTAGCAAGGCCTGTCTGTTCAGATTTTCTCTGTGCCCCATGTCTTCAGAGATAAGGAAGTTACTTTCAGCCAGGTATGGGGGGGGGCACCTCTCAAATGAGGGTCTCATGACCTGCCTCAGAGGAGAAGTGTGAGGGAAAGCCAGAGAGCAACCTTTCTATGTTTGCCATTTTCTCAAATGCCAAGGTACCAGATTTGGGGGGGTATCATGTACTGAACCTTGTTATATTATTCATACTATTACTATTGACTTCCTCTAGTGAGTAAGCTACCAGATGCATGAAGATAAAAACTGTCCCTTTCATTCTTAAAACCCCTCAAACCTACATGGTGATTTGCACATCTCAGGCTGTAAGTGATTGTCAAATAAAATTGAATTACTGAGTACTTTAAAAAGATATCTGGAAATATCATGATAACTATGATATAGCTGTAGAAAGTAAGACCACAGAAACCAAACTGTCTTCTTAAGAACAGAAAATCACTAAAAGAGCCAGGAATGCAAGTCAGTCATAAGCCCATGCTGCTGGTTCATGGACAATCTTCATATGACACCATTTTCCTGGTGTGAGAACAGATGCGTTTATTCTGACCTTACGTCATGCAAATTTACTTATCCCTGGGCAAGGACAGGTTATGGGGTAGCTTTGGCATTGCTCATTCATTCCTGTATTTATCAGGTAGCCCTGCACCAGGTCCTGCTTTAGGTGTCAGGAGACTACAGTAAATCAAACAAACCGCATTGGCTCAAAAACCGACATTTGGGAGAGCTAGACAAAACAAAATACTAGTTTATATTAAATTATGATAAGTGTGAAGCATAATATTGAGGGGCTGCTCCATCAGATCACCTATCATGACAGTATCAGTTCCTGGCACATTTATTGGTACCCCTTTCTGGAGGCAATGGACTGGAGGTCCCCACCACTTGGTCAATGAAGTGAAATGTATGGATTTGATGCTGAGAGGGGTTTGACATTGCTATTCCTCTATCAATCCTGGTGTAAAAAATATACACTGTACTCCATAGCCCGTCTAGGGAAGAATCCTACTACCAGGCATGGACAGAAACTTAAGTGGCTCAAGAAGACCCAGCAGCTCAAAATGAGGCAGTACCCCTGGATGGGAAAGGTATACCTCCTATCCAGCCACAGGTAGAGAGATACCCGCCTATAGGTAAATGGTCCCAATCCTGACACAGGCTCCATCCCAAATATCACCACAAGATAAACAGAGTTAATTACGGTAGGGTTAAATTTCTTTTCGCAGATAGAAGATAGGCTACATTAGATGATGTGCTCTAAATTCCCAGAGATTATTTTACAGGAAAAGAAAATTCTTACAGCTATCAATTTCACTTTAAGGTTTTCGAGGGCCCTTCAAGATTTTATGTCCTCTCACAAATGCCACAAGCACAAATAAATATTGCTCTTTAAAACAAATTAATGTCAACCTGAGTATAAATGAGTCAGACCTATGAGTCTCCAAGCATTATGTTTCATTACCCTGCCAAAACCAAGCCTTTCTAGACTAGTCTTAAGGCTCTGGTTCTGTGAATAGGCCTGCTGAAGAAATATTTCACCTAATAATATCAACTGTCTTAAGATTCACTTTGGATAAACTGCTTTTTCTTATAGAAACTGAATGAAAAAAAAAACTGAACAAGAGAAACATGAAAAACCACAGAATCAATCAATAATGCTTCCCTGTCCCCAATTATTACATTAAACTGCATTAAGAGCCTGGCCAGCTATTGGTCCATGCTTCATAATCCTTCATGTTTCTTCCAAATAATCACACTCTTCAAAGTAAGATATTCCTATATAATCATGATGCTTGATCAACTTGCCTTATCAAATGACTTGCAAAAAATATCTATACCTCTGCTCTGGGAAAGCCCCTGTGAGAAATAACATATTGAATAGTTTAGATTCAAATCACTGCCCTGATTTAAACCCTATGGAAAAAATAATACTACAGTAAATAATATTGAGTGCTACCCACAACCCCATATATCAAAGACTGTCAAGGACATTTAGTATTGAAGGCCATTCCAGTACTAAGCCCCAGGAGATTTACAAGAGGTCGGGGTGATTAGGTCTCCTTAATTAGAAAGTAAATTTATTTATTGATTTATTGTATCAGACAGATCAATTAGTAGCTACCAATTTTTTTAACATGTTCATTTTCTATTTCAATGATAGATATCAATTAAATATTAATCAGAATCTCCCACCTCACCTGTAGTTTCAATGTTCTGAGCTCAAGTTAAGCATGACAGGGACATTCTATGTTCCAATTTTATTCCATCCTGGCTTCAAAGTTTTGGAAACAGAATACCTCACACTACATGAATACAATTTGCAACAAACTGCTAACTGAGGCAAAATAGTATTCATTTGTGTATAGGTATATGTCATGCATGTACCCTCAGGCCAGCTCTGTAACCCCATGAACACCCAAGTGATTTCTCCTTCATCCCAGAGCAAAGAGGGAGAAAGAGCTGCTTAGCTGTGCACGTTGAGGAGGTGATCTGGAAATCTGCTTGTTCCTCTGAAGACTATGAACCATTCATTCAGAGCTTCCTCAGGCCTCCAGCTCCTGAGTCTTTCTGCTGTTCTGCAGCACAAATGAGCTTCCCTCTTGCTGCATTCCTTCTCTGTAGGCTTTCTGCTTTTATAGTCTGCTAAGTCAGTTACTAGTCCATATCATTTCCAGCTTTCAATTTTTTGTTGACATCTATTTTCTTCTGTCATTTCTGCTTCCCTTTTGTTCTTGTGCATTTATACCTTCGTCATTGCCTTGCTGTCACATAAAACGGTTTCATGAAAGAGTAGAGGAAAATCCATGTATTTAATGTGCCCTGCGTAGCCAGAAGCCTCTACTATACTATGTGATACCACTCCACTCCAAGCTAAATCTATCTGAGCCAAGATGGCTAAGTTCCCTGGTGGGACAGACTAATGTAAAACAAACTGAATGGCATTGCTTTTCTTCTTTCCTGTTTCTTCATTGCCATGGATCAGGTTACGTGCAAATAATAATAATAATCAGCAATGCTATAAATAAATCATATTAAGGCAGGGCTTACAGATAAATCCCAAAGTTCAAATGTAAGTATCTTGCCAATTGTTTACTAACTTGTCAAGATATTAAAAATAGAAAACTAACACTCAAGACAACAGAAATAGTTGAGCCATGGTGCCAGGGCATAACCCAAGAACTCGGACTAGACAGTACAAGCATATCAAATAAATATTTAGCTTAGGTATCAGAGCACTGTCATTAAGAGCACAGGGCCAGGAACCAGGCTGCCTGGGTTCACATACCACCTCTGCCACTGACGAGCTGCATAACTTTAGACAAGTTACTTAACCTCGATGTGTCTCAGTTACTGTATCTGAAAACGGGAGTGATAATAATAAGAAAGCCTCATATGGTGGTATGAGCAGTAAACAAATTAAAACTTGTTAAGTACTTAGAATACCCTCTGACACATAGTAACTACTACACAAGTATTGAGAAAGGTAGTTGAGGAAATGAATAAGTGAAAATAATATGGATTCTTCTGGTCAAGAGAGAAAAAAAAGACCCTAACCTCAAGCCACCATTTTAAACTAGAACTTAACCTGTATTACCCTTAAAAAAATGAGGGCAAACCAACACGTAAAAAGAAACCAAAAAAGCAAGATCTTCACTTTTGAGCTTCCAGGAAATCAGGCCTCAAGATTTACAAACACTGTGTCTTAATGGGAATTTTTCAGCTGCACCAGGCTTTACCTTAAATGCTTGCCTAGGGGAAAATCCAGTCCACCTGTTAGAGGCTGGCCCTGCAAGGGTAAGTGTTGAAACCCCAGGTTGCTTGGTGACATCTGGGCATCCACGCCTGTGGTGCTCCCAACCTACCCTCCACTTGGCAGGTGTAGGTTGCGTTTTCTGGCTCCTCTGAGCAGCCTCATTGCCTGGGAGCCAGGCTGTGCTGCACTCTCCCTGCCTGTCTTAAGGAAGATTCCTGTGAAGCCCCCAAATCTGCACTTATGCTCATCCTCTCCACCATTCCTCTTCCCTTTTCTACCCCTATTTCTTAGGTGGAATCTGCCTGAAAAGCCCAAAGCCTGACCTGGAGATGAACCAATCTTCTGGGCATCCATTCAGACAAGGGCTAGGGTTGGCAGCCTGTGGGCTCAACGTCCTACCCATACACTGAGTCCCTGCTTCCCTTTAACTCCCTGGTACTAGTACTGTCTCCTGTTTGCTACCAGTATACCATAGGACAGGAGTCAATCCTAACCATCTGGACACACAGATATCTCCAGGATGCTCCCCAAAAGTTTCCTTGACATCTTGTCTCTTTTTCCCCTCCCCCTAAATCAACACTATTCTGGACATCCATTCTGCTCCTGTCTCTCCAGCAAAGCCACCCTCCTCAGAACCAGCTGCTCCCTGCAACCTCCAATCCCTGGGCAGAGGAGACATATGCTCTTCATGGGGTGAGGTTGGGGTGGCCTGGGGAGAACTCTCCTGAGATAGTAAAAGACAGAAAAAGCCAAAGGAGACTGATCTCAGGGTATAGCCACCTTGTTAAGTCTTTTTTTTAATCACCATTTTTATTAAGAAATATTTTACACATATAATATGAAAATCTATGGAGTTGTAAAAAATAATAAAATTATCACATGTTCCTACAAGCCAGCTTAAGAAATAGGATACACAAATAATTAATTAAAAGATCCTTTCCCAATTGTATACTCCCCTGGCTCCCTCGAAGTTGATCACTGTCCTTGATTAGCTCTTATTGAGCCCAACGTGAGGAAAACAGCATGGCCTCTCCAGAAAATGTGGTATGACTATTTTCTGATTCCAGCTATTCATCCTATTTTCCTTTACATCCTGTCCACCAGAAAACTCATAGTCAAGTCTCCATCCTAACAGTTTAACCCTTCTAATATGCCTGATTTCTTACCACTATTCATTCTATTAACCCTTATGTGCATGTATATCCATGACTGAGTTTTCAGTAGAAGAGGGAATCACTCAAGGAATCAAAGCCATTCAGAAATGCTCCCTCAAAGCCTAAAGCAAACTCAGGCTACTGAAAAATCAATGTCCAAATGATAAGGTAGGTTGACTCTCATCTGGCACCTACTCTAACCCTTGTCTGGTGCATCTTTAGGATGGCACAGGCTAGAAAACATAAAGTACACTTTCTATCCATTCTTGAAACTAGAGTTCTAGATGTGACTTAAGTTTCCTCCAAGCAGTCATTATTGCATAATACTTGAATTCAAAACTGAGTTAAGAGGAGATAGAACAGGTCTCATGCAGATTGTTTGGGAGTGAGAGAGATGGGCATGAACACAGCGGACGCTGTGCATTCTTGTAGTTAGCGATTCTGAAAGGAGTTTCTAGTCTGTAGACAGTAAGTAAATGATGCGATCCTAAGGTCAGAAGTTGGGACACTGGCTCCCCAATTTCTCACCTTCCAGGATGCGGCAGGGGGAGACATTCCCTTAATGGTCAGTTCTATATGGTGTTATTTCAGGATTCATTCCTGGAAACCAAGTCAAGAACCTTCTCCTCCAGTTCTTCCAGTGATTTTGTAAACATTTAACTCCTCATATCAAATCATCTCCTGCTGAAAATAACCAAAGGGTTTACTGCTGTCGGCAATTTAATTCTGGCTAATATGTGGACTAGAGAGAGAGAAGTTGACAGAGTAAAGCTTGATAATAAAAAAACACCAGCTCATGCTTTTATCAAGAAAATAAGGCATAACCAGATATCTATTTTTAAATAAAATTGCTTACTTTTAATTTTATATAATGCTTTTACTGTTATTAATAACTTTTTTTTAGCATGGCCATGTTATCAATTATCAATAATAATAAAACATAATTATTTGCAGAACATTGATGTTGTATCAAGCACTACATAAGTATTTTATACACTTAGCTCATTTAAGCCTTACAAGTCTATGAGATATGTATTTGTATCCATTCTATAGGTGAGAAAATTAGAGTAAAGAGAGGTTAATTAGTAATTTTCCAAGGTCAAACAGCTGATAGGTGGTAGAGATAAAATCTGAAACCTGTCAGCCTCCAAAACTCACCTCTTAAACTCTTTATTATACTCTCTCTGTAAGCTTATGAAATTCACGGCATGAAGAATGAAAAAGGAGTCTGCCTTGATAATATCCGACTCTTCTTTAAGTATCCTCTTGTGTGATATCCTTGGCCCCTCTTACAAATTCTTCAGATTGTTTTGTGTAGACTCTATTTAACAATCTTCAGGAAATACTTTGGAAACACTAATGGAATTGAACTGTTAAAATATAAAATCTCATTGCCCCTAGCAAGAATTCTCTCTAAAATTAGAGCCAGGTTTTGCTTATAATTTAACAGTCTTTTCCCCATCATTTGCATAGTGATAGAGCTTTTATAGTTTTAATTCTGAATTTATATTCCAGAAATGTCAATCTGGAGGCTGTAATCCTAGTAACTTTTCTGCATGCCTATTTTTCTGAATATGTATAAATGTTTATTTTCTTTAAGCAGCACATTTCAGAGGTAAAATGTATTTGGAAGACTTTAATCTATGCACAAGCCATCATTAAACTTCCCTGGCATATCTTTCTCTTACAGTTAACCAAATTACATTTGGGTATTTGAAGCAAATGAGGATATAACAAAGTGATTTGGGTGGACAAAATGTATGAACTGCATCCTGTTTATGCAACATTTTTACAATTGTATAAGCTGACAGCTATGCTTAGAGAAACAGTGGAAGAAACAAAATCGTTCACTCAGTGGCTTATAAGAAAAAGAAAAAAATGTCAATTTTCAAGATAAAAGTGTGGAGTCAAGAATGAGTTTTATTTTTTTTTTTAATTCTCATTACAAAGTCCTTGAAAGAATGTCAAGAACAACACAGTTTATGACTATTGGGAAAGTGGATCTCCTCTTAGAATTGGAAGCCTCTATCCTTTCTTTCTGCGTCTCTCTATATAAAGATGTTTCTGTCAGCTTGGGTGCATTTTCATCAAATTTGGAGTATGCATTTGGGAAGCTAGGACTAAACATAGAGCAGTGACATATGTTGAATCAACTTGGGCAGGGAGAGCTGGGGGGACTCCGAGTGGCTGATGCTGAAACACTGCAGGGAGGCCTCTAACCAGAGAAAACATACAGAGGTCTTCATTGAGGGCTCCAGAATCAATCATTCCAATGGCAGATACTCTAAACTGCTCTTCTGATTTTGGACTGAGTTGCTTCTCACCTGGACCACACAACATAACTCAGATGCACTGATTTTCAACCCCAGCTGCATGTTAGAATCACTTGGAGAACTTTTAAAGACTGTGGGTGCCCAGGTCCCAGCCAGACTAGATCAATTGGAACCTGGGGGTGGGAGGTGGGAGGAGGACAGGACAAGTGGCCCCAAGACACTTGCATTTTTAAAAGCTCCCCAGGTGAGTCTAAGGTATAGCCAGAGTTGAAAACCACTGGTTCAGGGTGAATAGCAGCTGGAATTTATATAATCATGGTTAATGATTCTCTTATGAGTAACACGGAGGAGGCCAGCTAGTATTATACAAAGTTAAAATGACATTTTGCTTAGGAATAATTGGAAATATTTTTTGTCAAGTGTTTATGTCTGTGTCTGACAACACACTTACAAGAAAGCTTAGACACTGAAAAGTTAGAAGCCTATGGGAGCTCAGAAGTGAGATTTGGGTTGTGCACCGTGGCTCATGCCTATAATCCCATGTTGGAGAGGCAGACATGGGAGGATTGCCTGAGCCCAGGAGTTTGAGACCACCCTGGGCAACAAAGTGAGACCTGATTTCTAAATTAAATAATAAATTCTTAACATAATAAAAGAAGTGGGATTTGCTCTCAGCAGAGCCAAGCTCAGCGATATCTAAGTCCTCTGCTTATACAAAGATATTCTCTAGACATAGGTGTTATAATTTCTACTTCCTAAGATGACCTTTTTTTCTATTCAGCTTTTTTCTATTCAAGATCTCATTCCTGTGTAGCTCTGGTTTGAAGCCAATAGAAACTTGAGTTTTAAAATCCTGATGTGAGGTTTCTATCATTTTGGCTAGCACTGTTCATTTAGAGTAACTTAACTTCAGTAGAGGAGGATAAATTAGGATCTCCCAAAAAACTTTAAAGGGACCTGCTCTTTTTTTAAGAGTTTTTCCTAAGCATCCTGTATGGATTTCCTTCATTCTCTTTAAGACTCAATGGAATTTTATTGTATATATGATCTAGTGTCTTCCCTCATACCTCACACAGGACAGACAATCAATATTTGTTGACTTAACAAATTAAATATTTAACTATTCTCCCAAATGATGGGTAGGGGCATCTGGTTGATAATAACAGACATATTCAAGGAAATAATTTGTAGCAAAGCTGAGTAGAAGATTCCTCTGAGCTGACAAGCATTTCCCATGTCTCCCATGCAATCAGCTTTGAATTCCAACTTCAGGGACAGAAGGCACTTGCTTGTTGCCTTATAGGCATCATGACTGGCACAAATAAATCTCTTCCTTGCAGCATTTTAGACAAGTGTGATCAACAAATCAATGAAAGCTACAGGCACCTGTTTTCTCGAAAGAGCCTTTTCTTTCCAGTGTCATTTCCTCCAGCAGCTCCTCCTTCCTTTTGGGAACCCCCGAATTTATATATAAGCAGGGTTCAGAAGGAAGACAACGTTTTACTCGATGCCTCTCTCATTCAAGTAAATGGGCACTGGCCCATGCTCTGTTCTGCTGCTGGAACCAACTGGAGAGTCCAAAGCATCACATTTTTCCCAGAGGGAAAACTGATGGAAAAAAAAGATGGAACTTCAATGTTCAATCAATCCCAACAAATCAAGAAGCTTTCAATGCTGCTTCATTTACATAAAAGTAGAGCTAACAGCCAAAAAGCAGTCTTTAATTCAGGTATCAATGTATAATTCTCAAATATATGGCTCAACCTGCCAGAGTTATAGAAATGACCTGGTAGAAAATGTATTCCTATCCTTGAAGGAGCTAAAAGTAGACATTTCTGTGTGTGTGTGTGCGTGTGTGTGTGTGTGTGCGTGCGCATGTGTGTGTGTGAGAGAGAGATGAGAGAGACAGATTCATCACTATCAAGATAAGAGCTGAAGAATTTCTTTAAACAGAGCCCCCACTGTTAAGTGGACTCCAAAGGATAAAGGTTTCTCTCACTGACTTGAACCTCATTATTAATTATATTTATTATTAGTTTCTTTCCTTGAATATGTCTGTTATTATCAGCCAGATGCCCCTACCCATCAGTGGGGAGAATAGTTAAATATTTAATTTGTTAAGTCAACAAATATTGATTGTCTGTCATATGTGAGGTACTAGGAAAGACAGTGGTTCACACATACAATAAAGTTCCACTCAGTCTTTAAAGAGAATGAAGGAAATTGATACAGGATGCTTAGGAAAAACTCTTAAAAAAAGAAAAGATGTCCGATGTGTATAGTATCTTGCATTTGTGTTTTAAAAAGTATTTACATTTATATTTATATGTTCACATAATTACATCAAAATCTTTTGGTGCTATACACAAGAAACCACTGACAAACTCTGAAGACTAGGGCGTCTCTAGGGTGGAAGGGAGACAATTTGCATCATAATGTTTGCCATTTTTTACATGTACATTTGTTATTTTAATAAAAAATAAAATGTCTAAGTCATGAGCAGTATTTTCTAGAGTAGAAAGATTATTTACACTGAGAATGAAGAGTGATTTCAAAGAATCATGAGTTTTCCTAATTTTCCCCAATTTTAAATCTTAAAACTATGAATTTTCCAATAAAATTAGTATTCATAAAATAATTAGGGGTTTGGCAAATATGCAAGTTGTGTCTGTCAGCATAGTCCGCTCACCCCGATTTCCATGTATGCATATGTGCACACTCCATGTCCCGTTTTTAATCCCTTTCTCTTCCTGCCCACCCCAACCCAGCCCCACACAATCTCAAACAGTCTATGCTGTAGGACACAGGTATACCTGTGATCATACATTACAGTTTGTAAACAGAATGTTATGCTTTATATTCACAATGGATGGATAGGATATATTCTATTTACCCTACACACATGCCTGTACATACACACACACACACACACACAATTATACACACACACATATTGCCTGGTATCCATGTATTTTTCAACTGTGTGTCCTGAAATGATTTTTCTTTTTCAGTGAGTCATTCATTGGCCTGTGAAATAAAATATTTTCCTACTCAGAGATTTGTAATGCCAATGTTCAAACCTACATAGTGTACTGTCATGAGAATTAAATAAACTGAAGCATGTGACAGTTCCTCACTCAGATCCTAGCACAAAGCAGTCACTCAATAAATGTTTGTGGAATATGAGTGCATTAAATATGTGTTGAATGTGAACGCAAACCTATGAATATTTTAGCAAATAACCTCTAACAGATAGAACCATGTTAGAAAACTACCAGTTGGATGGCCAAATAGGAACAGCTCCGGTCTGCAGCTCCCAGCAAGACCAAGGCAGAAGGTGGGTGATTCCTGCATTTCCAGCTGAGGTATCTGGCTTATCTCACCGGGACTGGTTAGACAGCGGGTGCAGCCCATAGTGGGCCAGCAGAAGCAGGGTGGGGCATCGCCTCACCTGGGAAAGTGCAAGGAGTCAGGGAACTCCCTCCTCTAGCCAAGGGAAGCTGCTAGGGACTGTGCTGTGAGGGACTGTGCTCTCCAGCCCAGATGCTATGCTTTTCCCATGGCTTTTGCAACCGCAGACCAGGAGATTCCTGGTCTCATGTGCCTACACCACCAGGACCCTGGATTTCAAGCACAAAACTATGTGGTCATTTGGGCAGACACCAAGCTAGCTGCAGGAGTTTTTTTTGTTTTGTTTTGTTTTGTTTTGTTTTGTTTTGCACCCCAGTGGCGCCTAGAACACCAGCAAGACAGAACCGTTCACTCCCTTGGAAAGGGGGTTGAAGCTAGGGAGCCAAGTGTTCTCACTCAGTGGGTCCCACTTCCATGAAGCCCAGCAAGCTAAGAACCAGTGGCTTGAAATTCTCACTGCCAGCACAGCAATCTGAAGTTGACCTGGGACGATTGAGCTTGGTGTGGGGAGGTGCATCTGCCATTACTGAGACCTGAGTAGGTGGTTTTCCCCTCACAGTGTTAACTCTGACTGTGTGGAACACACCGCAGTGTGGCAAAGGTCCTGGGGCTGGACTGCCTCTCTAAATCCTACTCACTTGGCAGGACATCTCTGAAAGAAAGGCGGCAGCCTCAGTCAGGGGCTTACAGATAAAACTCCCATCTCCCTGGGACAGAGCACTTGGGGGTATGGGCAGTTGTGGGTGCAGCTTTAGTGGACTTAATGTTCCTGCCTGCAGGCTCTGAAGAGAGCAGTGGATTTACCAGCACAGCCCTAGAGCTCTGCTAAGGGACAGACTGCCTCCTCAAGTGGGTCCCTGACACCCATGCCTCCTGACTGGGAGACACCTCCCAGCAGGGGTCAACAGACACCTCATACAGGAAAGCTCCAGCTGGTATCAGACAGGTGTCCCTCTGGGACAAAGCTTCCAGAGGAAGAAGCAGGCAGCAATCTTTGCTTTTCTGCAGCCTCCACTGGTGATACCCAGGCAAACAGGGTCTGGAGTGGACCTCCAGCAAACTCCAGCAGACCTGCAGAAGAGAGTCCTGTTAGAACTAACAAACAGAAAGCAATAACATCAACATCCACAAAAAGGACACCCACAGAAAAACCCCATCCAAAGGCCATCAGCATCAAAGATCAAAGGTATATAAATCCACGAAGATGAGGAAAAACCAGTGCAAAAATGCTGAAAATTCCAAAAACCAGAATACCTCATCTCCTCCAAATGATTGCAATTCCTCTCCAACAAGGGCACACAACTGGATGGAGAATGAGTTTGACGAATTAACAGAAGTAGGCTTCAGAAGGTGGGTAATAACAAGCTCCACTGAGCTAAAGGAGCATGTTCTAACCCAATGCAAGGAAGCTAAGAACCTTGATAAAAGGTTACAGGAACTGCTAACTAGAATAACCAGTTTAGGGAAGAACATAAATGACCTGATGGAGCTGAAAAACACAGCACGAGAACTTCATGAAGCATACACAATATCAATAGCTGAATTGATCAAGCGGAAGAAAGGATATCAGAGATTGAATATCAATTTAATGAAATGAAGAGTGAAGACAAGATTAGAGAAAAAAGAATGAAAAGGAACAAATAAAGCCTCCAAGAAATATGGGACTATGTGAAAAGACCAAAGCTATGATTGTACCTGAAAGTGACAGGGAGAATGGAACCAAGTTGGAAAACACACTTTAGGATATTATCCAGGAGAATTTCCCCAACCTAGCAAGACAGCCAAACATTCAACTTCAGGAAATACAGAGAACACCACTAAGATACTCCTTAAGAAGAGTAACCCCAAGAAACATAACCATCAGATTCTCCAAGGTTGAAACAGAGGAAAAAATGTTAAGAGCAGCCAGACAGAAAGGTCAGGTTACTTACAAAGGGATGCCCATCCAACTAACAGTGGATCTCTCAGAAGAAACCCTACAACTCAGAAGAGAGTGGGGGCCAATATTCAACATTCTTAAAGAAAAGAATTTTCAACCCAGAATTTTATATCCAGCCAAAAACTAAGCTTCATAAGCAAAGGAGAAATAAAATCCTTTACAGACAAGCAAATGCTAAGGGATTTTATCACCACCAGCCTGCCTTACAAGAGCTCCTGAAGGAAGCACTAAATATGGAAAGGAAAAACTGGTACCAGCCACTGCAAAAACATACCAAATTATAAAGACCAATGACACTATGAAGAAACTGCATCAACTAATGTGCAAAATGATCAGCTAGCATCATGATGACAGGATCAAATTCACACACAACAATATTAACCTTAAATGTAAATGGGCTAAATACCCCAATTAAGAGACACAGACTGGCAAATTGGATAAAGAGTCAAGACCCATTTGTGTGCTGTATTCAGGAGACCCATCTCATGTGCAAAGATACATATAGGCTCAAAATAAAGGGATGGAGGAATATTTACCAAGCAAATGGAAAGCAAAAAAAAAAGCAGGGGTTGCAATCCTAGTCTCTGATAAAACAGACTTTAAACCAACAAGGAACAAAAAAGACAAAAAAGGGCATTACATAATGGTAAAGGGATCAATGCAACAAGAAGAGCTAACTATCCTAAATATATATGCACCTAATACAGGAGCTCCCAGATTCATAAAGCAAGTTCTTAGAGACCTACAAAGAGACTCAGACTCCCACACAATAATAGTGGGAGACTTTAACACCCCACTGTCAATATCAGACAGATCGATGAGACAGAAAATTAACAAGGATATTCAGGACTTGAACTCAGCTCTGGACCAAGCAGACCTAATAGACATCTACAAAACTCTCCACCACAAATCAACAGAATATACATTCTTCTTAGCACCACATAGCAATTATCCTAAAATCGACCATATATTTGGAAGTAAAATACTCCTCAGCAAATGCAAAAGAATGGAAAACATAACAGTCTCTCAGACAACAGTGCAATCAAATTAGAACTCAGGATTAAGAAACTCACTCAAAACCACACAACTACATGGAAACTGAACAAACCTGCTCTTGAATAACTACTGAGTAAATAACGAAATTAAGGCAGAAATAAATAAGTTATTTGAAACCAATGAGAACAAAGACACAACGTATCAGAATCTCTGGCACACAGCTAAAGCAATGTTTACAGGAAAATTTATAGCACTAAATGCCCACAACAGAAAGTGGGAAAGATTTAATATCACAATTAAAAGAACTAGAGAAGCAAGAGCAAACAAATTCAAAAGCTAGCAGAAGACAAAAATAACTAAGATCAGAGCAGAACTGAAGGAGACACAGACATGAAAAACTCTTCCAAAAATCAAGGAATCCAGGAGCTGTTTTTTTGAAAAGATTAACAAAATAGACCACTAGCCAGACTAATAAAGAAGAGAGAAGAATCAAATAGACACAATAAAAAATGATAAAGGGGATATCACCACTGATCCCACAGAAATACAAACTACCATTAGAGAATACTATAAACACCTCTACACAAATCAACTAGAAAAATCTAGAAGAAATGGATAAATTCCTGGACACATACACCCTCCCAGGACTAAAACAGGAGGAAGTCCCTGAATAGACCAATAACAAGTTCTGAAATTGAGGCAGTAATTAATAGACTACCAACCAAAAAGAAGTCCAGGACCAGATGAATTCACAGCCAAATTCCACCAGAGGTACAAAGAGGAGCTGGTATTATTCCTTCTGAAACTATTCCAAACAATAGAAAAAGAGGGACTCCTCCCTAACTCATTTTATAAGGCCAGCATCATCCTGATACCAAAACCTGGCAGAGACACAACAGAAAATGAACATTTCAGGCCAATATTTCTGATGAACATTGATGCAAAAATCCTCAATAAAATACTGGCAAACTGAAACCAGCAGCATATCAAAAAGCTTATCCAGGCCAGGCGTGGTGGCTCACGCCTGTAATCCCAGCACCTTGGAAGGCCAAGGCAGGCGGATCACGAGGTCAGGAGATCGAGACCATCCTGGCTAACACAGTGAAACCTCATCTCTACTAAAAATACAAAATAATAATAATAATAGCCAGGCATGGTGGTACACACCTGTAGTCCCAGCTACTTGGGAGGCTGAGGCAGGAGAATCACTTGAACCTGGGAGGTGGAGGCTGTAGTGAGCCGAGATCATGCCACTGCAGTCCAGCCTGGGCAACAGAGCAAGACTGTGTCTCAAAAAAAAAAAAAAAAAAAAAAAAAAAAAAAAAGCTTATCCACCACTATCAAGTTGGCTTCATCCCTGGGATGGAAGGCTTGTTCGACATATGAAAATCAATAAACGTAATCCATCACATAAACAGAACCAATGACAATAAACCACATGATTATCTCAATAGATGCAGAAAAGGCCTTCAGTAAAATTCAACATCCCTTCATGCTAAAAGCACTCAACAAACTAGGTATTGATGGAATGTATCTCAAAATAATAAGAGTTATTTATGACAAAGCCATAGCCAATATCATACTGACTGGGTAAAAGCTGGAAGCATTCCCTTTGAAAACCGGCACAAGACAAGGATGCCCTCTCTCACCACTCCTTTTCAACATAGTATTGGAAGGTCTGGTCAGGGCAATCAAGCAAGAGAAAGAAAGAAAGTGTATTCAAATAGGAAGACAGAAGGTCAAATTGTCTCTGTTTGCAGATGACATGATTGTATATTTAGAAAACTGCATTGTCTCAGCCCAAAAACTCCTTAAGCTGATAAGCAACTTCAGCAAAGTCTCAGGAAACAACGTCAATGTGCAAAAATCATAAGCAATCCTATACACCAATAGCAGACAAACAGAGAGCCAAATCATGAGTGAACTCCCATTCACAATTGCTACAAAGAAAATAAAATACCTAGGAATACAACTTACAAGTGAGGTGAAGGACCTCTTCAAGGAGAACTACAAACCACTGTTCAAGGAAATAAGAGAGCACACAAATGGAAAAACATTCCATGCTCATGGATAGGAAGAATCAATATCGTGAAAATGGCCATACTGCCCAAAGTAATTTATAGATTCAATGCTATTCCCATTAAGCTAACATTGACTTTCTCCACAGAACCAGGAAAAAATACTTTAAATTTCATATGGAACCAAAAGAGAGCCCATATAGCCAAGACAATCCAAAGGAAAATGAACAAACCTGGAGGCATCACACTACCTGACTTCAAACTATACTACAAGGCTACAGTAACCAAAACAGATACATAGACCAATGGAACAGAACGGAGGTCTCAGAAATAACACCACACACCTACAACCATCTGATCTTTGAGAAACCTGACAAAAACAAGCTATGGGGAAAGGATTCCCTATTTAATAAATGGTGCTGGGCACACTGGCTAGTCATATGCAGAAAACTGAAACTGGACCCCTTCATTACACCTTATACAAAAATTAACTCAAGATGGATTAAAGACTTAAATGTAAAACCGAAAACAATAAAAACCCTAGAAGAAAACCTAGGCAATACCATTCAGGACATAGGCATGGGCAAAGACTTAATGACTAAAACAACGAAAGCAATGGCAACAAAAGCCAAAATTGACAAATAGGATCTAATTAAACTAAAGAGCTTCTGCACAGCAAAAGAAACTATCATCAGAGTGAACAGACAACCTACAGAATGGGAGAAAATTTTTGCAATCTATCCATCTGACAAAGATCTAATATCCAGAATCTACAAGGAACTTAAACAAATTTACAAGAAAAAAGAAAACAACCCCATCAAAAACTGGGTGAAGGATATGAGCAGACATTTCTCAAAAGAAGACATTTATGTGGCCAACAAACATGAAAAAAGCTCATCATCAGTGGTCATTAGAGAAATGAAAATTAAAACCACAATGAGATACCATCTCATACCAGTTAGAATGGTGATCATTAAAAAGTCAGCAAACAACAGATGCGGGTGAGGATGTGGAGAAATAGGAAAGCTTTTATACTGTTGGTGGGAATGTAAATTAGTTCAACCACTGTGGAAGACAGTGTGGCAATTCCTCAAGGATCTAGAATGAGAAATACCATTTGATCCAGCAATCCCATTACTGGGTATATGCCCAAAGGATTATAAGTCATTCTACCATAAAGACACACGCGCACATATGTTTACTGCAGTGCTATTCACAATAGTAAAGACTTGGAACCAACCTAAATGCCCATCAGTGATAGACTAGATAAAGAAAATGTGGCACATATACACCATGGAATACTATGCAGCCATAAAGAAGAATGAGTTCATGTTCTTTGCAGGGACGTGGATGAAACTGGAAACCATCTTTCTCAGCAAACTAACACAGGAACAGAAAACCAAACACCACATGTTCCCACTCATAAGTGGGAGTTGAATAATGAGAATGAACGGGCACAGGGAAGGGAACATCACACACTGGGATCTGTCAGGGGTTAAGGGGCAAGCAGAGGGAAAGCATCAGGACAAATACCTAATGCATACAGGGCTTAAAGCCTAGATGATGGGTTGATGGGTGCAGCAAGCCACCATGGTACATGTATACCTATGTAACAAACCTGCATGTTCTGCACATGTAACCCAGAACTTAAAGTTTAATTTAAAAAAAAAGAAAACTACTAGATGTTTTTCTCTTTGATTAGAGAAAACAATAAATATATCAATATGTCAATATAGTATTTTCAATTCATTGCAACATGACCAGGGTAAACACCTAAGTATTTATTTCTGGAAGTGATGCTACAGTAAACATTGAAATTGAAGAATAATGTCTAATACAATTTTCCAGAATAGAGGAGCCTTTTGTTTTTCAACACCAATTATTGTATTGGAAGAGACTTTCTATTTAAATAACAGGTTTTTACACCAACCACAGCTAATAGGGCCCATTGCATAAACAAGTGCATTGTGTAACAGTTTTAGGATGACACTTGATATATAGTCTGGATACTCGTCCCTGCCCAGCTCTCATGTTGAATTGTAATCCTCAGTATTGGAGGTGGGGACTGGTGGGAGGTGTTTGGGTCATGGGGGCAGATACCTTATGAATGACTTGGGCCAACCCCATTGGTGATAGTGAGCTCTCACTCTAAGCTCATGGGAGATCTGTTGGTTTAAAAGTGTGTGGCACCTCCCCACTGCCTTGCTCATGCTTCTGCCATGGGACATGCAAGCTCCCACTTCTTCTGCCTTGAATGAAAGCTTTCTGAGGCTTCACCAGAAGCTATGTTTCCCACACAACCTGCAGAACCATGAGCCAATTAAACCTCTTTTCTTTATAAATTACCCAGTCTCAGGTTTTTCTTTATAGCAATGTGAGAATGGCCTAATACACTTAAGAAAATAATACCCTAAAAATGAATTTCACGTTTTCAAGGCATTTGAACATGCGCTATTCCACTTCATGCTTTTCCACAATTATATGAGTTCAAGATGGTATGAAAAGAAACAGGGAATTGTCTTGAATAGTTAAGTGCTTCATCCAAGTCTCTGCCAAGAGACTTCATATCCTTGTACCTTCTGGTGGCCACGATTGCTAAGACACCATCAAATGAATGTAGGACTCCTCTCACTTAAGAATAGCTTTTCAGAGTAAGAAAAGAGATGCTATATTTGATGTACATCTCTGCTCTGATAAGTACACTGATTCAAAAAATGATTCAGTTTTTTAAAATGTACCCACTAGAATTCAAACTTTATGACATAGCTAAGGTTCTTAGCCTTAGTTCATTAATGACATTTTTGTTCATAAGTGTAATTCAGACAATAACACGATATTAATGTAATCCTTGTCATTCATTCCAGTGGCAACTTTCTCTGTGTAACATGCTTTGCACTGAAACTAGTTTATGCTCCTGGCACAGCATCTTTAAAGTAGAAAATTTATTACATAAACATTTCCAGCAAATTCAATTAGCACCACCAATACAAAAAAAAAATCACACTAGCTTACGTGAGTTGATACCGGTCTGATTTATACGGCAAAACTGTCTGACTCTTGCCTCATAATCTAAAATTTCATAGTAGGAACACTGTAAAGTTATCTGATTTGTGGTACGTTTGAGGAAGGGTAATCTCCTCTTATGCCATCATTCTCCTAAATGCCCAGAAATTTTACTCAAGGTCAGTTGGAGCACTGAATGCTCTGTGAGTCACTGATGCTCAGGCTTGCCTGCCGTTCTTTTATAGGATCTCTGTGGGCCAGAAAATCATGAAAATATAGTTCTACAAAAAAATAAATTCCTCCAACACTGAATTCTCTTTCCAATATTACAATTTCATGGGGAGAAAATGGAAGAAAATGAGTGATTATGTTCCAATTTCATTTTAAAACTACAGTGATAGTGCTACATTGTTAAACTAATCTCATTTCTAGAACATACATGTAAGGACAAAAATATCAACTTAACAAATTGTTTTTATCTTATAACCTTCCATTATGACAAAAGCAACAAAAACTCGAATGCCTTCTCTAGTAAGAGAACATGGATAGTGCTAGCGTTGATACAGGGGTCTATCCATTCTAAAATGTCAAGACACAGAAATAGTGAAGAGAAGGCAGCCTGAGTAGATGAAAACGATAAAAACTTTCTCATATTGACACAACATTCCTTTGTTCAACTGAAATCAGTGCTTTTGAAAACCCACTTGGCTGACAGCCCTGAGCCTGGGGCATTCTCCATTTCCTTTACAAATTAAGTCAGTTATTTCAACTCTGCCCCTTGCCCCAGGCCTGCACTTCCCTTTTACAGAACCTCCCTCCTACTGACTTCAGGGCACAAGTTCATCCTTCTCTAACTCTTGCTTTTCACACTAAAGTTCGTACACCTGAAAGGAAAACCTATAAATAAGCTCTCAGGACAAATGAAAATCCATCAATGCGAAGGTCAGGGAGAGCTTTCAATGATACAAGCGCACATTCATTCAATTATTCATTCATTCATTTGCCAGCACCCACCCTGCAGCAGGCCCAATGCTAGGCCTGGAGACACGCATAATAATAAAATAAGACTCAGTCCCTTGTCTCAGAGGTGTTTACAATCCGGTCAGTGTAACTAACATAAATTAAAGTTAGGATGCATGTGCTAAGAGTAGTATAAATAAAATGCTATGGGGGACCGAAGAATGACCCTTGCACTAAAGTCTCTTTGCCTCTGGGTCCTCTTATTTATCAGGGTCTAACGTCACCAAGCAGCAGCTGAAAGGAAAGAAAGACAATGCTAGCAGTAGCAGCAGCCTCAGCAGTGCTCATGACCCTGAGTGGGAACTGGGGAGGGGTGGAGCTCACAAGACTTATTACCCAGCTTCTTACATTTTGATAAAGGGAGGAAACTTCCCTCCACTTCCCACAGGGGAACATAGGAGGGAATGCCGTCCATAAGATATTCACAGCAACCTCTATCAAAGTTTCAGCCATTTCCCACTTTTACTCCAAAAGTGACCATATTCTGCAATCCAAAAATTAGGACATGGGATCTGACAAATAAGTTTTTTTCCAATCAAAAAGTATATTTTTATAAAGATCTAAAGACGGAATCACATATAGCTATATACTCAACATTTGTTGAGTCATTATTAAGCAGGGAATGGTCCATAAAACCTATCATGTGGGTTGGGATAGACAGTAACATGTATCCATGTCTTTGCTTCTACCACACCCAAACTGCATTGATGCTGATGCTACAAAAAGCCAATGGAAAGGATTGTTTTTTCCCAATTCCTGAGAAAACAAACTCAACAATATGCCCTTACAACACACACCTGTGGTATTCTAAGCTCATTCCTTCCAGGGAGAAGAAAAAAAAAAAAATTCTAAGAAGTTATAACACCTCATTTATCCCAAACTTACAGGCATCAGACACACATCTATGAGCAAGCATGCAAGCAGGACGTGCCAATAGCATCCCCCACTAAGGACATGTACTAAACCTTATGAACATGATGATATCAAACAGGACATTTAGAACTTCAAGGATCCTATTAATTCTTATTTTGCATACAAGTGTAGTCACTTTGCTTTTCTGGTTTAATGACTCATCACAGATTAGAAACCAGGAATTTTAAAGGGATAGAGAGAAGAAGTATTGAAGTTAGGCATACAAAGTGTTCTGGCACACTATAAATATTTGTTCTATAAACCAAAAAGGATCTGAGGCATGTCTCAATCAGTTTAGAGGTTTATTTTGCCAAGGTTAAGAGCCAGCCCACGACAGAGCCTCAGGAGGTCCTGAGAATATGTGCACAAGGTGTGGTTGAGTTACAGCTTGCTTTTATACATTTTAGGGAGACAGAAGTTACAGGTAAAGACATATGTCAACACACGTAAGCTATCACTGGTTTGCCCATCTCCAAATGGGCAGGTTGGGAGGGGTGCTTCCAGGTCATAGGTAAATTCAAAGATTTATTGACTGGCAATTGTTGAAACAGTTGAAGTCAGCCTGAGTTAAGATACGGGGGATTGTGGAAGCCAAGGTTCTTGTTATGTAGACAAAGCCTCCCTGTAGAAGGCTTCAGAGAGAATAGATGGTGACTGTCTCTTATCAGACCTTAAAAGACGTCAGACTCTGGAAAAAAACTAGTAATGGAAGGAGAGTCTCTATAGAACACAAATTCCCCCCACAAGAAACAGCTTTGCAGGACCATTTCAAAATATGTCAAAGAAATATATTGTGGGGTAAAATACTTTTATTTCTTTCAGGACCTGCTGTGTTATGTGGTACTATACCAGAGTCAGGTTGGAATTTGGTATCTTATTGCTACAAAAAGTCTGTTTTGTCAGTCATAAGAGTTCTGTTTTCATGTTAATGCTGATCAATTGTGTCTAAACTCCAAAGAGAGGAGAGTATAAACAGGCATGTCCTGGTGCCCCCTTCCCATCATGGCTGGAACTAGTTCTTCAGGTTTCTTTGGGATCCCTTTGGCCAAGAGGAAGATCCATTCTTTTGGCTAGGGGTGCCTAGAATTTTATTTTGGGTTTACAGTTCCACGAATGAAGGAATGAGAAAACAAGTCACATCAAATAGACTTGCAATAAAAAGACAATGTTTTAAAGTCTGTTCAAAAGACATCCAGGACTATTCATTGCCTTTAAAATTTTCTATACAGATCAGTTATGCTTACTACTATTTGCCAATTCTAATGATACTCACCATTAAGAAACTCACATTTTATTCAGCATATTATGCTTAAGGAGCCATAAACATGAAAACTACATATTCAAGGTTTTTCACTACAAAATAGTTTCCACAAAAAGCTTCTGAAGTGGCGAGCTTCAGTTTTTGTAAAATTTGTTAACATGGGCACTCCATTCCCAAACAATGCAAGATAAATAGAGCGTTTACTTTGCCTTGAAAAGTGCATTATTTATAGAGGTATGTTATACTCATTTAAAATAAACCCACTTAAGATGAAGAGAAAGCCCTTGTCTTTAATCATCCAGACTGAGATCTATACTGATTGAGCTTTCTGTATAATTACTCACATGTACATTTCACACTGTGTAGATACAATCTAGGGCCTACTGTAGGAATTGCAAGCAATTTGGGGATTTTGCAAGAATGTCATTTTGGAAGAGGGATGCACTTCTGATTCAACAATGGTTATTAATCTAGTAGCCTAGGAAAAAATTAACAGGCATCTAAAAATTTCTAAAATTGGTTTGCAGAGGTCTAGAATATGCAGTTTCCCAAACCATTCACATATTTGGGTAATTCCAAATAATTTATCTGCAGCTTTTATCTTGTAAAGTATCTCAAAAGAGAGCAGGCAAACCAGATAAGCTGGAAGGGGTGGGGGGCTGGGAGGGAGGAGTCAGACCAAATTGTTTAAAGTCATATTCAATATTATTGGTAGAAAGTTCTTTTTACCTGATATTTACTCTTAGAATACTTTCCTTTTAATCATGTATGCAATACTATAAGTATCTACCTCTATTCAAAAATGATAAAAACATTGATCAAAGTTTATTGTGAAACTTTACAAAAATTTATGTTGAATCATCTTTATTCATAATAGCTCCTAGCACATAAAACTATTCAATAATTCACAAATTTTTGTTGAATGAATAACTGAATGACACATAGCTCCTAGCACATAAAACTATTCAATAATTCACAAATTTTTGTTGAATGAATAACTGAATGACACACAGCTCCTAGCACACAAAACTATTCAATAATTCACAAATTTTTGTTGAATGAATAACTGAATGACACATAGCTCCTAGCACATAAAACTACTCAATAATTCACAAATTTTTGTTGAATGAATAACTGACACTTGCATGTCTCAATGACACAATGGCAAATGGTATCTTTTTAACCTTAATTATAGCTACAGTACACTAATGACACAGCATCATTGTCAAGAGCTCAGCACCCTCACCACCTCCAGCACCAAAGCACTTTTAGCTCCCAGTGGCATGTTCTAGGTATTGCACAGGACAATTCAGAAGCATAATCCAAGTCCTTCAGGAAGTCCAAATTTAAAAAGCTCAAGCACTGGCAAAAATTTTAATTTAAAATTATTACTCTAGCAGTGCGAGGACAAAACTAGGTGGTTGGACTAATTTGTATTTTTTCAAGTCAGTTGCTATGGTTTTAAAAATTCATGTAGAAGAATCTCTCTGTTAAACACACAGAGAGAGAGACAGAAGAAGAAGAAGGAGGAGGAGGAGGAGAAGGAGGAGAAAGAGGAGAAGCAGCAAAATCATTTACATGGTTATTCAGTTCAGTGTAACTGACTTGGGTGAGCAATGAATAGACCACACCGCTGAGTCTTCAAGGTTGTATCCAAATGCTCTCATTTGACAAGAGTTAAAAGGAACACACGTGTTTAAGATAAACCCTGCCTTTGTTTTTAATATTTAGTGATATGATTTTGGTTGAAGTCTGGGAGGGTCACTATATCATCAGAAAACACAGAAGGAATATTGACAAGCATCTTATGAGACAAATAAGTTAATCTGAGAGTTGAGAAAAATATAAATGAAAACAAAGGATTTTTAAGGAGAAGAAATTGATAAGAGATGAGGAATATAAATAAATATTTTAAAAGCAGCTTCAGAACATCCAAGAACAGTTCTCACTTTACTTGACTCATCAAGACCTGCTTAGGAAAGAAGATAGTCACTAACTCTTCTTTCCCAAAAAGACCAATGAATTATGATAGAAACTGATCAAGATAATACAAAGAAAGGAAGGGATAAAACTCAAGAGAGCATGTAACAAAGGTCAATACACAATGAAGTCATCTAGAAAGATAAAGAATATTGGCAACTCCCAAAAAGCAGTACAGTCAGGGCCAACTGAGAGTCTTAGAAAAAGGAGGCATGTTTGGCTGCCCACAGCCTGGAGAAAGAGTGAGTATCCACCATCACAGAGAGATGTGCAGTGCAGAATCTGGGAAACTAGGAAATCTCCCCAAACTAGAGCAAAATGTCAGATTAATGGCATCCAGCTCTGGCTGCACATTAGAATCACCAGGGGAAGTTTTTAGAAATCGCAAATGCTCAAGCCCCACCTGGAGAGACTGATTCATTTTATTTAGGTTGGATCTGGGTTTAGAAACTATTTTAAAGTAGTAATTAGCAGAGACAGAATTTGAACTCATATCTATCTGACTCCAAATCCCAGGCTTTTTCTATTGTGCCACAATGTCTCCTTCTAGCCCTACCCAACCAAGCGGTATTGGAGGGGTGGAGTTGCCTGTGCTGTAGTTTCTCCTCTGACATACTCTCAGGTGCTCAGGCTTAGCTGTCTGAGATGAAAGCAGAGGCAGTCGCTGTAAAAGCAGATGGTCAAGACCTGAGTCTGTTTTCTCCCTGAATGATTTCCCAGTTTTTCTCTGCAAGGTAGAGTTCATGATTCATCCTCTTTTAGGCTAGAAGAAAACTACAGAAGCCTGAAGTCCAAGGAATGGAGCCCCAGAATACATACAAACAGGCCAGTGTTGCTGGCCCAGGGAAGGGAGGAAGATGCACAGGGCAGGAGAAGTAAAAGGGACAAAGGAGTCTGGGGACCTCCCAGAACCCATAGGGATGGGTGCCCTGAGGCATTTAGAAGAGTGATTATGAGGCAGAGCTTCCCTGAAGGGCAACAAGCCCCCTGTGTAGTCATCTGAACAGAAACCCATCTATGTGCAGATTGGTTCATCATTGGTCCTCATGCACTGATAATTAATTCTGGTAAGGAATAATGAATGGCAAGATGAATGAAACCCAGCCACTCTCTGTGAGCAGGTGGATCCAGTTTCACTCTGAGCATCCTGACTGGGCCTCCTCCCTCCACACACACAGACCCTTCAAGTCATTGCCATCCTTGCCCCGTCTCCAGGTCCCTTTGCTCTGCCCACCTCAGCCCTTACAAGAACAGACCAAGTGTACACCTTCCAACTCACACCTCCACACACAAATAGGAAATCTATCCCAGTTAAGCCTCATTTCTGCACATGACAGATTAAAATAAACAAAACACCAATCTTCTAAGTGGAAACATGGATATTTCCAAACACCAAGCAGCTAGCTACCTAAGCTGTTCACCCAAAGCACAAGGTAAATATCCCACAGTAAAGCAAAAGTGATCTGAGCTCTGGCTACCCTAAAGCTTTGGAAACAAGGTCCTAACAAACACACTCTTTGAGCAAAACACCAAAAGGCAACGATGGTGAGCAAGCAGAGATGGCAGCAAGAGGGAAGCCCCTGACTGGAGGGACCTGTTCACCAACACTGTCTTCACCCTAGAGTCAAGTCCATCAGCCCTAGAACCAGCTAATCTTCCTGCAGAAGATATAAGCACAAACTCCAATGGTGCGAGACCCTCAGAAGTTGTACTAGATGATGACAGAAATCTTTTTGCCAAAGCCACAGAAGTTTCTTTGGACAGTCTAGAAAGGGAACCTACCCTCTCCTTGTAACCTTCTCCTGCAATCACCCTATCACCCCTGCTACAGTTATTGCTGCCAGAATTGAATCAAAGAGTGTGTCTGCTCCTGTGTTCTTTGACAGATCCAGGAAGGGGGTACAGAATAATGTTTGTACTCTAAATTAATATGGCAATAACAAGTATTTAGTTATCCTCCCAACATCCCCTTCCCGTTAGTTATTCCTAATTGAGTCCTTTCAGACATTTTAGGAACTGAACATTGGACTAAAGGAGTCAGGGAATCTGGCTTCTAATTTTATCTCTACTGTTCTTTAATCCAGTGGCCTGGGCACATCCCTTACCTTCTTAAGACAAAGAGTTTGCCACTTGTGATATTATGACAAGAATGTGAGCCCCTCAGGGTTCCTATGCTGGTCAAACACGATAACGTATGAAAGTCTTTTGAAAACTGTTAATCCTAACAAAGTGGCATTTTGAGTTACTTTATTTGATTCAATTACACAATAAATACTGTAGGGATATTTTTAAGCAAAAGATGCACAAAACAAAGGATAATACTTCTAACAACACCATAAATGACATATCATTCTGTGAAACAGGTACCTACTCACATGAATATATGGAGGAAGGGAGGAAATCTTTCTTTCTGGGTTTTCTTTTTGCATTCGCCTCTAAAGACAGTCACTAAATGTCTTCCTAAGAGCAGCATGGGGAAACCTCAGGAATAAGGGCTGTGTGCTCCATAAGTTCCGGAGTTTGTGGAGGCCTTGTTTCAAAGCTCAGGGCAGAATCATAAGCTGTATGAAGTACCCTGTTTTGTGTCCATCTGAATCATGAATTCTTCTAAAGCTCTCCAGGAAAAGTATCAGTTTCAGGGTCACTAGCTCCCATATTATGCCCCTAAACTGCCTTTTATCATCACTCAGCTACTTCACGCTGCCCTTAGTTACCCCAAAGAAGGGTGGATTTTAAAACTTAGGACCCTCAGTAATCTATGAACCTGGCAGGATGTTGTTGAAGCTATTTGAATTCCCTGAAGAAATATACCCTAGAGATGACATGAATTTAAACTAATCCAAGGAGTATTAAAATGGTTGTGTGCTGCCCTTTGTCTCACAGGTTATAACTGATGCAGTACAAGCAAGTGGGAATGAAAAACATGAGAAAAATCTAAGACAGTAACTGCAGACCATTCTTCTTGGAAGTTATTCATTTCAAGAAGCAGGTGATAATTACTTTCTAGAGACAGTAATAAGAAAATATAGTCTTGTCTGGATTAAATCTATCTCGATGGTTGATTGCTATCCTTGGGACACGTTCCAATGAGAAAAGCAAACAAAATCTGTATTGTTTTCATATAAATTTCATCCAGTTGAGCCGATTCACATATATGAAAACAAGATTTCTTCATTCACTGAGGGAAATATTTTTCTGCTGATAAGTCAAAGAATCTTGTTTCTGTCACTAAGATCCTTTTTAAAAATACTACCACATGGGCTGCTAGAGGAGCAGGTGTCAATAACACTTAAAAATATAGATGGCTACGACTAGTGGAGTGTGAATGGCTATAGCTGCTGAGGTGAGCCCAGCCCAGGACCCCAGGAGAAAGGAACCCTGGAAATTTTCTATGCCGGATAGCATGCAAATTCCCCATACTAGGGGTACCTCCTGGTTAGGCCATCCCCCAAAAAGACCTTGTCCTTTGGCAGTTTGGAAACCTTTGAGCCTCAGGGTACAGGGTGCATGTGTAAGAGCTATAAATGCAGAACAAGTGCCACAGGATTAGTTCATGTAAGGTGATAATCAAGAGCCATATGCCTATCACATAGGACCAACTTCAAAAGGATATGTGAGGTATAGCCCAGGGAGGCTCAGAACACATGAGATTGGCCCTTGTCCTGCAGTCACTGCTCACCAGACACCTGGGGGCCACTAGCCTGGCATGGCCACTCCAGAGAATTGGTTCTACTGGAAGTTTTGTTCAATAAAAAGATATCCTGATTGTTGATCCATATTCTGTTTTTTATGCAATAATCAAGCAGATTTATTTTGTATTGCCCATGGTAGTATACCTAGAGGTTTTAGAGTCCTCATTTTCTTCCAACCTAACATTGTTACTCAAAGATTAAGGTGGAAGCAAGCTCACCAACAGGAGTCCCATAAATATGAATGACCAGGAGTATAAACCCATGAACAATGACTAATTCTTCAAAGGTATCTAATTCACTCTCCCCAAATTTCTGTATACTAAGGGATCTTCTTTTCAGAGGCATGTGAGTGAGGATCTCCTGCCAAGGAATCTAAAACTCTACATTTTATTGGATTCAGATCAGAATTTCAGATACTGGGATCAAAACCAATTAGAGGAATTTGTTGAATCCCCACCAATGAAAAAACGGCCAGTTCAGAACTATGGCAGAATCTTTAAAATATAATTTCTTAAACATATTAATAGCTAGATTTTAAAAAATAAAGAATCTCATCAGGCAAACACCAAGTAAGACAAAATTCATATTTGTTGACGCCCCTAGTCTTCACAAGTGACTTCAATCCCAGTCCAACTGTAGGCAAGCAGAGCTCTCCAGCAGAAGCTGCCCACACCATTCTCAGTACAATTATCTGCCCTCCTGGCCCAAGACCAACAGCCTCCCCTCGACTAAAATGAACTTTTCACCTTGTCATTAAAACTTCACTTAGCCCAAACCCCACTTTTCAAATCACCAGCACAAGACACACCCTCGATCACACTTGAGTTCTTTCAGGGTCGTCCTCTTCCTACTATGCTCTGTCTAGTTTTCCCTCCCGGTTACATTCGCACTAGAGCACTCACCTGGGCCAAGGTTAATAAATATACTGCATGTGGTTGAACATCCTCAATCCTGAGCACAGAACAGACATTGTCCACCATTCTGGACTCTTCCTCAAAGAGCCTGGATGATACTTCAAGGTCCTTCTCCCCCAGGCTGCCATTCAAGGCAGCGCTCCTGAGGGTGGGCAGGTGAGAGGGATGATCAGTTAGTAATTGGCCCACCAGTGGATCTTGCACCTCACCTAACCAACATCTGCCATTCTCCACCCTTCTCTGGCACAAAATGCAATTCAACATAGCCTGATGGGTGTTCTGTTCCCACATGGGTTAAATACAGGCCAACAGCCTTATAACTTTTTGCTCTTACAAACTGAAAGAATTTTAAAACACCATATATCCCCTTAAACTTTATGAAGTTGAAATCTATATTCTTACTTTGCATAAGTTTAAATAGTTTTAAGAACATATATTTCCAGCATCTTGTAAACATCGACAACTAAAAATTACATTTTTAGTTTAACCAGTGAAGTCTAAATACCACAATGTATCCATGATATCTAAAAACTGTAATGATTAAATAATCACCATCATCTACTTAAAAAATACAGGAACAAGCTCCTTAACGTTTTTGAAGAAACTTTTAATTTTAGAATAATTTTAGATTTACAGAAAAATTGCAAAGAAAATACAGAGTTCTTTCCCCTGCTCTTTTCCTGTTGTTTTTCTTCCTTGTCTGGTTTTAACTAGGGATTTTATATAATCCCATTTTACTTTATCATTTTGATTATACTTCTTTTTAAAAATGTTCATGGTGTCCCTAGAATGTAGTCCATCTAAATTGAAATCTATTTCAAATAACATGCCACTCACATCACATGTGCTCCAAGGACCTTATAACAGAGTATTCCCAATAAGCTGCTCTCATCCCATAGGACATAGCTGTCATTCATTTCACTTATTCATATGCTATGATAACCCAAAACATTGATATCATTATAGCTTTAAAAAGTTCTTTTCAATCAATTAAAAAATAAGAAAAAAAGATTTTATTTTATACTCATTTATTTCTTCTCTGATGTTCTTTCTTCTTTAAATAGATCTGAGTCTCCAACCTGTATCATTGTTCTCCTGGCTTTTAACATCTCTTGAAGAAAAAGTCTTCTAGAGGTGGATTCCCTCAGTTTTTCTTTGTCTGAAGAAGCCTTTATTTCTCCTTCATTTATGAAGGATAATTTCACTAAATAAAAATTCTAGATGGGTAATTTCTTTTTCTTTCAATACTTCAAGTATTTCATTCTACTCTCTTCTCACTCACATGGCTTCTGATGAGAAGTCTGATGTAATTCTTATCCATGTTCCTCTAAAAGGAAGATTGAATATGATAAGCCTAAATGGTGGTGGATTTTTTGGCATTTATCCTACTTGGCACTCTCTGAGCTTGCCAGATCTATAGTTTCATATATGTCATTAGTTTTAAAACGTTCTCAGCTATTACTACTTCAAATATTTCTTCTACTCCATTCTCTTTCCTCTCCTTCAGAATTCCAATATTGCTTATGTTACATCTTTTGAAATAGTCTCACAGTTCTAGGGTGTTTTTTTCCATTTTTTTCCATTCTTTTTCTTTTTCCTTTGCATTTCAGTTTGGGAAGATTCTATTGACCCATTTTAAGTTTACTGATTCTTTCCTTGGATAGTTGATTTCACTTTGAACTCCAAAGACATTCTTCATTTCTCTTACTGTATTCTTTATTTCTAGCATCTCCTTTTGATTCTTTCTCATTTCCATCTCTCCGCTTACATTGCCCATCTATTATTGCATGTTGTCTACTTTTTCCACTAGAGCTCTTAACATATCAATCATAGTTATTTTTTTACTCCCTATCTGAAGATCCCAACATCTGTGTCATATTTGAATTTGGGTCTAATGATTGTTTTGTTTCTTTATGTTGGGGAAAAGCTGAGTGTTGGGAAAAAAGCTGAGGCAGGGCTTGCATCTCTGACATAATGTAAAAGAGTCTTGGAACATGTCGGGGGTCCAGGGTCTGAAACCCCTCATGGCCTTTGGAACACCAAGCTCTGTGCCAAAGGGTGGAAGGCTGCCCTGCCACACCATAATCTAAGCCCAGGGCATAAAACCCCTCGTGGCTTGGATGGAATCCAGGGCTCAGGGCATAAAACCCCTCATGGCCTCTGGAATGTGTCTAGACTTACTGGCTCCTTGCTTCTAGCATTCCCAGGCTTATAAAATGATTGTATCTTAAACTAGAAGAACATGTTCCCCATTATCTCAAGTAGCAGAATATGTTCCATATGCTTCAAAGGAAATGCTAAACCATCACAGCTATAGCTTATGCACTTGATGCACCACTTCCTTTCAACCCTCATATCCTCACCACCTGCTTCTTTGTTGGATTACCAATAAATAGCATGGGCTCCCAGAGCTCAGGGCCTTCACAGCCTCCACACTAGTGTTGGCCCCCGGTCCCACTTTATGCACTCTTAAACTTGTCTTTTCTCATTCCTTTGACTCCACTGGACTTTGTCGCCCCCATGGCCTGGTGTTGGGTCCAGCTGTCCCAACATCTTTAAAGTGTGTGTGTGATTTTATTCCTTGCTATTTGGCATGTCCTATCATTTTCTGTTGAAGGCAGAACACACTGTATCAGGCAGGAGGAACTGAAGTAAATGAGCCTTCAATGTGTGTGAGGACTTATATTAATCTGGCTAGGAGTTGAGCTATATAATTGTTGCGTAGTTACAGATGCCAGAGGTCTGAAATTCCTCTGGTGGTCTTTGTTTTTGTCTCACTTCTTGACTTTGGGCTTCCTTAAGTATCTCCTCTTCAGACATGGCCTGTGTCTTTCAGCAATTTCAGCCATAATCCACTGTTATAATAATGGAGCCGTGTTGGTGTGATGATAAGGTGTGCAGGAGGTGGAGTATTCTATATTCTTCCAATCAAAGAATGGATTGGGTACAAAGACTGAATATGAGACCCATCTGTAGCTTAGAGAGTAATCCGCTTTACTCAAAGTCTACTGACTTAAATGTTAATCTCATCTAAAAATACCTTCATGGCAACATCTAAATAATGTTTGACCAAATGTCTGGGTACTCTAGCCTAGACAAGTTTACAAATAAAATTAAACATCATAGCATGTGTTCATGTTATATTTGACTGAGTCATGATTTATCTCTATAAAAATTAACACTTAAAAGCCAGCAGGCCTTTGGGGCCAAGTTAGGCTGGGTCCTTTTTATTTCCAAAGGCTGGCTATGCCCCTCCAAAGTCAGCCAGGCCTTCATTATAGGAGCAGCCCCCATCATTCACTGCTGCTAAGCAAAGAACCCCAAGTATTATTTTACAGAGTAGCATCGTGAACTTCACGTATGTATGGTCACCAACAGCAAATATTTTCATAGCTCCTATACCAAAGAAGCTTTTACAAAATTAATTCAGCAGTCACTCAAAATATTGATTGAACATCTATTGGACTCAAGTCATTGTAGGAGACACAAGGTCATAAATACCTGAAGGAGCTTAAAACTAGTTGCAGAAACAAGATACAGTGCATCAGTTCAACACAGATTTTTAAGGAGAGGAGTTCAAGTTCTGATACTAGGCAGATTTACCTAGAAAAGTCCACTCTAGCTATATTACTAAAGAAAATGCAGTAAGATGCGCAGGTGATGGTGGTAAAATCTGACAGATGGCAAGAGATTTACCTCTATTTTTAGGATTACAACAAATTTCGAAAGACTAAACCCAATTCTAACCAGGTCAGCCATGAGGTCCTGTTAGATGGTGCTGGTTATTCCCCTTGTACAGCACCTACAACACTGCTAGTCCTCAATCACAGCTTCTCTCTGGAACTTTTAAGCAACTCCACTCACCAAGCAACAACTTGACATCTTTTCAAACACTCACATTATAAAAATGCATTAGAGATGGCCATTACAGTGACTCATGTGAGAGTTCTTGCCTTAGCAATAGAGTTATGTGTACTTTGGACTTGACTAACAGAAACTCTCTTATGTGGTAAACATAGATCTCTTAGCTGGTTGGCAACCAGGAAAAGGAGCTGTAAATGATAAATTGCACAGGTATATAGTTCAGCTTCCCTTTAACACAACAGTTTACACACTGGCTGAAGAAAGTATTATCTGAAGCTTAAAAAACAGTTATTTTATAGTTGAAATTCATTTTATTGATCTCATTTGGAAATGATTCACATTTTTATACTCACTTAGCTTCATGAAGTTTACGAATCAGTAGAGTACCAAGAGAAGGTATTCAAAATGACCACTTTTTGATATCTTCTCCAGGCCCTTTTCTTCCTCCCAACTTTCTTAATTGTCCCTGTCATTGATGTTTCCATCTTACTTATCTTTTTGCGGAGATGGGAGTTGTTTTCTAGGGGAAAAGATTTTTGGTGTTGGTTTTGGGTGTTTTTTGTTCCATCATCCTAATACCTAGTACTCTTTCCCCATTATCAAGATGACAGATGTTTTGTTATAGTGATAGATTATAGCTTAACAGTAATCACACATCTGGCAACCAAGATCCACAGCAAGCCCCAAACTGGGGCACAGCAAAAAGAAAGCTTTCTAAAGGCAGTGAACTAAAAGTTGTGCAGTTTGCTGGAAAGTCCCTAATCTTACAGTAATCCTAACTTTATATAACAGACTGATTTACCACTCCTGAGCATATTAGAAATGGCAAACTTTAGGGGTGGGGGTGAGGCTGACACACTGTCTCCAGTGAGAGATTATATTGGCCAGGGGAAAATCTACAATGAGCAAACAAATTTTCTCCACAAATGATGCCTGGGGTCTTTAAGACTGATGAAAATATGCAACACTTTTTTAGTTCAATATGTTATCTAGTTGGGGCTAAAAAAACATGACTGCCAGCTGGGCACAGTGTCTCATGCCTGTAATCCCAACGCTTTGGGAGGCCGAGGTGGGCAGATCACCTGAGGTCAAGAGTTCAAGATCAGCCTGGCTAACATGGTGAAACCTCATTTCTACTAAAAATACAAAAAATTAGCCAGACATGGTGGCACACACCTGTAATCCCAGCTGCTCGGGAGGCTGAGGCAGGAGAATCACTTGAACCTGGGAGGTGAAGGTTGCAGTGAGCCAAGATCCTGCCATTGCACTCCAGTTTGGGCAACAAGAGTGAAACTCCGTCTCACAAAAAATAAATAAATAAATAAATAAATGACTGCCACTTTTCCTCTGTTCTTAGATATATGTTTTCACTTTTTATTTCTAAAATTGAAGTCAATCAGAATTGATGTGTTCCTTTCATGTAATAGTGTGTCTTAAGGAAGTCAGTAATGGTAGATTTTATAATCAAATAGAAGAAATGAAGTAATTAATATGCAGAAATAGATTGAATTAGATTCACTGTCCTCTGGATTGAGAGCTTTCGAATGTTTTACATAAAATTTCACCCAAAATAAAGCATTTTTATTTCTGAGTTTGACTTAATAGGGTAATCTGGAAAATTAGTTATGTAGAGTGCTACATTCCCTGAAGATGCCTGATAAATGAACTAGATACTTAGGCAGATGGAGCTCCCGAAAAAAGAAGCCAACTGTTATCATAAACAGTTGCTAGTTTACTTTCTTCGTAGATTTTCTTTTTTTCTGATTAGCTGGTTTTCTTATTTTCCTGCTTCTTCAAAGACCTGCTACAGTGAAGTTTAGAGACTTTAGATACTTGCAAGTATAATTTTTCAGCTTTCACAGAAGAAGTACATATCCTTCTATTCTTACTTAATAAAGAAAAGTTATAGGCTTGAGCAGACAGTGTTTTTGGCCATTTCTCTTGCTTTATTTTGGTAACAGTTAATTAGCATAGTCCTCAAGCTATCCCTCCACAAGTTAAAAAATTAAAACTCCCATTTGAATATTTATCAAAACTCTTTACGTGGCAGGCACTGTGCTCAGTGGGCACTGTGTGTAAAGATAAAGAAGATGCAAGCTCTACTCCCAATGGGCTTATGAGGGTGTTGACATGAAAAGCAGAAGTCTTCGGAAGGACTCACCAACAAGCAATATAATCCTGTGAAGCACACTCTTACAGCCCACCCCAATATCAACCAAATGAGCACACCTCCAAAGACCATCTCGATTTCAATAAACTGAAGCATACATACTCTCATGGCACCCCAATTTCCAAGACATCCTCAAAAGTATGCAGAGTAGGACAGAACTAAAATAGTTACTGCCACAACGCTAACCACTTATCAGATACAGGATCTCTGACAGAGGTTTTCAGTATGTGTGAGTGTGAGTTTAAGTGTATGTTCTTTCTTGACTCCACTTCCTTTCTCTTAGTCATTATATGTCTGAAGGAGAGTTACAGCAATAAACTTGAATCCACTCATTAATTTAAGTAAACCGTTCACAATCTTTATTTTTTTAGTAGTAAAAAATGACTTGTGACATCTCACAAGACCAATCCACAGTGAACATTACCCAGAGAATTTAGTATAAATTCTACATATAAAATCAAACTAAGATTTTAGCTTGAAATTCTATTAGAGAAGGTTAAATTTTCAATGTCTTCATTCACTAGGTACAGCATACCCTAAGTGTATGATATGTTTGTCTGCTGGGGCTGCCATGATAAAATACCATAGACTGGGTGGCTTAAACAACAGAACTCAATTTTCTCATAGTTCTAGAGGCGGAAAGTCCAACATCAAGGCATTTCTGGGTTGAGTTTCTCCTGATGCCTCTCTTCTTGGCTTGTAGATGGCCACCTTCTCACGGTGTCCTCAAATGGCCTTTTCTCTTGTGTGTACATATCCATTCCCAGTGTCTCTTCCTCTTCTTAAAAAGACACCAGTCCCATTTGATGAGGATCCTACTCTCATGACCTCATTTAACCTTAATTACTTATTTAAAGGCCTTATCTTCAAACATAGTCACATTGGGTGTTAGGGCTTCAACATATAAATTTTGTCCATATTTTTCAATTCAGTCCCTAATACACGGTAACCTCCAGGAGTTTATCTATTATTCCTTTAAAATAAGAATCATCTGACCCAGAAATTATCTACAAATAGACTCAAAGAAGAGTAGGTTCCAAACCTATCACGGCATGCCTGGTAGTTCAGCCACTGGCTCCTGGCTTCGGCCCTCAGTGAAGCTGTCTTCCCCTCATCAAGGGGATTTCAAACTATCTACAGTTTGCTGTCAGCAGTTCTTGGTAGCTAAGTAGGTCTGAGCAATCAGGCAAAAGAGAGATGGTGAAGCTAGTTCTTGATTTGCAACAGTACAATTGCCAGGTTAACTTCCTGGCTGTGGGCATCACTTAGTGGTCTGGGATTTCTCCCTCAGAGACAACCACACATTGTCAGGGGCTTCCTTTATCCGGCA
Source organism: Pan troglodytes (assembly GCF_028858775.2). Taxonomy (NCBI): domain Eukaryota; kingdom Metazoa; phylum Chordata; class Mammalia; order Primates; family Hominidae; genus Pan; species Pan troglodytes. Next base: position 37,717,117 of record NC_072404.2, read on the forward strand.
TTCTCTAATGCATCTTCTCCATGGCGAAGACTTTTTTGTTTTACTTAATATAACACTGATCCCAAAGACAGCTACATCTCCCCTCAGTCTTGAAAGTCACCCCTGGGTAAACCCGGTGTGTGGGAGAACTGGGTTTCCCCACTTCCTGAACACAGAACCTCAGCCTCTGTCCCTCTGCCTGCTGGAAAGGTTGGTGTGGATTTCACCTCTTAACAACTCCTTCCCTCTTCCACAAGGAGATACCAGCTTACAGTTCCACTTGCCCCACCACTGTTATGAAATCCATAACAAATTTAGAATATTAAAATAAAAGCTACAAATTTGTGAGTGCTTACTGTGTACCAGGAACTGTACTAAGTACTTTCCTTACTTTACTTCATAAATCCTCTCAATACATGCCTGTAATTACAGAGGGGAAAACTGAGACTCAGTAATGTTAACATTACTCCCCCAGGATCATACATGTAGTAAGTGGCAGGGTTAATATTCTAATTTCCAATGCTCAAGTTTTATCTAATAGTTATTCCCACTTGCCTAAGTATAAATTCCCTACCCTCCTTAAGGTAGAAGAATGTACCTATATTAGAGAACTACCTTTTTTCTTTTTGACAGAGTCTTGCTCTGTTATTTGGGCTGGCATGTAGTGGCGTAATCTCGGCTCACTGCAACCTCTGTCTCCTGGGTTCAAGCAATTCTCCTTCCTCAGCCTCCCAAGAAGCTAGGATTACAGGCATAAGCTACCATGCCCAGCTAATTTTTGTATTTTTAGTAGAGACGGGATTTCACCATGTTGCCCAGGCTGGTCTCAAACTCCTGGCCTCAAGCAATTCACCAGCCTCGGCCTCCCAAAGTACTGGTATTACAGGCGTGAGCCACTGCACCCAGTGAGAGTTACCCATTTTTAGCAAAACGTTACTCTATGAGGAGGAAGAGAGGTTTTGGATGCTGCTTAGTCCTGAATTGTGCACACTAGGTATTCCCAGTGGGCTAGAGCCATGCCTCTCTCTGCTTCAAGTTCCACATCTGGAAAATGGACTAATGATACCTGCTTGTCACATTGCAAGGGCCACAAAAATAGAAATGAGATGCCGCATGTGAATGGGGCTTGAGGAAAACCAATACAAATATAAATAAACTTATTTATATGAGTCATACTTCAAAAAAGAATACCATCATACTGTCCTTCATGGTATCACCCTTAACAAGACAATGCCAACCATCTAAGTTCCCTCGCCCCATCAGACTCCTCTAATACACTACATCTAGTATTGTTTAATTTTCTACATGCATCCATCTAGAAACATGGATGAGCCTGTAAGTACCTTGATTTGGGAGATTATGTTCATTATTCTTAATATTTCCTGTAGTGCCCTGCATGCTTTTCCACAGTAGGTGTTCAAAAAATATCATGTTGTTGGGTTGATAATAATTATATATGGCCAGAGAGCTGGCATTAACTGGTAGCCATTTAAAATAAGAGATTAAAGTTATTTCATAATTAACTAAATGTTTACTAATTGTATCTTTAACCAAACTACTTGAACGTGTTTGGGCCTACAAGGACACAGGTTTGCGACGGTGCTGATTCAATTAGTAACCCCAGCAGGTTCTACCCATAACTTGGCTTAATGGACTCCACCATTTATATCCTACTCATGCTCCACTCTGAAGGCAGAGGGGAAATCTTGGGAGAGAGGAGGGAGGCTTTGGATTCTTCAATCTCAAAGTAAATACAAAATATTTGCCTCCCTATGTAATTTGTCATGGACAAATCCTCAGCAAAATTACTGAAATTACAGGGAGCCACAAGTAGAAATTGATAACTGTCAGGGTGCTTGACAGCTCTATACAGGAACACCTTCGCTAGGAAGACTCTGCTTGCTGGATTTCCTCTATAAAATCAGATTTTGTTTTCACTTCAAATCATTCTCTCCAGAGAAAATATCTATTCATCCCACCAGGCACTTTGACACAGGAGCCCCATTCTGAGAGAAATGCATGTTGACAGCAGAATTGCAGTAGAAGCTGTCTCATAGGATTCCATCAAAGAGGCTCTTGGCAAGCCTCTGTTTTGAGATCCACATTAACTCAAGGCCTGTTCCATGGTCTCTTACATGAAAAAGTAAACCAGAAAAAGAAAGGAGAAAAGACAATAAGTCTTGTCCTGAGTTAGTAAAATATTAAGAAAAAAAAACCAGTATGAGTAGAGCTGGAGAAATAGAGTATCTTGGTTCCTTGATCCATAATATTTTGAAAGGAATAATTTAAACCGTGATGATTGGAAACTTTGCCATTTGAAATTAAGCACCACTCTGCTCCTTTCACCACATATATCCTCCAATTCAATCTTCTGCTGTAAGTAAGCAAAACTCATGAATATGAGGTCCATAAGGCTAAAAAGATCCTATTTGTGTAGCCAAGTGGCTAATGATCTACCAAAGGTTCGTGCTCCCTCTTCCATAGTGGGGACTTGTTGCTGGGAATTGGCTGCCCAAATGGGGGCTACATTCCCAACCCCTTTGCATTGAGGTGAGGGCATGGGACTAATTCTTGAGTGGAAGTGATGTGTGTCACTTCGGGACCAAGAACCTTATCTCTCTCTTCCATCCCATTCCCCGGCAGAAGGCAGGGGCTTCGGAGGCTGTAGCAGAAGGCAGTGCCACAAAACAGAAAGAGCCTGAGTACCCAAATCACCAGCTGGAAGGCCACCCACCAGGAACATGAGAGCAAGAAGTAAACATCAATAATGCTAAGCCACTGGTGTCTGGTGTTTGCTAATGTAGCTTGCATTACCCTAGCTAACCCAATTTGCTTTCATGGTTTCCTTTCCATTTTAGAGCTTTTAATTTTGATGTGCTTTTTAATGGGTCTATTCCTCTATAACTAACAATTAATTATCTGATCTATTCCTGGATTTTATGTACTGTGAAGATTGCCAAGGATCTGTCCCTCTGGCTTACTGGAATAGTTAGCTATCTATTCTTTTCTCCACTTATCTGTAACAGCTTGGTTTATCACACAAAACCACCATAGGTTGGTGCAAACGTGATTGCGGTTTTTGCCATTACTCTTCATGCAGAATAGCAGTAGAGGCTGTCTCATATGATGCCACCAAAAAGGTTTTTGCTATTAAAAGTAATGACAAAAACCGCAATCATTTTTCACCAACCTAATACTATTTGATGGAAGTGATTAGAATAGAGTTGTAGTGTAGTACACAGATGTAAGTTTGAATGTTGATTCTGGGTAACTGGACAAGTTACTTGCTTTCATCAAGGCTCGGTTTTCTCATTTGTAAAAGGACAATAACATTTTACCTCTGCTTTGATGTTTCATTCTCTAGTCTCAAAATGTGAATAAATAACTTTTCGCTCAGTCCCAAACAATTTTATATATGTCTCTCTCTTTGCACTTTGAATCACCGCCCCAACAGACCTGGCAATAATTCCGGTACTACAGATATTATTTTGCATAGAAGATAAGCAGTTCATCCAGAAGCAGCCACAGTGTGATCGGATGTAGGGCTGTTTATCTTGACATTCCTCCCTGCCACCACTTGGATTACATTATGCACAATTCGATGTGGCTTCTGGTTTGTCACGTATGATTAATCACACTGATATCTACTATGCCCATTTCATTAAATCCTTCCCACTGAAGCAGGACGCCCATATATACCCAAAGTGTGTTTTCCTCTGCCTTATTCTGGCAGATAGGGAAATAGGGTTAAGGTTTTACCTTCATTGGTAAAGTTACCCTCAAATCAAAACAAAATGCTGAAACCATCAGTTAAATATGAGCTAATCTTATAAAGAACTTAAAAAGTTTAGTCTTCAGGAGGCAATTTCCAGAGAGTAGGTTCAATAATAGGAATTTCCTTGTGCCCAAAATGGGGTGGGGCAGTATAAAGTATACTGATTAATTGTCTTAAAATTTAAAAATTCCAACTCCTAGTAACTAGTTGCAGCACTCCAGGTTGAACATTTAACTCATGGAAGTACCTAGAGAATATTGCCAGGTCCAGATAGCATCCTACCCAACTATCTCATTTGAAACGTAAAAAAATTGAGGGTCCAGGAAATTAAATGATTTGCTCAGGTCACTGAAGGAATATACTGATTTACCATGTGGCTCCCACAAGAGTCCCGCCTGCCAGTGCTACGTCACTCTGGTATCCAAAGTTCACTGTCTAAGCTGCTCTTCTCTTCTGTCTGCACTGTCTTCCTTCAGAGGCAACACAGCTTATGCTTAAGAGTGTTAGGGACATGAAGCTCTGATTTGAGCTGAATGACCTGGAGGTTTTCGGTGACCCTCTCTGAAGTTCCATGTCCTCACAAGTAAAATGGGATTAACAACAGCACCTGAGTCAAAGGGCGATGGTGAGGACCAGCAGAGCTTCTGTCCTGGCACTTCATGTGGCCTCAGCAAGGGTCTACTTTTTCTCCCTGCTTTTTTTTTTGAGACAGAGTCGCCCAGGCTGGAGTGCAGTGGTGCGATCTCGGCTCACTGCAACTTCCACCTCCCAGGTTCAAGTGATTCTCCTGCCTCAGCCTCCCAAGTAGCTGGGACTACAGGCGTGCACCACCACACCCAGCTAATTTTCGTATTTTTAGTAGAGATGGGGTTTCACCATGTTGGCCAGGATGGTCTTGATCTCTTGACCTCGTGATCTGCCTGCCAGGGCCTCCCAAAGTGCTGGGATTACACGTGTGAGCCACAGCACCCAGCCCCTTTTTCTCCCTTTATGGCATCCAGGCAGACAGTCTGTAACAGTGGGGCAAGCTCCTTCTGACTCATCTATTTCTTTGATCATTATTGTTCGTTTTGTTTTTTTTTTTAATGCTACAACTCAGATATATCTGGAAGCATTCCTAGGCAAACAGGCAGACGAGCCCTGTTCACAGTAAGAAAAAAGCCTTCTTTAGATAGGTTACACAGAAGCAAATTTCAGGACAGCCTGAAATTATCCATGTCTCCTGCAGCCACCAAGGGCAACAACAAAAACAAAAAAAAAAAATCAGAATGAGTCAATCAGCAAAAACTCAAATTAAAATCTAGCTCACTTGTTTTCCAAAAATAAAATACTCAACACAAACTAAAATTCCTAACTTTTATCACAACTGTAAGTCTTTCAAAGTATTCATAGACATAGAATTGAACACAAATTGGTTAAAATCATGGGCAGAGAAACAGGAGGACCAATTTATATTTGTACAGGTCTCAGCTACCTGTTTATAAATTGGGATGCTTCCGTATGCAGAAGAGATTTTTCACCTTGAGTATATAAATATTCTTCCTAATAAGGCTGCCTCATTTCTCTACAAAAAGACTATAATCTAAACATATGCAAACACCAGGGGTGAAATTGACTGACAATGAGCAATAAAAATAGGAAATTCATTAATTATTCTTTTTAAAGAGGTAAAAATAATTGCTCTGTATTAAAACCACAGTGGTATTCAAATAGAAATTTAAAAATACATATGATTTCCTCCAGTCTTACATTTCATACTAGATAGCCAAGTCAATTAAACTGATATAAATGTAAAGAAGGTTTATGCAACCCCACATTGACATTTCAAGCATAAGAATAATGCATCAGTTTTCCACTGGTTCCTCCTACTGTGGGCATTAGCCAGCTTGTAGCTATCAGGCACAAATATAAACCCTTTCGCTGTAACCCTGGCATCACCCAATTCCCTCATTCAACAGTTTCTATGTAGTCCTTGAAAACAGCTGCAGATGAGACCCCAGTAGAGTCTGGATTATCTATCACCTGTAGAGGATGGAACAAACCTCCTCACCCTCACTGATGCCTTGGGTTCTTACAGTCAAAATACACAGCAAGGGACAATAGGAAGTGACTCAGCATTTGAAAACTGTGTCATCACTGGCAAACTTAGTTTGCTTCTCTGTAGGATATAACAAGATAATTCTTTCTTTTTTTTTTATATCAACAGTGTCATTTTTAAAAAATGGGAAACACTGGCCATATTAGCACAGTTTTTGTGCAGCATTGCATACACTGGTGTTCTCTTCCTGAGTAGCTTAGCAGAAATGCATTTTCTCAGCAATTTCTTTCCAGATGTGGCGTTGGTATTGCTGGGTGGAATGGGGTCGGGAGGGTGTTAAAAGACAAGCAGGTAGAAAATATCATCTGTTGTGAAGCCACTAAGTAGCAACCAGGATCTGATTTGCTTTATATTTTTTAACAAGTTGCCATCCAAAGGCTAAATGACTCTGAAAATCAACTGGGTTTTATTCAAAACACAGTTTCCAGCCACAAATCTCCAGTATGACACATATGGAATGTTGAATGTACCAGTGAGCAGTTGGTTTTCCACTCACTAGAAGTTCTAAACCTTAAATATACTGAAGTGATTAAATGAAATGCTTCTTCTGGCTTAAAAATTATTTTACAGCTAACATTACATAAAAAATGTTTTTTCATCCAAACATCTGCAGAGTAAATTACCTTTCATTCATGCTAGTGCCAAGTTAAGTGACACAGACAGAAAGGTTTGACCTCAGTTTCCGCTTCCAAGCATGTGCCGTTTTCCAGGGCTCGTCAATTGACCCTAATGAGCCTCCAACCAACACCCATAATGGTCTTCTTTAAAAATTACAATCATATTTAGACATGTTTCTGCCTTTATAAACACTTGCTTCAAGCACAGAGGTGCATCTGACATTATGTGGTCAAAATATTCCTAAGCAACTCTCTGTAAACTGATTATTTTTGTAAATTGAGCAATTCAAATTGCAGTTGAGAGTACTCTATTTACAGACACTCTATGACTAATTCTTTTGCAAAGTTGCCTTTTGCAATCTGAATATCCAGCCTTGATTTATCTGTCTTGTAATTTCCAATCTTCACATATCAAGCATATCTAAAAACTGCCTACCACAGTGCCTGTCGAACAGTAGTCATTCAATAAATGTTCTGGTTTAATGATCTTGCTGCAGTTTCAGGAAATCTGCAAAATAATTTATTATATATCATAGTGCACCCAGACACAATTCAAAAAACTAGGTACTATATACACATTTATTACTTTGGAATGATTTAGGCATATTAGATGACTTTCCAAGGAATTTTGGAATTCTAGAGAAGTCTCTGGATTGGTTAATCAGCAAAGAAATCTTCCCCTGGATCCCCCTCATATCCTGGAGCTCTGAAAGGATACTCTGAAGTGTATACTATACAGATAATTGTAAGGAATACATTTCCAGACCTTGACTTCTATACGTAGATTTTCTCAGAACTTTCTACAGCTTTCTACTTTCTAGAGCTGAGGTTTCCTGACACTTCTTCCTATCACCCCTTTCCCCAGTACAAAAATCTCAGGAGTGATGAATGAAAACCAACAGAAAATAAGAGTCCCCAAAGCCTAATCAAAGAGCCATAATCATCATCTCCCTCCATTTTATTATGAGATGTATTGCTAGTTTTATGATTTATATGTAACAATTGTTTACAAAAAAATATAATTCATTCACATAATTTTGATCAATTTGTTTTTTGTTTTTTGTTTTGTTGTTTGTTTGTTTGTTTGTTTGTTTTTTGAGACACAGTCTCACTCTGTTGCCCAGGCTGGAATGCAGTGGCTCAATCTCGGCTCACTGCAGCCTCTGCGTCTCAGGTTCAAGTGATTCTCCTGCCTCAGCCCCCACCAAGTAGCTAGGATTATAGGTGTGCACAACTACGCCCAGCAAATTTTTGTAGTTTTTAGTAGAGAAAAGGCTTCACTATGATGGCCAGGCTGGTCTTAAACTCCTGGCCTCAAGTGATCCACCCTCTTTGGGCTCCCAAAGTGCTGGAATTACAGGCGTGAGCCACTGCATCAGTCCTAATTTTGGTCAATTGGATGCTAACAATAATTATAAAGATAATCCAATCCAGAAGAAAAGAAATTAATACTAAGACTATGGTGACAGGAAATTGATAGAGTTTGATTAATATTCATATTGTTTGAGGATATCATGATAGGGTGATCAATAAGAGATTTTCAAACATAGACTAGAATGAAAATAAAGTTTCCAATTGTTTAAAGAACTCTGTCCCTATTATGCTTCTTAAGGAGGAGAATAGGTGCCAAATCAAATAAAATATTCCGTTGCATACACTTTAAGGAATGATGTAGAAGTTACATTTTAAATTATCAATATGTAGAATGCACTAGAAACGATGTAATTTTCGACATGCTAATTTTTTTTTTGAGACAGAGTCTCACTCTGTCACCCAGGCTGGAGTGCAATGGCACGATCTTGGCTCACTGCAACCTCTGCCTCCCAGGTTCAAGCAATGCTCCTGCCTCAGCCACCTACATAGCTGAGATTACAAGCGCCCACCATCACGCACAGCTATTTTTTTTTTGTATTGTTAGTAGAGACAAACCCCATCTTTGCCATGTTGGCCAGCCTGGTCTTGAACCCTTGACCTCAGGTGATCCACCCACCTTGACCTCCCAAAGTGCTGGGATGACAGGTGTGAGCCACCGCGCCCGGCCTCAACTTGCTAAAATTAAAATTGTGACTTTACAATGAAGAAAACTGAAGCGCACTATTTTAACCCAGTGATCAAAGTGAAAAGCCCAACAACGGGACAACTGACATCCAGTGCCTCCCTGTGTGTTAGACAGAGAAAGACACAACATCATTTCTGTGATGTTCCTGCCAAAGATGCAGAGTCTGAATTTAATCATGAGGCAATTTCTGACAAACCAAAGTTGAGGGATATTCTACAAAATAACTAGTCTTGACCCTTCAAATTACCAAGGTCATGAAAGCAAAGAAAGGTGAAAAGGAGAAGGGAGGATACTGTGTATAAAGACAAGTGGTGGAATTTTAATACAAACTGTAAAGTAGATAACAGTATTTTATCATTGTACAGTGATTATGTTAAGAAATGCATATTGAAATATTTAAGAGTAAGAGAGTACTGCTTATCTCAAATGCTTCAGGAAAAAATATATAATGATGAAGCAAAACTGGTAAAATATGAACAATTAATAAATCTGGGTGAAGAGTGTATAGGAGTTCTTTTTTCTACTCTTGCAATTCTTCATGAGTTTGCAATGATTTCAAAATAAAAAGTAAGTAAAATAAATAAAATCTAAATGTCTAATAAGATATGGGAGTGACTACATAATTTTCCAAAATCTAACAGGTGTATCAGTCAAAATGATGCAAATTCTGGATTGTTTCTCTTATTCTCTCCAGGATCTTTGTCAGTCATGCAGTTTCTACTCTCCTGAGTGCCTCCTGTTCATGCATTTCCCAGCAGCAAGATCTGTGTGTTCAATTTCATCATCTCCTCTCTCAATTTGGCCTAACAAATTGACACGTTCTGTCTGCCACCCTCTAAAGAAATAGTAAAGAAAGTGTCACTTTCTGTTTGATAAGCATGAACTGCTTTGCCTGGAGAAGCAATGAATTAATTAAGTTTAAAGATGAATGAGCTACAATTAATCTAGCTTAGTTTATATTGTCAGCATATGGAGAAAAAAGAAAAATCTTCCAGTAGAAAACAAACAAAATGTATCTACTATTAAATCACTCGTACATGTATATGTATATGTATATATATACACACACAGGCTATTATACATTATATACAGTATGCACACATATATTTACACACATATATACATATACAAAATTGAGTTCAGAGTATATCGATAAAGTTATTCTGAATATTTCTGGTAAAATATATAAAGTATAATTGAAATTTTTCTTTAAAAGGAATGAAGTGAGTCTAAATGCATATTTCATATTTATTTTATATGTAGTATCAGAGTGTGTGAGATACACTCTCTCATTTATTCCTACTCTGTTCCTCTGAGGAAAAGAGGAAATGATCCCACTTGACAGATAAGAACACTGGGGCAACATGAGACACAGGTAAGGAGACGGGTTGATTAGACTGAGAAATTAGCCTGCCCAGTTGCCTGTCTATAGTTCCATACTGGATCATGCTGGGATCTGCTAGAATTTTCCCCTTCCCCCACACACTTAGATGTCTACAAACATACATACGTATGTATAACATTCCATACTATACATTGTGTTACATGAACATACATACATAAATATATAAACACATATCATTTCACCCAAACTAAGGCAAAAACCAACACCAATAAAAATATCTCCAGAAACCATTTTCTTTATGTCCTTATCAATGAGAGGAGTTAATGGATTGAACAGAGGAAAGTTGTTATTAGCAAAAATAAATCCTGACTCAGATTGCTGAGATGATCCTTAAGCCAGAGAGTTCAAATTTCCAGCCTCAAGACAAAACTTATAGCTAGTGATCTCTGTAAAATCTAGAGTAAATGGCAAAAGAAAACTGATGGTATACTGTTATCTGTCTATAATGTCCAGAGTTTCATAACTAAAAATAAAACTCTGGCTTCTAAATGTTCAAGAAACTTCCAGTATCTTTTCTGAATAGTACAAAAATGAAGAAATACTTTGTTCCCACTGATCTCTTGGGCCTCTTTCTGAAAGCAAACCAGTACCAATGAGAGAAACCCAGATAGCATTTCAAAGTATTGCTACTGTTAAGACCTCTTTACCTTAGAAGCACCTAAGTGCTAACATCTTCCAAAACAAGTTCACTATGACTGTTCAGTGCCAGCCCTGGAGTCTGCACAGAAAAGTGAGTCCTTTAGTGCTACTTGCAACAGTTAAAAACCAGTTTGGTATATGTCAGACCATCAAGACAGAAAACAGAGTCTGCAATGAACATGCTTATGGCCCACACTTTCCAGTCAAAGAGAAGTGAGTCATTTCTGCTTCAACTGCTATCCCTACAGGCCTAGCAAAATGGAAGGACTGGGCAGGAGGAGTTAGAGAAAGGATAGAAGAGGCATAGAATTGGAACTAAAACTGTGTAGCCTTAAAGTGCTCTGGCCTGAAAATCTAGAGAAGCCTTCAGCAGGAGAAAGCAGGAGAGGACATGGTTATTTTCAGTAAGACATAGAAGGGAAGATGGCTAACAGAAATGAAATGGACACAGAACATCACCAAAGTAGCATGAAGGTATCAGATCCCCTGAGATAGGTCTTAGCCAAATAATTCCACTCCTGCACATTAGAGTTTGACATCTAAGGCCCCTCCATCTTTTTTCCAGTCAAGACCTACACAAATGGGTGAGCGCTTGCTAGATGAGAAGTAAGCAGGAACAATACGAGAACCAAGACAAGCTACAAGCAGGACATGAACACATCAAAAGGCTTCTGAAAAGACACGTCTACCTAGCCTGTGACCAGGTCAACTCCCTCATTAAGTTTAGCCCCTTTAAAAAATATATCTTGTTTATGGTGCCTTTGGTTTCTCCCTTTTCCTTCTAATTAAAAGCAATTTTTGTTAACTTCTTAATACAAAAGCAATGCTTTAGAAAAATTAGAAAATACACATTTTTTTAAAAGCCAGATGGTCACCATAAAGATAAACATCACTAATAAAAATAAAAGAACTGCCTATATTTATTGACCAATTATCATATGCCAGGCACTCTACTAAGTATTTTACATATATTATCTTATTCAATCCTCACAGTAAGTCTTATTTAAAAAAAAGGTGGGAAATTCATTGTACGATGTTTAACACCAAACGTTATGCTGAAACACTAGATTATTTTGCTCAGCAAATATCTGCTTGCTTGTTTATATACTTAAACATTTATTTAGGGATGAAATGATTTTCATCTTAAAAAACGAAGTCTTCCCACTCAGAAGCATGGACTATTTCCCAGTTTATTCAGTCTTTATGTCCCACAGTAAAGGACTACAATGTTCTTCATATAACTTCTGTCCATATCCTGCTGAGTTATTCTTAGAACTATATTTGTGATGCAATTATGACTGGTATTCTTTTTCTCCCAATCATATTATTGCTTGTATATTTATTCTGAATTTCCTGTAATTTTTGAGAGTAATCTGTTACATTTTAGAAGAAAACCAAAAAATATTTTCTTATAAGGATTAAAAGTTGAGGGTAGAGGGAGGAACAACTAGAAGTGAATTTGAATTGGTTTCCTTGCAAGAGACAGAAATAAACACAGAGTGCAGTAAACATCAATCAGCACCTACTTATTAACTCAGTCTGGCATTGAATTAGGCTAGAGAGGGTTATGAAAGAATTTTATAACCACTGACCTTGACCTGAAAGAGTTTTACAAAATGGTTGGGAGGCTGGGAGTCAATGTATGAAAATCTGTTAGCACTTATGGAGTTAGTAAATACTAAATCATGAAGCATGACTTTATCCGTGTTAGGTGTTAAGAAAAAAGTGGGGTGGAGCCAAGGTGGCCAAATAGGAACAGCTGGGAGCTATCTACAGCTCCCAGCGTGAGCGATAAAGAAGACGGGTGATTTCTGCATTTTCAACTGAGGTAGCGGGTTCATCTCACTGGGGAGTGCCAGAAAGTGGGGCAAGACAGTGGGTGCAGCGCACTGTGCGTGAGCCAAAGCACAGCGAAGCATCGCCTCACCCGGGAAGTGCAAGTGGTCAAGGAATTCCCTTTCCTAGTCAAAGAAAGGGATGACAGATGGCACCTGGAAAATGGGGTCACTCCCACTCTAATACTGTGCTTTTCCAATGGGCTTAACAAATGGCACACCAGGAGATTATACTCCACACCTGGCTCGGAGGGTCCTATGCCCACGGAGCCTCGCTCATTGCTAGCACAGCAATCTGAGATCAAACTGCAAGGCAGCAGTGAGGCTGGGGGAGGGGCACCTGCCATTGCTGAGGCTTGAGTAGGTAAACAAAGCAGCCGGGAAACTCGAACTGGGTGGCGACCACCACAGCTCAAGGAGGCCTGCCTGCCTCTGTAGGCTCCACCTTTGAGGGCAGGGCACAGACAAACAAAAGGCAGAAGTAACCTCTGCAGACTTGGATGTCCCTGTCTGACAGCTTTGAAGAGAGTAGTGGTTCTCCCAGCACGCAGCTGGAGATCTGAGAACGGGCAGACTGCCTCCTCAAGTGGGTCCCTGACCCCCGAGTAGCCTAACTGGGAGGCAACCCCCCAAAAAGGGGTGGACTGACACCTCAAACGGCCAGGTACTCCTCTGAGACAAAACTTCTAGAGGAACGATCAGGCAGCAGCATTTACAGTTCACCAATATATGCTGTTCTGCAGCCACCACTGCTGATACCCAGGCAAACAGTGTCTGGAGTGGACCTCCGGCAAACTCCAACAGACCTACAGCTGAGGGTCCTGACTGTAGGAAGGAAAACTAACAAACAGAAAGGACATCCACACCAAAAACCCATCTGTACATCACCATCATCAAAGACCAAAGGTAGATAAAAACCACAAAGATGGGGAAAAAAACCGAGCAGAAAAACTGGAAACTCTAAAAATCAGAGCGCCTCTCCTCCTCCAAAGGAACGCAGCTCCTCACCAGCAACGGAACAATGCTGGACGGAGAATGACTTTGACGAGTTGAGAGAAGAAGGCTTCAGAAGATCAAACTACTCTGAGCTAAAGGAGGAAGTTCGAACCAATGGCAAAGAAGTTAAAAACCTTGAAAAATAATTAGATGAATGGCTAACTAGAATAACCAATGCAGAGAAGTCCTTAAAGGACCTGATGGAGCTGAAAACTATGGCACGAGAACTATGTGACGAATGCACAAGCCTCAGTAGCCGATGCGATCAACTGGAAGAAAGTGTATCAGCAATGGAAGATGAAATGAATGAAATGTAGCGAGAAGAGAAGTTTAGAGAAAAAAGAACAAAAAGAAACAAACAAAGCCTCCAAGAAATATGGGACTATGTGAAAAGACCAAATCTACACCTGATTGGTGTACCTGAAAGTGACTGGGAGAATGGAACCAAGTTGGGAAACACTCTGCAGGATATTATCCAGGAGAACTTCCCCAATCTAGCAAGGCAGGCCAACATCCAAATTCAGGAAATACAGAGAAGGCCACAAAGATACTCCTCGAGAAGAGCTGCTCCAAGACACATAATTGTCAGATTCACCAAAGATGAAATGAAAGAAAAAATGTTAAGGGCAGCCAGGGAGAAAGGTCGGGTTACCCACAAAGGGAAGCCCATCAGACTAACAGCTGATCTCTTGGCATAAACTCTACAAGCCAGAAGAGACTGGGGGCAAATATGCAACATTCTTAAAGAAAATAATTTTCAACCCAGAATTTCATATCCAGCCAAACTAAGCTTCATAAGTGAAGGAGAAATAAAATACTTTACAGACAAGCAAATGCTGAGAGATTTGGTCACCACCAGGCCTGCCCTAAAAGAGCTCCTGAAGGAAGCACTAAACATGGAAAGGAACGACCAGTACCAGCCACTGCAAAAACATGCCAAATTGTAAAGATCATCAAGGCTAGGAAGAAACTGCATCAACTAACGAGCAAAATGACCAGCTAACATCATAATGACAGCATCAAATTCACACATAAGAATACTAACCTTAAATGTAAATGGGCTAAATGTTCCAATTAAAAGGCACAGACTGGCAAATTGGATAAAGAGTCAAGACCCAACAGTGTGCTGTATTCAGGAAACCCATCTCACGTGCAGAGACACACATAGGCTCAAAATAAAGGGATGGAGGAAGATCTACCAAGCAAATGGAAAACAAAAAAAGGCAAGGGTTGCAATCCTAGTCTCAGATAAAACAGACTTTAAACCAACAAAGATCAAAAGAGACAAAGAAGGCCATTACCTAATGGTAAAGGGATCAATTCAACAAGAAGAACTAACTATCCTAAATATATATGCACCCAACACAGGAGCACCCAGATTCATAAAGCAAGTCCTGAGTGACCTACAAAGAGACTTAGACTCCCACACAATAATAATGGGAGACTTTAACACCCCACTGTCAACATTAGACAGATCAACGAGACAGAACATTAACAAGGATATCCAAGAATTGAAGTCAGCTCTGCACCAAGCAGACCGAATAGACATCTACAGAACTCTCTACCCCAAATCAACAGAGTATACATTCTTTTCAGCACCACAACACACCTATTCCAAAATTGACCACATAGTTGGAAGTAAAGCACTCCTCAGCAAATGTGAAAGAACAGAAATTATAACAGACTGTCTCTCAGACCACAGTGCAATCAAACTAGAACTCAGGATTAAGAATCTCACTCAAAACCGCTCAACTACATGGAAACTGAACAACCTGCTCCTGAATGACTACTGGGTACATAATGAAATGAAGGCAGAAATAAAGATGTTCTTTGAAACCAGCGAGAACGAAGACACAAAATACCAGAATCTCTGGGACACATTCAAAGCAGTGTGTAGAGGGAAATTTATAGCACTAAATGCCCACAAGAGAAAGCAGGAAAGATCCAAAATTGACACCCTAACATCAAAATTAAAAGAACTAGAGAAGCAAGAGCAAACATATTCAAAAGCTAGCAGAAGGCAAGAAATAACTAAGATCAGAGCAGAACTGAAGGAAATAGAGACACAAAAAACCCTTCAAAAAATTAATGAAACCAGGAGCTGCTTTTTTGAAATGATCAACAAAATTGATAGACCGCTAGCAAGACTAATAAAGAAGAAAAGAGAGAAGAATCAAATAGACGCAATAAAAAGTGATAAAGGAGATATCACCACCAATCCTACAGAAATACAAACTACTATCAGAGAATACCATAAACACCTCTACACAAATAAACTAGAAAATCTAGAAGAAATGGATAAATTCCTTGACACATACACTCTACCAAGACTAAACCAGGAAGAAGTTGAATCTCTGAATAGACCAATAACAGGAGCTGAAATTGAGGCAATAATTAATAGCTCACCAACCAAAGAAAGTCCAGGACCAGATGGATTCACAGCCGAATTCTACCAGAGGTACAAGGAGGAACTGGTTCCATTCCTTCTAAAACTATTCCAATCAATAAATAAAGAGGGAATCCTCCCTAACTCTTTTTATGAGGCCAGCATCATCCTGATACCAAAGCCTGGCAGAGACACAACAAACAAAGAGAATTTTAGACCAATATCCTTGATGAACATTGATGAAAATTCCTCAATAAAATACTGGCAAACCAAATCCAGCAGCACATCAAAAAGCTTATCCACCATGATCAAGTGGGCTTCATCCCTGGGATGCAAGGCTTGTTCAACATACGCAAATCAATAAACGTAATCCAGCATATAAATAGAACCAAAGACAAAAACCACATGATTATCTCAATAGATGCAGAAAAGGCCTTTGACAAAATTCAACAACGCTTCATGCTAAAAACTCTCCATAAATTAGGTATTGATGGCACGTATCTCAAAATAATAAGAGCTGTCTATGACAAACCCACAGCCAATATCATACTGAATGGGCAACAACTGGAAGCACTCCCTTTGAAAACTGGCACAAGACAGGGATGCCGTCTCTCACCACTCCTATTCAACATACTGTTGGAAGTTCTGGCCAGGGCAATCAGGCAGGAGAAGGAAATAAAGGGCATTCAATTAGGAAAAGAGGAAGTCAAATTGTCCCTCTTTGCAGATGACATGATTGTATATCTAGAAAACCCCATCATCTCAGCCCAAAATCTCCTTAAGCTAATAAGCAACTTCAGCTAAGTCTCAGGATACAAAATCAATGTGCAAAAATCACAAGCATTCTTATACACCAATAACAGACAAACAGAGAGCCAAATCATGAGTGAACTCGCATTCACAACTGCTTCAAAGAGAATAAAATACCTAGGAATCCAACTTACAAGGGATGTGAAGGACCTCTTCAAGGAGAACTACAAACCACTGCTCAATGAAAGAAAAGAGGATACAAACAAATGGAAGAACATTCCATGTTCATGGGTAGGAAGAATCAGTATCGTGAAAATGGCCATACTGCCCAAGGTAATTTATAGATTCAATGCCATCCCCATCAAGCTACAAATGACTTTCTTCACAGAATTGGAAAAAACTACTTTAAAGTTCATATGGAACCAAAAAAGAGGCCGCATCGCCAAGTCAATCCTAAGCCAAAAGAACAAAGCTGGAGGCATCACGCTACCTGACTTCAAACTATACTACACGGCTACAGTAACCGAAACAGCATGGTACTGGTACTGAAACAGCATGGTACTGGTACCAAAACAGAGATATAGACAAATGGAACAGAACAGAGCCCTCAGAAATAATGCTGCTTATCTACAACTATCTGATCTTTGACAAACCTGACAAAAACAAGAAATGGGGAAAGGATTCCCTATTTAATAAATGGTGCCGGGAAAACTGGCTAGCCATATGTAGAAAGCTGAAACTGGATCCCTTCCTTACACCTTATACAAAAATTAATTCAAGATGGATTAAAGACTTAAATGTTAGACCTAAAACCATAAAAACCCTAGAAGAAAACCTAGGCAATACCATTCAGGACATAGGCATGGGCAAGGACTCCATGTCTAAAACACCAAAAGCAATGGCAACAAAAGCCAAAGTTGACAAATGGGATCTGATTATACTAAAGAGCTTTGCTGTGCTTCTGCACAGCAAAATAAACTACCATCAGAGTGAACAGGCAACCTACAGAATGGGAGAAAATGTTTGCAACCTACTCATCTGACAAAGGGCTAATATCCAGAATCTACAATGAACTCAAACAAATTTACAAGAAAAAAACAAACAACCGCATCAAAAAATGGGTGAAGGATATGAACAGACACTTCTCAAAAGAAGACATTTATGTGGCCAAAAAACACATGAAAAAATGCTCATCATCACTGGCCATCAGAGAAATGCAAATCAAAACCACAACGAGATACCATCTCACACCAGTTAGAATGGTGATCATTAAAAAGTCAGGAAACAACAGGTGCTGGAGAGGATGTGGAGAAATAGGAACATTTTTACACTGTTGGTAGGACTGTAAACTAGTTCAACCATTGTGGAAGTCTGTGTGGCGATTCCTCAGGGATCTGGAACTAGAAATACCATTTGACCCAGCCATCCCATTACTGGGTATATACCCAAAGGATTATAAATCATGCTGCTATAAAGACACATGCACACATATGTTTATTGCGGTGCTGTTCTCAATAGCAAAGACTTGGAACCAACCCAAATGCCCATCAATGATAGACTGGATTAAGAAAATGTGGCACATATACACCATGGAATACTATGCAGCCATAAGAAATGATGACTTCATGTCCTTTGTAGGGACATCGATGAAGCTGGAAACCATCATTCTCAGCAAACTATCGCAAGGACAAAAAACCAAACACCGCATGTTCTCACTCATAGGTGGGAATTGAACAATGAGAACTCATGGACACAGGAAGGGGAACATCACACTCTGGGGACTGTTGTGGGGTGGGGGAAGTGGGGAGGGATAGCATTAGGAGATATACCTAATGCTAAATGACAAGTTAATGGGTGCAGCACACCAACATGGCACAGGTATACATATGTAACAAACCTGCACGTTGTGCACATGTACCCTAAAACTCAAAGTATAATAATAATAAAATTTTTTAAAAAAAGAAAAAAGTGTCTAGAGAATGGAAGTGGTGGAAAAATATCCCACCAAAACAAACGAGCTGACATATCATTGAGTCAGTGGACAGTTTGCAGATAAGAAGCCAATATAAACACAGATGCTTTAATATGAAACCAGAATATCTTTATGCCGAGCCCCAATATCTACTAAATTCTAATACTTTAACTTCTCAAATAGTGAAAACAACCAACAATACAGAAAAGTCTTGGGCGGAGGGAGGAAAAGTGACAACACACCTATGAAATGGCTTCTCAAAGTTTCAATAGCATGTGTTTCTAAGATATGGGAAAGCCAAAAAACACATGGGCAGCCTTCTTCCTTTAGAAGTATTCAATTGTTCTAGATAGAAATCTCCTTTCTTTGGTTAAGAATTTATTGTAGTTTCACCTTTCCTTAGAAATGAAAACTGTGATTGTTGAGTAAACAACTTGTAAAACTATTTTCACTGACACTTATTAAGTATCTTGGCTCCCTGCATTGAATTTCTATTTAGTCACTTCCCTCAACATGTAGATCAAACTGATGCCTCAATTATAATCCTTGAAGAACATGGGGGAAAGACTGTTTAAAGCATTCCCTCTCTGCTAAGGAGGAAAATATCCCAGTCACATGAGCTGTGTAGCATAATGTTTGTTTTCCATGTTGATCTGCAAAAGAGAGAGATGACAGAAAGAGTGTTGGGTGTGGTGGCTCATGCCTGTAATCCCAGCACTTTGGGAAGCTGAGGTGGGAGGATCACCTGAAGTCAGGAGTTTGAGACCAGCCTGACCAACATGATGAAACCCTGTCTCTACTAAAAATACAAAATTAGCCAGGTGTGGTAGCACATGCCTATAATCCCAGCTACTCCAGAGGCTGAGGTAGGAGAATCGCTTGAATCTGGGAAGCAGAGGTTGCAGTGAGCCAAGATCACGCTACTGCACTCCAGCCCTGGGCAACATGAGCAAAACTCTGTTTCAATACATAAAAAATGAAAATAGAGAAAGATGACAGAAAGCAGAATCAGAGGAAATGTATCACTGTTGAACATTTCCTACATGTCTTGCACTGAGCTCAACACTTTGCAGGGTCTCCCTTACAGTGACCTTCTGTGGTAGGTATATTACCCTTATTTTATAACTTGAAAACTGAGGCTTAGGGGTATATACACAGACCTGGGAGCTGAAAGCTACAGTTCCAATACCACCAGCTTTGCTGCTTGCTAGCCATGTGATCTTGAGTGAGTTATTTAGTCATGCTGCAGCTCAGTTTCCTCATCAATCAAATGATGGGAGTCTCTGACGATCACACTAGGGATGATGCATATAAAGCGCTTAGTGCTTGGCTTGTAGCAAGAATCCAACAGATGACAGCCCTCACTATTACGGCCTGCACTGATTCTTCAGTCTGCATCTACACCCACTGTGGGTCATCCTGCCACCTGCCCTGCCCTGCTGTATGACCTGAGGCTTCCTCCTAAAGAGGCATTGCCAGAGCTTCCTCATAGGTAGGCTTCCGGGTGAACCCAGTCATTGGGAAGCACTAACAACAAGAGATCAGAGCTCAGGAGGAGAGGAGCTGAGGTATTTCTTCCCCACTCCCTTCTTCCTCCAAGGTATGTTTTCTGACAGTGACTGTCCCTCCGTGTCTCCAGCTTCCAACAGGAGATCCCTCTCTCATAGCTCCTTTACCCACTGGTTTCCTGTAGTGCTAATTCCTCTCCTTGCACCTCCAGGACTAAGGATGGTAATAACCGCCCACTGTAATTAGTCTTGGGTGTCCAACACCCCTTGGTAATTGTGTTACCTGCTCCCATATTTGTAAGCAGTCCTTTCATCAAAATCTCTTGGACCATCTGAATTGGAGTCTGCTTCTTGCCTAACCCTGGCGGATATCCAGACTCAAAAATCATACACTCATAAATGAAGGACTCAGCAACCTCTATGGTCTATGGCCAATGCTTTACAAATCACTTATTTGCCAATGATAATTTAAACTGTACTGGTAGTATACAACCACGTATTATTAAATAACCATTCTTAAAAGGGAATAGAACATTGTTAAAATATAGCTTGCAATTGCTGAGAAATACATTTGGTGATTTATTCAGATGATATTTAAAATGTTCAGTATCTCATTCCAAAGGCCGCACCCCAATTACACAGGTTGCAAACCCTATCCTGCAAGTAGCACCAACTACAATCCCACTTTCTCTCTGAGAAATGTCAACCTGACTTTATCCTGAGAAAATAGAAGATCAAAACTCTTCATAGAATCTTAGAGAAAGTCTCCCAAAGTATAGCAAGCACAGTTTTTCTCAGTCCTTTTGAAACTGTTTATCACAAACTACAAGCCCTAAAATAATCATTTTCAAAATACCGCCAGAGCCGTTCTGCAAACCATCATTTTTAGCCATGTTCAGTTAGGACTTGACAGAAGCCACTTTAGCAGGTCTCATTTTTACCCTCACAATTCCAAGTATAATTACTAATCAATCCACAGGGCATGAATAAGCATGTAATTACTCGGTTAAAGAGTAATTATATGGGCATTTATTTGTACCCTCCAAGCTCAAGGGATATTGGATGCATTATCCAAAGGGGGCATACTATATGTTTTCAAAGACTCATATTTGTGTTTGCTTCAGTGTTTCCTTTTTGCTGTTGCTGTGACTTTTTTTTTTAATAGCTTTGTTTCAGTACAGTTTTGCTGTGTGAAGCTCAGGCATACGAGATGAAACATTGAGAATAATGAGCCACAGTGTTTCACATGACTGTGTAATCAGTTTGACAATATGAAGCAATCTTGTAAGTGACCCCCACGTTACTAGTGAATACATTGCAAATTTCCCATTTGGGGATGGAGCAATAAAGCAGTGGTCTTGACAATTGCAGGTCATCAAGAAACTTCAAGCTGGCAAGGCAGGCACAGAGTATGGGCACTGAGAGACTGGCAGCTTGCCACTTTCAATAATTATATTCTACCAATCTTCACTTCCAGCTGCAATGTAAGCTGGATACAGAACTTTTACCCACTTCCTGCCCTGAACCCTGCACCACACAGCCACACAGCTGTAGAGTTTTGCCCCGATGCTGGGGCATTCCACTGTAGATTAAGTGATGGCTTATAATAGCTTTTCCTATTAGAGAGAAGGTGCCCTAAGAATTTGTTGAAGTCATATGGGCCCATGAAGAAAAAGGCAGCCTCAGTCACACTTCCTTGTCGTTTGGGCTTTTTTGTAAGGACATTCTATTCATCTAAGCCTATTCAGCCTTTGCGTCAGGATGTCTCTGTATTTACATTCACCTTTGCAGTCTTTAACCCCTATTTAGCTCTCTGGTTCTTAGCACATGGTAGACAAAAAAATAAATATTTGATAAATGAGTGAGTAAATAAGCAAATAAATGGATTAGAAGATGAATGAATGAATGAATGAGTTCCCCAAATGTCCCACAACATAGCTAATTTTCCCATCTAATTAATAGCTGCCCTCATTGCTTCAAATGTTATGGATATCCTGCACCCATCAAACCAAATGTTATGGATATCCTGCACCCATCAAACCCTCCCTGGTTTACACACACCCTGAGAACTCAGTCTGTGGCTCCACTTGGCACCCTTGCTGCCTCAACCAGAGCAACAAGCTTGTGCCCTGCCTTGCCCCTACCCCAGCTGCTACATCAGTTTTCTATGAATTATTTAAAAAGACACACCATAGGACTCCATCCCTGCCCTCACAAAGCATCCCTTCTTTTCTATTTTTGCATTGCCCAAGCCAGGCCCACTGCAATCAGCCACTGCAGAAACAGCTATAACTGGCATGCAGTAATTGCTCAATAAATGTGTGCTACCATCAGTATGAACAATTTAACAAACATCGTACCCTCATCTGAGTGCTGTATGAGAAACTTAAGATGCCCCTGTCAACTTTTACACATGTTTTTCACAGAAATTATTTGAATTTGGAAAGATTAGCAGATAAAGTTCAGCAATGATTCCAAGCCAAAACACAAAGAGGAAAACACAAAGAGCAAATTTGGTATGGAGATGTCAGTAAAATCATGGAATTGTCTCCATTTGGAAGGAAAGTATAGAACATGGAGTTCAGCCCTCTTCCTTTCTAAAAATAAAGAAATTCAGGCCCACAGAGGGAAAGCTCCTAAGCAAAAGCCACAGAGCTAGTTAACAGCAGAGTCCGGGCCACGCATTTGGCTTCTGATTCCCCAGACTGGCAAAGAAGGTGGGCAGAGGAAGAACAGATGATGACCAAGACCAAAGTGAAGATAGACTGAATCACATCATGGCAAATGGGGGAATGAGAAAATGTAACCAGGCTTCTCACACTGATGTTCCCTTCCTGACAGTTCTTTCTGCAAAGCAGTCCCTTCTCTGATGAGGATGTGTGTCCAGCAGCTCAGGATTTGTCAAAGTGCACATGATATCTATCTGTTATGGGCTGAATTATATCCCCTCAACATCGTATTTTGTAGTCCCAACCCCCTGTACCTCAGAATGTAACCAAATTTGGAGATAAGGGCTTTAAAAACAATATTAAGTTAAAATGAGATAATTAGGATGAGGTTCTAATCCAGTGTTGCTGGTGACCTTATAAGAAGAGGAAGACACCAGGGGTGTGCATGTGCAGTGGGGTGACCCTGTGAAGAGACGGCCAGAGGATGGCCATCTGCAAGCCAAGGAGAGAACCCTCAAGAAAACCAACTCCTCTGGCACTTTGGTCTTGGACTGCCGGCCTCCACAACTGTGAGAAAATAAATTACGATTGTCTAAGCCACCCAGCCTGTGGTACTTTGTTTATGGCAGCCCTAGTTGACTAATTCGTCCTCAGATACTCCACTTCACAAGGCTCCAATACTACAGAACTATGGAGATGAGGAGGGGGACACTCCAAGCAAAAACATGGGGCCAGGGCCAGATTGGAACCAAAATTCTTCCTCTAGCTCAGCACTGCTGCTCCCTCCTATGGGCTGTGTGACTAAGTAGAAGTCCCTTTCCCTCCCTAGGTCCTGGTGTCCTCCTCTGTGGAATGGGGGGATGCCACAGACAGAATTCACCTTGACTACCTCACAGGCTTGTTTTGAGAACCAAATGAAATGATAATGCTAAGAAAGTACTACCAAAATGTAAAATTTGAGGTAATTCTTATTGTCATTGTCATGTGCAGAAGTGCAGCTACAATTCTGAGGGCTCGGTTCCAGAATATTTTAGAAAAAGTAATGAGCTTCTCTAGTTTTGGACAAGACGGCATAGACTCTTTTCCCTGCTAAGTATGACCCCAAACCCTGGATATAACACAACAAACAATCATAAGAACATTCTGAAAGGTGAAAGAAGAACACAGACTGGCTGGGGACCTCAAAAGTCAAGGAGCAGCACAGCAACCTAAAATCTCCTAACCACCCATCCGGAGGCAGAAGATGTCCCAGGTAGGTGCTTCTTCCCCTGTAGGAGGCACCAGGAAAGACTAAGCAGAAGCACAGCCAGCACCAGGCAGCCCGAGGAAGCACTCTCTGCCCCCCATGAGCCTGGCATCTTCTGCCTCCAAATTTGGTGATGCCAGGCCAACCCATAGAAGCACTTTTCACCCTCACAGGCAGCACAAGCAGGAACTGAGTGACAACCCCATCAGCACTGGGCAGCCCAAGCCAGAGAAAATAGTTTCTGCTCCTGCAGGCTTGGCATCTCTCATCCTCTCCCCAGTGGTACTAGATATAAAGAAGAACCAAATGGAAATTATGAAACTTAAAACTTCAATAACTGAAATAAATAAAAAAATTCACTAGAAGGGCTCAATAGGCAAATATATGTGACAGAGGAAAAAAAATAAGTGAACTTGAAGATAGATAGAACAATAGAAAGAGACACCTGTGGGGCAGAAACAAAAGACTCAACAGTCATATCATTGGAATCTTAGATGGAGAAAAGAAAGAGTAGAGCTGAAAACATATTCATAAAAATAACTTAAAACTTCCCATATTTGCTAAAAAGCAAACCTGCAGATTTAAGAAGCTACGAGAATACCAAGTAAGATAAACCCAAAGAAAGCCACACTAAAACACATCATAAGTAAAATTCTGAAAACTGAAGACAAAAATAAGAATGGAATTCATATGGGAAAAAGTCAAAAGTTTGATGTTATTTTTCACTGAGAAGACTTTGCATAACAACAGCTCTGACAAGCTGATATACAAATGGATAGAATTATAACACAATATAATGTTTATAATGTGTTAGATACAAGCCCTTTGACAAATATTAATATTAAATTCTTAAAAAATTCCTATGAAGTAGTTATTATTATTCTTATTTTACAGTTGGACAGAGACCCAGAGAGGCTAAATAACAAACTGAGACCCAGAAAGGCTAAATAACTTGCCCAAGGTCACACAGCTAGTAAGTGACAGAACCCAGAATTCAAACTCAGACACTCTGGTTACGGGGTCTACATTCTTGACTACGATGCCTGGAAGTGGTCTAGTATAGTAGTATGGAATCATATACATATAGTTTAGTAGTATAGAATCAACAACCAAAATTGACAAGGTCCTTATAAACTAGATAAAGAGACAAGGAATAATCCAGGATTTAGTTCCAGATGTTTTTGTTTATTTTTGTTTTATTAAGATTTTCTTTAAAATGTATTAGAGCTGGACAGTATGGCTTCTGTAGGCTTGGATATTAGTAACTCTCATTGTTCAGAATTAAGCTGATATTAAAGTTGTACTTGGTGGGGGCAATGTTTTTTTCTGCCAGACTCATATAGTAAAAGACATCTGTGATTGTTTTTTTAAAGTTGAAGTTAAGCAGTTAGTCTCCTTGGCTTACTACTTTTATTAAATATCGATGCTGATGTCATTTTCTCCACAGACCAACATCCTAAATGATTTTTATCAGGACAGATAAACTCTCAAATACAGAAAGCAGGTCTTTTCATTATCCTATTGATTAAAAGCAAAATACAAAAAAATCAGCTACATGATATAGGCACACAACAAAAATCTTTGTCAAATTTTACCATGGCACAGGTTTCAAAATAAAATCATCCCTTTTAGAACTGGCAGGTCAATATTATCTTTTTGTTCTAATATGGGACCATTTGCAGAAATGTGGTTTCCTGTGAACTAAGAGAAAGCTGAAGTGTTTTGACACACTAAACTGTATTAACAACACCCACTGAAATGATGGCACTGTCTTTGAATGACGTTTACCCTGAGACTGGAGGGAGCCACTGGGACATACTGGTACAAACTGAGTGCTGAACACATATAACCTTAACGGATAAAAGGCAGGGAGGGAGGGAGGGCTAGCCAAGCCTCTGGCCTATGTCCCTTAAGTCTCTTCACCTCACTCCTAGGGTTCTTGAATAAAATGTAAAACTAAGGCCTTAAAAAACCTGTAGTGTGGGAATTGACTGCAAATGGAAATCAGAGAACTCTGGGGGATGACGGAAATTTTCGAAAACTGCTGTGGTGATGGTTGTACAACTCTGTAAATTAATTTTAAAAATACAGAGGTATACAGTTCTCACAGATTAATTTTATAATGTGTACAGTACAGCTCAATAAAACTATTTGGAAAAATATCCTGCAGGTTTTCCCCATTGCCTTCTGAACAAAGGCCGAGTTCATGAAAGCATACAAAATCCTTTATGATACAGCCCTTGCTTAACTCACTTCTTGTCTTTTTTTGCCACCTGTGTTCCCCCAGCCCTCTGATCCACCACTCCACCTATATTCTATTTACTGCGCAACCAGCAGTTTTCAGAAAATCTAAAGTGGCTGCATACTACAGTCCTATGCCTCTCACCCTGTTCTCTCTGCCTTCTGCCTAGAAGTCTTCCTCCCCACAGCTTCCTGACCAACACCAAATGGGGGGTTCAAGACACAGCTCAACCTGACTACTATATTCTAGGATGCTTTTCTGACTTTCTGGGTAGAATTGGCCATTTCTTTTTGTGTTCCTCCAGAGTACTCAGTCATTCAATGTCTATAAATACTTTTTCCTTACAGGTGACAAAAGCATCTGCAATTCTATCAAAATGTCCGTGTAGCACCAATCCCTTCCTCTCAAACCTATAAAGATAATAAGCAAGAGTGTATTGAGACTAACAAGAAGGTGACACACCAAGGATGGGAGTAACACTGAGGGAGTCTCTCATATGGACAATTCTAGCAGCTTTATAACCAGTCTCCTTACAGCAGTCAGAGTGAACCCTTTAAAACATATCTAATTTTATATATATATATATATATATGAAAAAGAATGTAAGTTTTAGTCACAGAAACCGACAGAGAATTTAAAGCCTGCTCCATCACTTACTATTTATATGACTATACAAGTTGCCTCAACAGTGAGCACATAATTTCCTCATCTGTAAAGTGGAGGTATAACTACCTTACAGACTCTTGCAAAGAATCTTCAAGATTAGCCACGTAAAGTTGTGCCACTTAGATATGATTTCACTTTCACTTCCTTACTTAGGTTGTTGGTTCGATAATTGATATTACTGAATACCAGACAGGCTAAGAACCACATCACTGATTTACACTCTCCTCCACATTTAACCGAAAAGTGACCAATCAAAAAGCATCACAGCTCAGGTTGATGTGCATTCAGTCTATCCCATGGTATCTCTGTCTCTTTTCAAATCACAATACTGATGTTCCAATAAATGATGTTTATTATCGGGCCATGAGCCATCAAGAAAATACTAAACTCTGCTTAGAACACTGTTTAAGAAGGTTGGAAAATATATATCAACTATAGACAGTTTTCTTAGAAGGAAAATCAACATGTTAGCACATAACAAATTAACATACAATCTGGGTAATTGAATAATATACAACGGCATGCTGCCATAATAGATGAAGAATTATGGAATCTCTGTTGGCAATCCAATGTGGGTAAGAAGAAATGTATTCATTCAACAACTATTCAAACATTTGTTGAACAAATGATATATGAAAGGATAAAAGAACCAGTCTAGAAGAGGAAACTTGTGATCTTCAGGTGAAATGCATGTTACAAAGCATAAGAGGACTGTTATTGTGTTCTTACTTTCAGAAAATTAACAAAAGACTCAGGGTCAGGGATAATTAAATTCATAAGTATGTGAAAGAATGACTAGTTCCAAAATAATCTAAGATGAACATCTCTTAACTGATATATGGTTTCTATTTAATAGGTGACATGAGTTAAGTCATCATTAACTAGTACTTTTTCCTCTTGCTATATCAAAACTATCAACAAACATTGGAAAGCCTACCTCCAAAATGCATGCTGAATCTGTGCAGCCCACTGCCACCACTCTGGTCTACGCCACTAGTCTCTCATATGGAGAATTCCAGCAGCTTTATACCCAGTCTCCCCACAGCAATCAGAGTGAGCCCTTTAAAACATATATCGAATTATATCATGTGCCAAATCAACATGTTTCAAAGGTTTCCCATTGTACTTAGAATAAAAAGCAAACGCCATGGACCCCATGATGCTTGCACCCTGGCCCTTGTCTGCCCCTTTATCCTCATTATCTGCCACTGACCAATTCATATGCTCAAGCCAGTGGTTCTCAAAGGGTGGTCCCAGGACCAGAAGCATCATTACCTAGGACCTTTTTAGAAATGCAGATTTTCAGGACCCATCCCAGAACTACTGAATCAGAGAGTCTGGGTTTAAGGCTCAACAAGCTGTGTTTTAACAAGCCTTTCAATGATTCAGAAACATTAAATTTAAGAATTATTACTCTAGATATCTGCTATAGTTTAAATCTGTCTCACAAACTTCATATGTTGGAACAATCCTCAAATTCATATGTTGATGGCATTTGGAGGTGGGGCCCTTGGGAGGTAATTAGGATTGGGTAAAGTCATTAGGGTGGAATCCCCATGAAGGGACTAAGAAGAGGAAGAGAGACCTGAGCTGACATGCCCTCTCAGCATTTGATGCCCTCCAACATATGATGATGCAGCAAGAAGGTCCTCGCCAGATGCCAGTGTCATGGCCTTGGACTTCCCAGCCTCCAGAATCGTGAGCTAAATAAACTTCTTTTCTTTATAGATTACCCATTCTGTGTAATTCTGTTATAGCAATAGAAAACAGACTAAGACAATACATTAGGCTTCTTTATATAGCTAGAAAATACCAAGCTCTTTTCCATCTCAGCACCTTTGAATTTACTATAGTTCTGCCTAGAATGTATCCCTCACCTCCACCCCATGCCACCACCTTGATTGCCCCTTCTCCATCAACTATGTAAAAATTCTACCTGACCCAAATTACTTTGTATCACGCTACACTAATCACTACTATCATAACACTTAGTACAACCTGATTTTATTTACTTGTGTGTTGATCTTGTTTGTACACTAAAACATGTGCTCCTTTAGAACAAGGATCTTATCTTTATCAACCACCCAGTGAGTTACAAACAGTAGTTGCTCAACAACTATTAAATAAATTAATGAATAAGCCCAGTATAAATCCATTTAACATAAGGTTAGAATAACGAAGTTAGAATAGTGAAAAAAGCCACCACTGACTTATAATAAAAGTATCCAAATTGCCTGCTTACTATGGGCCAGTCCTTGGGCTAAATCTTTTCTTGTGTTTTCCTCTTTAAATTCTCCCTAGAACTCAATGAGGTAGAACTACAATCATCCTCACTTTAAGATGAAGACGCTGAGATATAAATAAGTGAAATAAATTACTTGAGGCTACCAAGCTGATCATTCGCAGAGCCAGGGTTCAAATCCAGGCTGTCCAACTCCAAAAATCATACACTGCACCCCCACCCACTACTACCTCTTCTGAAAAAGGTATCTGACCAGATATTTTCAACATAGATTTCAGCAGACTACAGGGATAACCTGGTGAGGAAGTAGTCTTTCCAATTCAGATCTCCTACAGATAAAACCTGGGCAAAGGGGTACTCAATTCTGTCAACCGAGTCTCACAAAATTATAATGTTAACTGATGGGTGTTTAGAGGATGTACATTTTAGAAGACTCTTAAATTGAGTACAGATGTTTAGAAAATCAGTGTCAAATTAGAAAGCATTAAGCAGACATTAAGCCAGACCAAATTGGTCTTTTCAGAAAGCTGGGTCAGGATGGGAGAAATGTGTGCTTGCTAAGTAGGCCAGGTTACTCAGAAGTGGGTCTTCTAACTCAGAAATTAGTGAAGGCAGCCCAGCTTTGCCAGAGGATGAGACAGAGTAAGAAGCCTAAACATGGAGCTGAAGGATTGACCTGCAGGTTTTCAGGTGGAGTGGAAGGAAGCAGATTCTCTTGCCAAGACCTTCACAGCAACCTGTAGATGCGGCACTGGAACCCAGGACTCTGGAGTGTTTTTTAACCATTAACCTGATGCCAGGGATGTTGGAACTGTCTTGGAACTCCACTTTTCAACAGAAATTTCTGGAAGAGATTAAGGAGATCCTATGCCTTAAAAGAGGACCAGGACATGTTCACATCATCCATCTATGGGTTTCTGGAGGTGGGGGGAGCCAATGGTCTCAGATTTTTGGAAACACTTTATTTTCATTTCATAGTTTCATCACATTCAGAAAGGTTTGGTATATTTCCTCATCATAAAAATCTCATTCTCAAAATTCCTCTTGAAATACATGTGTTGGTCTCCAAATGATGCCACACTTGTTTATAGGACTAGATGACAAACACTCAGGTAAAGGCATTTTACTGTGTGCAGCAAAATATACAGAACATTCACTTTCACAACTCAAGCATTTATGGCTGATATCATTAATAAAACATAGCCTTAGAATCCCTCTTAATCCATCAATCAGAATCACCACTCAAACATTATGTGCCTCCCATATCATGGGTAATTGTATGGAAATAAAGAAGTATATGAGGCAGTATAGATTGACAATTAAGAGTTTCACCCTGGAGTTACACAGACACAAGTTCATATCTTGGTGTTGTTACTTACCAACCATGAGAATTGGACCAGTTATCCATGCCATGGTTTCTATCTCTAAAATGGAATAAAAATCATCCCTAACTCATTACATGGAGGTTATAAGAATTAAATAATTCAAGTAAATACACAGTCATTATTTTACTAAAATGTGCTACGTACTACTCTAGGTGTTTTTCACATATTAATTCATCTCACCCTCAAACAATCTTATGAGATAGAAAATACCATTATGCCCCTTTTGAGGAAACAGCCACAGGGAGGGGTAAAGGAACTTGCCCAAGGTCACACAGCCAGTAAATGGCAGAGCCAGGATTCAAACCCATGCAGTCTGGCTCCAGAGCCCACATATGTAAGCACTATACTATTAAGAAGACAACAATTCCTAAACTTACTAGCTTCGTGAAAGTAAAAACATTTGCAGGTTTTGCTTTGAAAGATCCAAGTGAATGCTACTAGAAAAATACAAAGAATAATGTACTTTTTTTATCTTAAGCACTAGCCAAGGAAACAAAGAAGGAGCAGAATTCACTGTACCCAAGTACTGTGTGGTTATTTTGATACAAGTCAACAACTACAGCAGATGCTGGTATCCATCTTCCTGACAGGTGACAGGTAGTACCAACACTCTTCAGATCATGAGACCTCAAAATACTCATTTTATCCTGACAGCAGGGGTGAGAAATAACATGTAAATCATCATGGGGAGATGGAGGCCTAAGTAAATATTCCAGGAAAAGGGCTCCTTTAGCATAAAGTAGCCTTTTTCACACTTGTGCAGACTCCAGAAAGGAGGTGCCCCATGGCTGTCAGCTCTGGTGTGCTCTGCAGATGACTGGTCTTCCAGCCAAACTGTTGGCTGACTATTTTCTAGCAATTCAATCTTGCATTCTGCTAGTACATACCCCAGCACAAAGTGGGCCAGGTCCACTTTATTACAAGGTTACAGGCAAGCCATAGATAAAAAGTGAGTCCTTAAATATCAGGGATTAATAATTCAGGAAGTAATTATTTTTAGAATAATATTTAATTTCAGGAAATATGGAAGTTAAAGCTTTATCCTGTGCAGAATGATTTAAATTCCAGTTTAATTTCCATCTACTAACATAATTGTGGTGACTAATTTTGATAAAAGTACTTTGGATTTGCCTAACACCTCTGAGTGTTGAATTCCAAGGGCTTCAGTAAATCCTGGGTCACAAGATTGCTATTTTTTCCACATTTCATAAGACTTTTTGGTTAATACTCTAGGAAATGATCACAAGCAGGTTTTCACTCTCCTGATCAAAGACATAGTTCCACCTGTGACCAACTTGCTTCCTGACTATGTCAGTTTCCTGTTGCTGCCTTAACAAATACCACACCTTAGTGGCTTAAAACAACACAAATTTCTTCTCTTAGTTCTGGAGGTCAGAAGTCTAAAATGGATCTCACAGGGCTACAATCAAGATGTCTACAGGGCAGCATTCCTTCTGGAGGCTCTAGGAGAGAATCAGTTTCCTTGCCTTTTCAATCTTCTGGAGACCACCCACCTTCCTGGGCTTGTGGCCCCTTCTTCCATCCTAAAGCCAGTCAGTAGGGCTTCTTCAAATCTCTCTTGGTCTCTGGCTCTCCTGCCTCTCTCTTATAAGCAGCCCTGTGATGATGGTGGGCCCACCCATATGATCCAGGATGACCTTCCTATCTCAAGACCCTTAACTCAATCACACATGCAAAGTCCCTTCTGCCACATCAGGCAGCATTTATAGATTTCAGGGATTAGGATGTGGACAACTGTAGAGAGCCATTATTCCACTTACTATATTGACTCTTAAGGCTTTGACTCTTAAAGTCTTTTCTCCTAATCTATAAACCCATCAAGAATATTTAAGTTATTCTTGTAACTACACACTACCTTGTTAACTCAATCTTATTATAATAAGCTATGTCAGGCTATAGTCAAGAATATTACCATTATAATATTACCTATATAAATCTGGGGATGTGAAGCATAGAAAAGAATTTTTAAATCTCAAGTTTTGCATTTGTGTACTTATATACCTACCAATTTATAGAGTTTGAAATTTTATAGAATTTGAGGTTTGGTAGATAAGGTCGTAAATAAAGTTTGACAATATATATCACATCTTCACTTAACATATCACTTCATATATTTTAATTATTAAAATGTGTGCTAATGAAATTTCAACTGTAATTACTCTCCTTTCTAATGAAATGTTTCAGTAGATCCATGAGCCTAAACAAATCTCCCTGGATTTTCATCATTAATATTTTTACTCTTTAAGAATAAAGAATTTATGAATTATGATGTACAGTTTATCCCACTATTTCAAATGACAAAATCTTGTCACTGCTTTAGCTTTAAAAGTATGTCTTCCCACTTTTAAAGCACTTTTTCTAGACAGCCATACCTACTTTTTTCACTTAAGTAGTTGACACTTATATAACACTACACACATATAGTTGTATGTGTCAACACACATGAAAGAGGAGATAACAGAGAAAGTGTTAATCTGCCTATATCTTTGGATATTATCAAAGCAATTTAGAAAGCTTTATAACTGAAAGTTAAATATGAGAAAGAAAAAAGACAGTTTCATATCTTACAGACAAAGTTAAATAGAACATTCTCTGAGCATGGTTTACATGTGAGACTTTGTTCTAGGTGCTGTATGCCAACACTATTCCCAAATATATATTTTTTCAGTGCCTTCAAAAGAGGCTGTTATGCTACCTTAGATAACCCCCCTTCTAATCTGCATGATGCAATTCACTGCTATCTGCATGATATTCCACTTGAAGTGCACAGTAGAGCACTGTGCTTTCCATCGGCAAATATCTAGAGTTATGTGGGCATGAAATGTCTCCTCCAAGGAGTCAATGGCGACCCAGGAATCATTCTCAACTGCACCCCTGAGCTGGCAGCCATCCAGTCGAGGTTCCCTAGACAGGCAGTATTGTCACTGATGTTACACCAAGGGGCCTGTGTTTCAGATGTTTCTCTTTCTCAACAAGCACATCGGTGTGAACTCAAAAGAATGAAAAATAGTTCCATGTGATATTCATCCAGTTGTTTTGTTCTGGAAGTAGCAATGGTTAAGTTACAAACCATGAATTTAATGCCAAACTCCTGTGCTCAGGTAGGCATGACAGTAAACTCTCAATAGCCTATAAAAAGGAAGATGAAAGGATAAAGGTAAATCCAATTTACAGAAGAATCAATACTGTCATTAACAACACTAATAGGGTAGGTTCTATGATTTTTTTTAATTTCCTCTTTTTCTTTAGCATAAAAACAGAAGTTAATGGGTCCCTCTCAGTTTGGGAAAATCTGAGTGACAAGCCAAAACCAATAGGTTTTGAAAGGGGCCTGTGAATAAAATGCAAAAAGTGCCTAATTGGAGTCAAGAACCAACTCACTATAACAATTGTAGAATCTAGATGGCAAGTGTAGGTGTTCATTATACTAATCTTTTGAACTTGCCTGCATGTTTGAAAAAAAATCAAAATCAAAAGTTGGAAATAAAAAAGTAAAATAGAAAAAGAAACAATTCATAAGATATTGTTGAACCCCATGGGCTTTGAGAAATTTGCATAAACTTGAGGCATATTCAGGCTGACCAGTTAGCTCCTCTCTCCATATACAGCTCCATGCCAAAAAAATTATATAAAATCTACTATCTGAGAAAATGGGAATCCACATTGCTTCATAGCTCTTCTGAATGAACAAAATGCAACTGGTACAGACTTAAAATCATTAGGGAAATTTCTTTTTGCAGATCATGTCATACTGACATGTACTAGAATAGCAATTAAAATATTCTAAAACCATCCCCCTCTCCATGTAACTATCCTTGTCATACTCTCTTGAAGTCAGAGTACAAATTGCTCCAGGGCTAAGTGATGACAGAAACATCTCCCAATTACTCCTGGTTACACAGACTCAAAGATGGGAACAATGAAGTTCTAATGCCTACACACTCCTTAGTGAACTCAAATTTCCTAAGACAATGAATGATCAAAGTAGAGTCTTATGAAAGCTTCTACATAAAAGACAGGAAATGAGACCCAAATCAGGAGAGTGGGGGGAGCTCAGGAGGAGGGAGATACATATCCAGCCCTCATTTAAGATCAATTCATGGATGACTCCCTAAAACACCACAGAAAATCTGACACAAAAGCAAATGCACTGAATGATGCATGCCATTCACTATCACAACTGAGAACTCCAAACATTTCGTTGATATTAGAAAGTGAAACAAATGTTCCTGCAAAAGTCAAATGAGAATCAAAAGCACCATGTTTGCACTGCAGCCTGGGTGACAGAGCAAGACCCTGCCTCTAAAAAAAATAATATTTTTTTTTAAAAAATCACCATGGTTTACAGGGAAGGATACTGCCGTGGCTGCACAGACCTTTAGTGTCTCAAAGCATTGTGCAAATACCTGTGTATTTCTTTCATGCAACATGAGCATTAACTTGCAAATTTTAAAACCCTCTGATTTATCCTTCCACCACTTCACTTACTTGTAAAACCAACTAAAAAAGTATTAAGAATTTCAAGACAGCAACATGAGAGCATCAGATCACATGCAGGGGCTCTTCTGAGCTCGGGCTGATGAATCCAGGCCTGACCACATGAACTGGCAGAGTGAAGGAGAGATGTGGGGTGGAGTAGGTCAAAGATGCTGCAGGCTGCCCAAATGAAGGAATGTGGGAGGAGAAAGGGAGCAAAAGGGCTGGAAAATAAAGGGGTGGGAGGCACATTCAAAAGAGCAGGAGGAGGAAGAGTACCTGAAGGCGGTATGATAGAGGTGGAGAGGAAAGGCCTAGATCAGGGGTCCCCAAACCCAAGGCCACAGACTGGTAGCAGTCAATGGCCTGTTAGGAACCAGACAGCAGGAGGTGAGCAGCTGGCAAGCGAGCAAGACAGCCTGTGCTCTGGCTCCTGTCAGATCAACTGAGGCATTAGATTCTCATAGTAGCACAAACCCTACTGTGAATTGTGCACATGAGGGATCTAGGTTGCACGCTCCTTATGAGATTCTAATGCCTGATGATCTGAGGTAGGACAGTTTCATCCTAAAACCATCCCCCTGCCATCCGTGGCAAAATTGTCTTCCACAAAATGGGTCCCTGGTGCCAAAAAGTTGGAGACTGCTGGGCTAGATCATCTGGATGCAGTTCACCACCCACAATGCCTCAAAGTCGCTCCTTGTTTTCTCTTTCCCTGGGATCCTCTCACCACACGCCCAACATAGGTATCACTCTTTCATGCTTGAAGGGCCATGGTCCCCTTTTTATGTTTTTTGAACAAGGGGACCCAAATTTTCACTGCGTGCATACTGGGCTCTGCAAATTACATAAGTGGTTTTGCCTAGAAGATTTAGAAGGTCACCAGTCTAGATAGAGAATTCTAGAAAATAATTCCTGAGGAAGGTCCCCTTTGATGGAGTAATCTTTTAAAAATTTATTCTGTTTGCAGATTGTCTGTTACCTCAGTTAATAAAAACGTTGACTGTTAAATTAAATGTTGACACAAATGATCTTGCCATGTGGAACCATAACCTCCTTTTCCTCTGTAAGAATTCCGGCAAACTAACAAATTGGAATCTG
The DNA here is from genome assembly GCF_028858775.2 of Pan troglodytes. Lineage (NCBI taxonomy): Eukaryota > Metazoa > Chordata > Mammalia > Primates > Hominidae > Pan > Pan troglodytes. The sequence goes on from NC_072404.2 coordinate 37,753,184, forward strand.
AAAGCCCCAGGTTGGAAATCTAGGAAGATGACAGAAAACATCGTCCTTCAGAGTAGCAATTCCTGAAACCTCCTACCCTAGGTCCATGCCTTAGCTACTCTGAAGGAAACATGACCTTTCCTCAAAGTAAAAGAGAGCAAAATGTAAGGAAATAATTATAAAAATTGACGCCTAAAGAACAAAACCTGGGAATCTGCTATCCAGACACCATCAAGCCATGAGTGAGTGCATACCATGAAAGGTTTATCAGCGCAAGGACAAGGGCCAAGAGTAGACTAGTAAGCAGTACCATAGCAGTCATGAAATAAGAGCAGATCATCATAGGGAAGGCATGGAGTTTTCTTACAATTCTTCTTTGCTCAGAGCTCCATAAAAGCACTAAAGGGGTCTACATTTTTTTAAATAGTAGGGCTATTTATATAATCTGTTAAATTATATTTATGATCGGCCCCCAAAAAGTGGCTTTCCAGGAACCTTGAGAAATCTTTTTATCTCCAAGAAAAAAGAGAATTGAACTTTAATACGTTTTTTATTATTTATTTATTTTGTTATTATACTTTAAGTTCCAGGGAACGTGTGCACAACATGCAGGTTTGATACATAGTTATACATGTGCCATGTTGGTTTCCTGCACCCATCAACTCGTCATTTACATTAGGTATTTCTCCTAATGCTATCCCTCCCCCAACCCCCACCCCCCGACAGGCCCCAGTGTGTGATGTTCCCCGCCCTGTGTCTAAGTGTTTTCATTGTTCAGTTCCCACCTATGAGTGAGAACATGTGGTGGTTGGTTTTCTGTCCTTGTGATAGTTTGCCAAGAATGATGGTTTCCAGCTTCATCTATGTCCCTGCAAAGGACATGAACTCATCTTTTTTATGGCTGCATAGTATTCCATGGTGTATGTGTGTCACATTTTCTTAATCCAGTCTATCATTGATGGACATTTGGGTTGGTTCCAAGTCTTTGCTATTGTGAATAGTGCCACAATAATGTTTTTTAAAAGTGAAATCAGATTCCTGCTCTGCCCCTTCCCCTAGCACCTTGCTCCTCATTTGCATAACAGGTAGAATGACATTGGCCAACTCCCCTCACAGTTAGGGTGAAGTGGATTGACTAGTATACCACCAAAATTCACATCTACCTGGAAAACTTAAGAGTGATTGTATTATTTTCTCAGGACTGCCATAACAAATTAACACAAATTTAGTGGTTTACAACAACAGAAATTTATTCTTGCACAGTTCTGGGAACTAGACGTCCAAAATCAAGGTGTTTATGGGACACCTTCTCTGAAGGCTGTTGAGAAGAATCCTTCCTTGCCTCCTCCTAGCTTCTGGTGGTTTCTGACAATTCTTCATGTTCCATGCCTTGTAGCTGTCTGACTCCAATTTCTTCCTCCTACTTCACATGGCTTTCTTCTCCCTATGGCCTCTTCCGATCTTGTAAAGACACTAGTCATTGGATTTGGGACCCACTCTAATCCAGGATGACCTCATGTTGACTAGTTATATCTGCAAAGACTGTATTCCCAAATAAAGTCACATCCTGAGGTTCTGGGTTGATATGAATTTTGGTGGAGACATTTTTTTAACCCAGTACAGTGACCTTATTTGGAAGCTGGATTTTTGCATATATAATTAATTAAGGATCCAGATGAGCTCATATTGGATTAGGATGCCCTAAATCCAATAACTGATATCCTAATAAGAAGTGGGGAGGGCACAGAGAGAAGGCCATGTGAAGCAGGAGGAAGAGACCTGAGTGATGAGACCAGAAGCCAAGGAATATGAAGATTGCCAGGAGCCACCAGATGCTGGGAAGAGGCAAGGAAGGTTCTTCCCCAGAGTCGATGGAAGGAGCATGGTCCCACCAACCCCCTTGATTTTGGACTTCTGGCCTCCAGAACTGTGAGGGAAAAAATTTGTTTTAAGCCACCTGGTTTGTGACAATTTGCTGCAACAACATTAGGAAACTAACCAGGAGAGGGGAATAGAGTGTAGAGGTTTTTAGCTGAAAATAGTCTATAACACTTATAGAGTTTTCAATGAACATGAACACACGAACACGAACGAACACACACACACACACACACACACACACACACACACACACACACACACACACAACTAGGAAGAAAAGCTTCTGTTTTAAGACAAACTCCAAACATATGGTCAATGTCAATGCTGATTAAATTAAATGAGCATGAGTCAGAACTACTTGAATTCTATTGAATCTATGCCTTTAGTCAGCTGTGTGGAAGAAAACATGTTTGCATGGACTAGGATTAACCTACTAGATATTTCCTTTATTTATTCATTGCTGTATTTGTTTATTTAGTGGAGTGGTGTTTTTAAAAAAGAAGGCTCTTTACATTGTTTATTCAGGAAATCTTTGCTAAAGAAACAACCAGCTCTCGACAAACAAACGATTCTTGAGGAAATTAAGAAATGTAAACAGAGAGATGCAAATGTGATGTGCAATTTAAAGCATTTACTCCCAGCAGTGCTTAGGAATCAGGACAGGATGAGGGCCCACCCAGCTGAGCTCATCATCCTGCCTCAGCCTCCATTTTCCAGAAAGTCTGGTCACCTCAGGAGCAGTGGAGACCCAGAACTTCTAAAATGGCTTATAAAGGAAACCACCCACAAGCCTAAAGAGAAAAGAATGAACTTAGAAAGTAAGAAAAAGTCTCCAGCTGCAATCTCCTCACAGAGCTTTGTTCTCTGAGTCCTAGCTCTGAAAAGCACCCAGGTGAAATGAAGGGCCAGGGTCTTGGGTAATAAAATATCCCCTTCCCTAATAAAACCAACTTATTTAGCATCACTATGTGTTTTTTATTTTTATTAGAGAACAATGTTATATCCTTAGAAGCACACAAAGTAGGACTTAAAAGAAGTTATTTCTGGTACTGTCAGTAATAAAATCCCTCTGAATGATATCCAATACAGAGCTGTCTTTTGCTGAATTCTCTGGTGCGGAAAACTATAATGAACTTTCAGTATAAGGCTGGAATTGGTAGAAAGTGCTGTGTGTCTGTGTTGGTTATTCTCAGCTACCCTGGATCTGTTCTCCACCCTTCTCTGTGCCTGGGGGTGACTGTGGATGGGGCATCGCTGGCTCTCTGGCCCTCTGGCTTCCTGTTGAGTTTCTGTTGGAGGCATCAGCAGATCAGAAAGTAGAAAGGGAAGGAAGTTAGGGTAGATGAGGCACTTGTGGACCATAGGAAGCTCACACTGGGGCTGACAGTGACAGGTGGGATGGCTTGTCTCATAAGCAATATCTTGTCTCCAGCCCTGCCCGTCCCACTGTGGCTTCACCCTCTGCCCTGCTGGGTCAGGCTCCCCAGTGGTGGCAACAACCCCCTGCTGTTGCCAGTCTCTGGGGGCCTTACAAGGCTTTGGATTCTGTCCACTCTGCCCAGACGCCTACAGTAAAGAGCACCTTCATCAATAGCCCTAAGTTAAACCCTTGGGCCTGCCTTGGTTTCCAGCCAGAGCCATGACCAAAGGTAATAATGCCAACATGTATAAGTCACTTTTAAAGGTTTCTATGTTATTTACAAATCCTAACCACTCAAAAGATGACTTTACCTTACCTGCCTCCTCTATTCCACCTTTACCTGTTGAAATTCTGCCTTATCCTTCAAGAATCATCTTTAACATATTTTTAACTGCATATAGTTTCTCAAACATTTGGGCCTCTATAATTTTTTTTAATTTGATTATTTTGGACCTTACTGCCTGGTGTAGTGGCATGTGCCTGTAGTCCAGCTACTTGGGAGACTGAAGCAAGAGAATCAGGCTTGAGCCCAGGAGTTCCAGTTCAGCCTGGGGACAACAGAGTGAGACCCTGTCTCTTATAAAAACAAATAAATACAGGCTTGGCACAGTGGCTTACGCCTGTAATCCCAGCACTTGGGGAGGGTGAGACGGGCAGATCACGAGGTCAGGAGATTGAGACCATCCTGGCGCACATGGTGAAACCCTGTCTCTACTAAAAATACAAAAATTAGCTGGGCGTAGTGGCACATGCCTGTAATCCCAGCTACTCGGGAGGCTGAGGCAGGAGAATCACTTGAACCCAGGAAGCAGAGGTTGTGGTGAGCTAAGATTAAACCATTGCACTCCAGCCTGGGCAACAAGAGTGAAACTTCTTCTCAAAAAAAAAAAAAAAGAGAGAGAGAGAGAAAGAGAGAAAGGAAAGAAAGAGAAAAAAGAGAGAAGAAAGAAAGAGAGAGAAAGAAAGAAAGAAAAAGAGAGAGAAAGAAACAAAGAAAGAAAGAAAGAAAAAGAAAGAGAAAGAGAAAGAAAGGAAAAGAAAAGAAAGAAGACAAACACAAATAAATAATACAAAATAATAATGATATTTTGGACTTTATTTCCCTCACTTTGCTTTATTTTCATTTGTGTTAAGGTCATATCCTCCTTCTCTGGCTAAAGTCTCCTTAAGATCAATGACAGAATGGCTCTAATTTCTGTATCTCCTCCCAGCCCAGTAAGTAGTTCAGTCCCAGTACACATACTCAGTAAATGTCTGCTGTTACTGCCAGCTACTTGTTTTCAATGATTTTTCCACCATCAAACCCAGAACATTTCCATAAATATGCATATCAGGTTTTATACATTACATACATACATGATATATTATATATCTACATACACACCCTAACCTGAAACTTTTATCTAATTTTTCTTCTTCCATTTGGCGTATATATATGCACAACAATGAGGTTTTTGCCTTCAGTCAAGTGGTTTCTCAAACACTTTCTACATTCTTACACTTGCGTGTCTCTGCTAACCCAGAAAGAATTCAGTGTCTTCCTTGTTCCCTTTTCCCTTTTATGAGACCCCATAACGTCACTCATTAGAGCTATAGTTAGCCCCTGATTGGTTAACTGTCTTTTGCTCTCCCTGGCTACGATAACTGCGGTGACCAGCTGTGTCTATGTCTTAGCTTTCTCCTGGGCAGGCACTTTATCTTGCCTGTGTTGTCACTTACTACTTACACAATCATAAGCAAGTTACCTATCTTATCCAAAACTCACATTTCATCCCTCAACTAGAAAAACAAGGCAATAACTTAGCCATTCACCAATTCAATTATTCATTAACTACTTATTGAGGACTAGGCACTGTGCCGGGCACAGGGAAGGGAGTGAATCCAAAGCAGTCCCTCCCTCCTGAAAGGAACTTGCAGTCCAGTGGGGGATGTGGATGAACAGAAAAGCAGCTACAGTCACATGGGCTATGGGAGACATGGGCATTAGTGCAGGGCCCCTGGGGAGCAAACAGGAAGGCCCCTAAACTGGTGGGTTGATGGGTGATATGGTTGGCTCTGTATCCCCATCCAAATCTCACTTTGAATTGTAATAATTCTGATGTGTCATGGGAGGGACCTGGTGGGAGGTAATTGAATTATGGGGACGGGTCTTTCCCATGCTGTTCTTGTGGTAGTGAATAAGTCTTATGAGATCTGATGGTTTTATAAATGGGAGTTCCCCCACATAAGCTTTCTTTCCTGCTGCCATGTAAGACATGACTTCGCTCTTCATTCGCCTTCCGCCATGATTGTTAGGCCTCCCCAGCCATGTGGAACTGTGAGTCCATTAAACCTCTTTTTCTTTATAAATTACCCAGTTTTGGGTATGTCTTTATGAGCAGCATGAGACTAGACTAATACAATAGGAATGGGCTAGGTTAGACTTCCCAGAAGAAGGATGGCTAACCCACACTCTCAATTCTAAGCTGGGGTTCGATTTAAAAAAACAAAAAAACATAAAAACCTCAATATTTGTTTGATTTTGAGAATCATTAAAATAATGTCAGTCACAGTTGCAACAGCAGAGAGATACTTTTCACAACCAAAATTAATACAAATTTGCTTGAATTCTGCTCTATGTAAAGAGAAATTATCTGCTTTGGTAAGGGTTACTATGAAACTTAATTCAGCTTCAAGATTAAATTATCCTCTGCTGGAGATTCACATAGAGCAGCAAGATACAGGAAAAAAAATGAATTTAAATTATAATTGTACTTAAAAATTCAATATATCATTGTGATCTTACAATATTTATTTCATGCTTAAACTACCACATTTTTTCCTCACACAGAGGAACTTTTACCAACAATTCCAAGCTGGATAGCAAATGTGGATAGCAAATGAGGTTTCTAGCTCCTCAGTCCTCTTACTTGACTAATAAAGACAGTTAGGAACACTAATGGAAACATTTTTATTTTTAATAAATTTAACTATTTTAATGCTATAAATATCCAACTTACAAATTTTCAAAGGTTATTACATATATGTCATATGCATTTGAATGTGTTACATACTCAATTTGTAAGCCACTTAATTGGAATGTGACATATATCTTCCTATAGAAATGAGAGTTAATAGTGCCTACATTCTCAGGCTAGCCCTCAAAAGCCTATTAAACATCTCTTTGAGGAAACATTGGGCAATGGTCAAATTCAGAGCTCTGGTTCTGATGATGTAAAATGAGGTTAGGCCCTCTGAGGCAAAGATTGGAAATGAGGTGGTAGGGACAGAGTCAAGCAGTGTCTCTGAGGCTCTCGTGCTATACAAAGGAAAGAGCTAGGGCTTTGAACTCAAACAGACTAGGGTCATGTCAGATTTACCAGTTACTAGCTCTGCAGTCATCAAGAAATTATGTTCTCTTTGCCTTCACATAGTTACCTGTAGAAGGGGAATGGCTTGGGAGCACTGTGAGGATGAAGGAAAACAGCATATGCAATGCACCTCTGTAAAGCCTGGGACCGAGCAGGTGCTCAGTAAATAATGGCTCCCTTCCATTCCTGCATTGGTTTTCTGCACCTGTTACCTATCTTGGCCTACGGAAAAAATGACCTCTGTTGTAGGGTTGAAGAATTAAATAAAGTATGTGTGTGTCTGTGTATATGCGTATGTGTGTGGTATGTATAAAGCCAGTAAGTAGTAAATACATGGCCTAGTGAATAGGAAGAACTCAATAAACAGTGGTTTGTTTTATTTTTCTACTAGTAGCATACTTAACAACCTGCTTCCTTTTCCCTGGACACAGCCTGCAAAAATTCTGGCACACCAATTCTGCAGCGTGAATCATTGTGTTTATCCTAACAGACGCAAAGCTATTGTTTTTAGCTGGTAATATGTTAGCAGGTTCCTATTGGTTCCAGACCTGTCTGGGTTAATCTGGAAAAGGGAGAGGGAGGCTTCTGTTTCCGTGAGCTGATCAGCATGGCCCGAAAAAGGACTTGGTTGCAGGGATGAGCATAAAGAGAATGACTTGTTCCCCAGTGGGATCCCACGCACGAGGCCCAAGCCCAGTAGGGAGAAGAGCAGTACTGAGGCTGTGGTTTCACAAGGATATCCTGGGTATGAGCAAGCATAGGAGTGAAACACTTCCTGTGTGTGCACAAAACACACATGGCTCCAGCTCAGTGACACCCAAGGGACCACATCAGGAGTCCATATCTAGCCAAGGAATCAATGTTCCTAAAGAGGATACCAGTCATGGTGGCAACAATGAAGGAGGCACCAGTACCTGGTGTTTCCAAGTGCCTTGGACATCAGGGAAAGGTGGGTTCAAAGAGGAAAACTATGATTTGTGATCACATATGAGACACTCCTGGGGCTTCCCAAACAAATGAGGAAAGGCTTTGTTGGAGGGCAGGGATGTGATGCTGAGACTTCAGTGGGATGCAAGCCAGGGAAATGTGAATTCCCTTGATGTGATTCATGTTGCATCCATAGCCTGGTGAGGTCTGAAGGAGGGTACATATAGGAGGGTACCTCCAACGAATAAGTACAGCAACCCTAAGTCAAGCAAATGCAGTCATTGGGCAGAGCTCAGTTTCAATGGCTTGATAGCAGAACAGAATAAATGGTTACATTATAGCTGCATAATAATATAGTTTCCAAATATTATGCTATCAATATTAATAAGCATGACTCTTTTTTAAACAAACACATGCTGAACCCTTATTGTTCATTGCCACACAGAGATGACATAATGATAGCTTACTAGCACTTGTCAGGATCTTGGGTGGAAGACACTGTATAAGTATCAATATAGTTAGTTGAAGTGTTATTGTTTTCCATTCTGCATTGGCATTTTATATGGAACATAATGAAGTTTTTATCTCTAATCCTCATATCAAACGATCGGCACCTACTTGGGGTATTGTCTAGAATAATTATATTCTGATTAGTTTACAGTAGTTGCCCTAAAAACATTTCTTATGGATGCTTTTCATAGTCAATAATTACTTTTGTGATGTCTTTCTTCCAATACATCCCAACATGTACTGTTAAGATTTAAGTGGTTTCACACTAAGATAATATAAAACAATGTTGTGAATATATCTCAGCTTTCTCTCAGAGAATAGCTGTGACTTTCCTCCCTGTTTGATCATAACGCTACCATTCCTGATCATTCAGTATGAATGTTTAGCTCAATAGATAATTGCTGTTTTCTGGCTAACATTTGAGTAGGTTGGCTTAAAGATGTTTGGAACAAAGCATTCTGGGATAAGCAAAGAATCAAAGTCCAAGCTTGACTGGAATAAGGAGGGCAGACAGGGAGCCTAGAAGGGTATGGCTGCAGTTACAGGGAATTGTAAGTTAGAAGGGAACAAGAAAGAGAGGCACAGAGATGGAGGGCATATCACAAGTCTCCTAAGTGATCAATTAGAAAGCAAGCGGATGGATGAACAGCCTCTATAAGTCTAATTTTTTCTTATTGCAAAATATAATAGGTTATAGATATAAAAGGCTTGGGTGTGGAAAATTAAGGAAAGAAATTTTGAACTGGGGAGTCTCATAAAATCTTGCAGAAGCATAGAAAACATTAGTAAAAAACAAATAGCTTGAATTCCAACATAAACAAAAGATGAAATACAGTAAAAAATGAATGAAAGAAAATCAGAAGGCCTAAGCTCTGCTAAAACTTATCCTCGCTTTGTGATATTGACACGTCTTTTAATCTTTCTCAGTTTCTTCCTCATCAGTAAAAAGAAAATGATGAACTAAAGTGATCCCTTAACAACAACAAAAGTTTTTATAACTGGCGATATGCAATAGCCCTGGGTTTTCCCTTTTTTGGCAGTAGGTGCTTTAAAAAGCAAACAACCCGTATGTCTTCCCAATTTCCCTGTGTAGAAGATAGAATAAATAACCTCCAATGAAGGGCAACTAGAAAGTGGAAATTCCATGTTGCTACTGAATCACTGTTGGAGTCTAATATATAAGTCCCGTTTTCCTGTATTTCCTGAGAGTCACCAAAGCAGTAGCAAGTGCACCAAGCCCAAGGAGAGCTGCATACAGAGGCAAAGCAACAATCACAATGGGTGGTAGAAAGGGTCACCAACTCCCTGATATGCTATATCTAATTTTATTTTATGGTCTTGAGTAAGCCCCCAAATTTCCTTATGTCTTAGTTTTCTCACCTGGATGTGTAATTCATATTCTCAAAACTACCTTTTTGTAAAAAGATACCAAAACTTTTTTAAATACTAAAAATTGAGGCATTTCAAAATAAAAAGTACCGATTTTAAGAGGTCATGTGCTTCATGGGAATAGCATTGAACTTGGAATAAGAAATAAAACTGGGTTTAAAAGTAGGTTTGCTATCTATGAGCCGGATGACCCTATGACCTCTCAGTTTTCTTATTTGATAAGTGCAAGATTTTAAATATGCCCTGCCCACCCCAAGATTGCCAAATTTAAGTGAGATTATAGAAGGCATGGCTTTCCTTGAACTATATATAGCAGGCTATGCAAAGTGAGTTCTTCATAGCCTCACCATAATCATAATTGCAAGGAACCTAATTACTTTCCACTCTCCCTCAGTCATTAAGTTTCACAGGCCCAAAAACTGTGAATCAGGAACCTTCACAAGTTCCCCGGAAGGTGAAAAAAATATCTGCAAAAGAAGTGAATCCAGCCCAAGTTTCATAACCTTAGGCAAATCCAGGAAGAGTGACGGCACAATTACAAAGAGTAACTGCATAGAATATCTGTTCAGTTACCACTCTTACCTGGCTTGTAAAACAACAGCAGAAGGTGTTAACAAATGCTTGTTTACCAATAAGTCCATACTGCAGCAAAATTCCTGGCCCTACTGAAAATGTAGTAAAAGCCTGTCTACAACAACTTGGGTCCTTAACCACGGAACAAAAAAAACCCACGTGGTCAGGACTGACCATGATAATACTAATTAGAAATGTTTTCAGTCTTGTATACCAAACAGGCCTGTCCTGGAGACAAGCATCTTTGCTAGTTTCATAAAAATATTTGTTTCCAGATGCTATTTTGGACATTTCTTCTCTTCCATATTTTTATTCAGAAAGGCAGTTTTTTGTTTCCCCTGAGTACTTCCTGTATTCCCTTTAACTATAGGTGTAGCTACTGCCCAAAGGGTTCCTAAAATTACAGTGAGAAGAGAAGAGGAAGGGAGAGAGCCACTGCAGCCCCTCTTGGTCAGAGGTCTATTTTGTGAACTGCTTGATGGACAAGAGAGTCCATTATGCAATTTTTGTTTTGAAGACCCAAAACACAAACTTGCACGCCTACCTGCAATGATTCATCCTCCACCAAACCCGCTATGCCCAGAAGCCCTGTTTTACAGCAGAGAATATTTCTCCAACATTTTTCCAACTCTACATTTAAATCCATTTAACACTAAACCATTTTTAAAATTATGTTTAAAATTACAACATAATTATCATATTATGTTCCTATTTTTGCATCAAGTTTTTTATTGTTGTGCTTTGTTTGTTTTAGTCTCATTCCCTCTAGATTTTGGCTTTGGCAAAATTTATTGAATTGCCAGTTCCTCGTGGGCAAGAATAGATTTTCTACTCAACTTTGAAATTCCCCAAAGAACCTAGAAGAGTTTTACAGCTACACAGAGTGAATGCTGCTGAGAGCTTACGGGCCAACTGGTCTCCTAGCAAAGGGCACCAAATCTTAGGTCCAAAACAAACAAAAAGCATCAATTCTGAACTTTTATCACCATTCAGGCCAAAAAAATGCCTTTGTATTTGTTGATGGTTTCTGGCTGGCCCACATTCCCTCCATCTACTTGAAGTTCAGGCTGCCTATTTAGAGAGTAGAACGACCCTTGGCAATGGGTGCAGGAGCCAAAAAGCATAGGTTTCTTGGGCAGCCTGCATTACCCCGAGAGGGACATCTGTTTAGCAGGAAGCTTCCACTCTGTGCCAGCCTTCAGAACCATCTGTCTCTTTACGCTTCCGGACACACACACACACACACACACTTCCATGCATTCACTGGGTGTAAAAACCAAGTTGAGAGAGAGAGAAGCTGGCAACATAGGTCTCCCTTGCAACAGAGCTTGGAGGGGCACACGAGGAAGAAACATCGTGATTACTCTATGGACTTTGCATCCCTGGATGGAGCAAAGTTTACCCACCCCGCCCATACCCCTCCAGCCCAGCCCCAAGCTAGAACAGTAACTTACAGGCCTGAAAGACTTAATAAAGATCACCCACGATGATCTTCAAAACTAAATTTCAAGGCAACAGCTCTGATATAAAGTCTTCGCACACTCAGAAAAATGCCTCTCTTAAAACTGCTTTCATAAGAGGAAACTAGAGAGGCAAAAGGGAAAGTGTCTTTTGGATGGGTGACCTTTTAATTACAAGGATTGGTTGGTCTGATGAGGCGATTATAGAATAAAGTCAGTGAGACTAAGGTCACACAAGACAGACACATGTAAGCCATGGGCTGGGAGCCTCAAGGGGCTTGTCCTACTAATGTCTGTGTGTGTGCACATGTAAGTGTCTGTACACACCTGTGAATGGAAGGACAGGACATAGAAACTATTGCTTAAATGGATCCAACATCTCTCTGCTGCTGCACATTGTAAAACTGACATCCAACAGGAAAAATCTGTTTAACTGTTTGAAAAATGTTATAGTGATTTTATAATTTATACCTTATTTTAAGAAATATTTGAAAACTCAAGAAGTAGTTTAAAAAAGAGAAAAGACAGCAATAAGAAATTCTAAAAAGAAAGAGGGAGATGATAGTACCAGATATCAGAGATGAGAATTACTGCAATTGAGCACTCAATCTGGCTCTGCAGTCAAGCAAAAAGAGAATAATGAGAAGTGACATAGTCCTCACCATCAAAGAAAAAGGAACATTATCAGTGCACAGAAAGATAGGTCTCTCTGAACTGAATTTTAGGAAAAATTTATTGCATAGAAATATACAGATAGACTAATAGGTGGGCAAATATTGACAAAACATTAAATAACAACAAACAGTGCTTCATGAAGCAAGTTAGTACAGAAGTTTTGGATATGGGCTTTTTAGTAGACAGGACTGGGTTCAGATTAGGAACTACAACATTAGACAAATTACTTAAGCACCTCAAGCTTTTAATTTCATACCTCAAAAATGGAGGTGATGGTACACACCTCTCAAGGTTATCATGAGGATTAAATGAGATGGCACAGGTAAAGGATCTTACACAGTATCTGGCTAGTAGATGCTTAAGAAATGTTGGTTCCACTCCCATCCCTCACCCCCACTCACAATGGTTGGATTCAGGTCTTTTTGTGGACAGAACAAAAATCAGAGCCCTAATGCCCTTGAAGTATTTCCACAGAAAGCGTAGATACTACAATGGTCTGAATAAATTGCCAGTTAGAGGCAACAATAGAGCTTGAAGAACCTGGGGGGATGGTAGCTGGCCTGTCTCTTATACTGACAATGGTGTCAACACAATGAGGGAGTTGCTGAAGGGGTGTCAAGACTCAGCTATCTGGTAAGTACCTAAAAGGTAGATGCTGTCTGTTGCTCATCAAAGATAACTTGATATTTGAGACACCCATTGTCGAGCAGTGGGATTACCATTATTTGAGTGTTCCACCCAGATAGTGGACCATCCCACCTACACAGAGAGGGTTGGCTGAAGGCATGATTGTAGATAAAGCCATTTCTTTGTCTCAAAGAAAACGTACATGTGACCCTCTCAAATGCTTAGACAACGATGAATTGGGATTCCAAAACTCTGCATCATAGAGCACTGGAGCATAATTTGAACTTGGAATATATGAGAATAAATGTCCCTTACTTTAAAAACCACCAAAAGGTAAAATGCCTCTATGTGGCTGTTAGAAACATCTTATTTTTATTTTAATTTATTTTATTTTATTTTTATTTATTTATTTATTTATTTATTTTGAGACAGAGTCTCACTCTGTTGCCCAGGCTGGAATGCAGTGGCGCGATCTCGGCTCACTGCAATCTCTGCCTCCTGTGTTCACGCCATTCTCCTGTCTCAGCCTCCCGAGTAGCTGGGACTACAGGTGCCCGCCACTACGCCCAGCTAATTTTTTGTATTTTTAGTAGAGACGGTGTTTCACCATGTTAGCCAGGATGGTCTCGATTTCTTGACCTCGTGATTCTCCCGCCTTGGCCTCCCAAAGTGCTGGGATTACAAGTGTGAGCCACCGCACCCAGCCAGAAACATCTTATTTTTAATAGCATTGCCACCAGATGGAAAAATGAATGCATGCATTATTGGATGCATTAGTAAATACATACCAATCTTTTACCATATGTATGACTCTATGGTAGGCCTCTGTGCATTTATTATGTCAATTAATTCCTGCAAAGGAAAGCAAAGGTAATATACTGAATGATCATTGTCAACCATACTTGTACACATCTAGGTACAACTATAAGTTTATATTAGTGATCCATAAAAGAACTGTTAAACTAAATAATCCTTCATAATCAGGTATATGGTCCATAACACAGTTAAAGGGACAGAAGCAGAAAATGACCATTAGAAGAAAAATTATGGTAATTTAGTCATCATATACATCATGATTTGAACATAAGTAACAATTTCATTAACACAAAAATTCTGATACTAAAAGTTCTTTAGCTAAATAAAGAATTAACCAAAATTTATTTCCACAGCCAAATCCCCGCCCCTGGGAAGTTTTATAATATCTGCACATTTTCTCAAATGATGAAAGCAAATCAACAGCATTAAGCCAAATCAACAGTTTAATTACAGCTACTCTCTATGCAAAATCCACTGCAACCAAGCAGGTCACAGCTGAGGTTGCTGTGTCACCTCCTAAAGACTGGGCTGCCAGAAAAACCTCAGATCATTTGCAAGTACTGAAACATGAAGGAAATTTGGGGCTCAGTAACAGAAGAACTGATATACTTGGAACATTTTCAGAAACTCTTTCCTATGCCGACCCTTCCTCATCTTCCTGAAGACACAACCATTCATTCACTCAGTACTTCTGGCTTGCTCACTGTGTACCGGGCACTGTGCTAGGCATGTGGGGAGGGGACAGTGGGGGGCAGAGTCATATCAGACACAGGCACAGCCCCTCTAGAACTCACAGACATTCTCAGACCTAAGCTTAAATTCAGGGCACAGTCCTATGGAAGTAAAGGGCTTAGAATCAAAATGCAGATACATTAATATGCAAATGTGCTCTTCATAAGAACATATCACAGGTTGCACATGCTCAAATTACACTTAGGAAAATGATCCAACATAACTGACACACACTATTACAACTCCACTCAAACACCTATCCCAGGGTCCCACAGCCAGGGTAAGGGCAGGGGAACTGTGCAAAACCATGCTCAGTAGAGCCCAACAGAGCCTCGAAAAAGCACCAGGAATCTGCAAGACCCAGCTCTCTGACCCTGAAGCCACTTCACACTCAGCTTCAAGATAAGCCTCATATGACATTGATAAATTATTAAATTTGTTGATTGCATGGCAGATCAGGAGCCATAGAGTAAAAGGCACTCTACATGGATATAAAAACACCTTTAGGCAAGAGACAGATGAACTCAAGGTGAGATATCAACATTAACACACCACATGTTTTTACACTTTACCATATACAATTTCAAAACATTTACAATGAGACATGCCTTAAAGTTTTGGTAATTAAGGAACCCTCACACACAGAGCAGTCATGAAAGAGATTAATCATTCAGCAATTATTTACTGAGTTCAACAGCTGAGCATGGCTGTTGCTGGGGGAGAAAAGGAGACCCCAGGAGTGGTGGGAAGAACAGGCACAAGTGCCCCTAATACAGATTTCCATGCAGAGGCAGGGAGTTAGGGGGAGAGTTGAGAGAATCAGATTACAAAAGCAGTTCTGCCACTACCTATGGCACAAATTTGGCAAGCTGCTCAGCCCCTCTGAGCTCCCATGTTCTCATCTGTGAAAAGGGAGATACCCACACCTACCTCACGGTCACTGTGAGGATTAAATGACAGCAGTTATGGTGACGTCCGGCAGTATAACTAGACTGTACTAATGTAAACTGGGCTTCACCGCTCAGGAAAGGGGGGAGCCTTTCTGTGCCTCAGATTTCCTCATCTGTAAAATGGTGATAACAGTCTCTTAAAAGGTGGGGTAAGGATTCAATGAGTAAATTCATGCAACGAGCTCAGAGTGGTTGGTGGCATCTGGCGCATAGTGAGAACTCAAGACAAGTAGGCTCCTATCACTGCTATATTCCTGATGCTATAAGAGGGAAACAAGATGGTTGGGGGAAGGTTTGGAAAGAAGAACAGGATTTCACCAGGAAAGGCTGGTGGGGTAGAAGGCATAGACGTGGAGCAAAGGGAGAAATCACAGAAGAGGCAGGAGAGTGGTATGGGAGACCTGAGCCCATGATGGCAGCCACACCCCTTATCATCTGTTTCTGCTTCACTCAGTTCCTGAGCTACTCACAAACAGCGCAGAACCCTCTCACCAGCTCAAACACAGCCAGAGGAGTGGAAATCGGAGCTTTCATCATGGGGCAGGTGCCCAAGATGAGCCCTGGACACACTCATGTCCCATGGGACTCTTCATATCCCCAGCCTTGCCCATTACCACCTCCAGCCTCCATTCTCTGCCAGGGATGTCCGGTACCCTGGAACCAGAGCCCTTTTCTGATGCCATTTAGTTCAAGCTCCAATACAACCCCCACACCATTTCATATGGAATATATTTACTTTTTTAAATATATTTTTGCTTTTACAGAATATTTTCACAGGACATAATTTTTTAAACTCATCCCTGAAAACGACTACTACTTGCTATCAAAAATAAAAAGGTCGAGATTGATCTCTCCACGTTTGTATGCATGTGCCTGTGTGTGTATACGTGTGTGTGTGTGTGTGTGTATGTATGGGGAGGGTGGAGACAGCAAAAACACCAAGTGAAAAAACAAGGCATAGAATTGTACATAATACAATCACACTCTGTAAAAGAATGGATATGCATATATGCCAGCATGTGAATAAGCATTCTTAAAGAATACAGAAGAAAATGTTTATGGTGATTTTTCTTTGGAGAATAGGACTGAGAAATCTACAGTGGAAAAAATACCAACTTTTCACTTACTGCACTTTTGTATGCCTTAAGTTTTTACTATGCATGTATACTATTTTAAAAGCTGCTTTTTAAGTGAGTTTTAAAAATAAACAAAAGATCCCATATCAGGAGTTGATTCTGATGCCTAAATAAAAGTATGTATTTCTGATACATAGCAAGCTACTGATAAGTGGCAGCTGCCTATGGCTCCTGTTATTATTTGTATTATTATCATGTATCAAGGTTATTTATGTGCGTGAGATCTTCCCTGTGAGGCTGTGAGCTCCATGAGCACAACTCCCATCAGGGCTGGCCCTGGAGTAACAGCGTACACACCAGCTCCCATAAAGGAGTTCATCACTGCAGACTTACTAAACCAACACCCACAGGAATGAATGACCTGACCAGTGACCCCATCATTGAGGGAGTAAATGCATCCTTATCTCCATTTTGCAGATGACGAAAAAGGTGTCATGTAAAAAAGTAAAAAAAAAATTAGGGGAGGAGCTCAATCAAAATCAAAATCCCAAGGCTCCAAGGCAGAACTTCCCATCAGCAAGCATTAAAACACAATAGGTCTGGCTGGGCACACCTGTAATCCCAGCACTTTGGGAGCCCAAGGCAGGTGGATTGCTTGAGGTCAGGAGTTTGAGACCAGCCTGGCCAACACAGCAAAACCCCACCTCTACTAAAATACAAAAATTAGCTGAGCATTGTGGCAGGTTCCTGTAATCCCAGCTACTCAGGAAGCTGAGGCAGGAGAATCACTTGAACCCAGGAGGTGGAGATTGCAGTGAGCTGAGATCATGCCACTACACTCCAGCCTGGGTGACAGAGCAAGACTCTCTCTCAAAACAACAAAAAACCGCAATAGATCTGACTTAGTGCTGAAGACTAAGAGAGAGCCCAGTGAAAACTGCAGTGGGAACTACTAAGATGTGAGCTTTCTAAAACAGGTCAACAACACTATTTCATTGTACATATATGTATGTAAGTTTCTCCCCTGACACTAATGAAGTCACCCTAGAGGCACACACACATGTTCATGGATTACAAACATGAAGCGAGTAAAAAAAAGAAACACATTCATAAATATCTATAGGGAGCACACGCAGGAGAGTCCTGCTAACCAGCCAAAGCAGGAGGCACCATGGAGCTGGCGGGCTGATGGCTGACAAGATATCACCTAGTTGAAGGTAGTCTCCTCCACATGACCTTGGGCAAGTTATTGGTCCTCTTTGAGCCTCAGTTTCCTCATCTGTGAAAATGGGGTGATCCAGGTACCTGTGATCCACAGAGTCCACTTCGGGGATTAAATGAGAGTATAGGTGAAAAAGTAATTAGAACAGCGCCTGACATAAAAAGCACTTAACAAATGTTGGTTGTGTGGTTTTTGTTTCCAGTATTATTAAACAAAAACCATAGCCAGAGAATAAACACAACACACACACACCACCCCCATCCCAATAAGAATTATGTGCCACCTCTTATGAAATTTTGCACAGATTTCTATCATACTATTTATAATATATATTAAAATCACTTGTGTACAGATCTGTCCCTCTTCCTTTGAACTGGGTATTTCCTGAAACCAAAACAGGTTCTTAGTACCTGGAAAGTGCTCATATGTGTTTGTTTAAAATGTCAACATGGAATGAAAAAGTTTAAATCATTTGGACTAACAGAGTGATAACCACAAGCAATATTCTGAAAATTGAAATTCAGTTTCTTTTTCTTGATATCCTTTTAGATAGCTCACCACAAAAGTAGTATCTATAAATAAAGCTAACTTATGCTCTGAGGTCTACTAATGTACTAAACCATCAGCACTATAGCTTCTCTTGATGGTCATTCAATTTCATTTCTGCAAAGTTTAAGCCTGCACATTTGAGTAAATGAATTCAATTCATCAAGGAGCCCAGCCTACGACAGAGCTACTCAGAGATCCAATCAACAGCTTCTCTCTGGAATAAGGAAATGTGGACTCCCTTTAATGAGTCCACTTGCTGGAATCAGTTCTTTTTCTCACAGATTAGGGCAATGGAGCACCCATAAAGGAATTGACAAGGGAAACTCTAGCTCATTTCCAGGAACTATGATAGAATTCTGTGAGTGAAGTAACTACTACTTCAATATCTCTGTGAGTAGATGGTGAGATTGTGAGCTCCAAGAGTGCATTAATCACAAACCTTATTCTGTTTCTGTATAGTGCAATCACATTTGTCCTCAGATGCAACTGTGTGGTTCAAGATAAAACACTGTATAGTACAATGCTTATTGTCTTTAAACATAAGTTCCATCCATCATGGAAGCCAGACTCATTCCTCGCCTAAAGCCAGTAATACGTCTTTTGGATAAAGTACAAACTTAGGGAGTTAATTACTTCATTACATTGCATGGCCCATCCATTATAACAACATAGCTATGACTGGATTCAGCTATGGTAGTCATTCAATCCAACCTCATTTACAAAACACAGTTTGTACCTACTGCCTCTACAGAGACTGTAGAAAAATGGTTTTAGAAGCCATTCATTCATGTTCTAGGAACTGTGTAATGAGTGCCTACCATATGTCACACACTGTTTCAGATGCTGTGGCTACTGAAGGAAAGAAGATAGAAAAACATTTTTACTCTTATGGGGTTTAATACTCATATGGAGTTAGTGAGAGTAGACAAAAAATAAATAAATAAACAACTAACTTCAGATAACAATGTTTTATTAAGAAGAGTGAGGAAGACCTTTCTAACAAGGTGAAATGTGAATGATGAGAAAGGGGCATCTGTGAAGACTTCCCGCTGTATGGAATGTAACGTGGCTGCTCTGTATGTGTTCATGTGGAGCTCTGTGGAAGCCATATTGATCAGTTTGCCACAAAGCCACAGCCAAGACAGGTAATGAGGACTCGAACTCAGTTCCTGGCACCCAAATCTCTGCATCCCAAGATCACTAGAAAGATCTTGTCAGACTTTTGGGTGCAGTTTAGGTACCTGGGGAAAACCTCTGTTGTTTTACTGCCTATGAACAAAAAATGGCCCCCAAAAAACCTGAAAAAAAAAATCAATATAACAAATTAGACTATTTGGACCTCTCACGATCTTATTAAAAATAATATCACTTCTCTAAATTTTACCTGAGGAGGAGTGAGCTACAAAGGCCTGGAAAAGGTAACCAAGGGGTCCATAGATGGAGTGGACTCTTACTGCATACAGGCCACCTGGTGTCCACTCCTCCTTTCCTCTGGCAGTAGAATACTCTCCAGGAACTGTTAAGGGATAAGCATGTGTCCCAAGCTCCGCTAGTCCAAGTGAGTCCTGGGGGTTGTGCAAGAGTTACTAGAGACTTTTTTTCCTGCTGGATTTGAACCTGGGGTCTTGTGAGGCCTAGCTGCGACAGATAAGCCTGGCAGAGAGCAAAGCCTCTTTAGAGCAGGGATGTAGGAAGATGGAGTAAGACACCTGGTCTCTATGCCTTCATCTGAGCTCCCAGATCAACCCAAACCTAAATCCAATATGCTCTCAGATTCTCCAATTCCTTTGTTAATAAATTGTGTTTTTATTTCTTATAATAATTTAAGATGGATTTTCTATCACATACCACAGAAATAGTTCAAGTACACATACTAGGTACATTTTCCTTAATACTAAATTATTGAGAACAGAATACACTTTTTAACATATTTGAAGAGCCACTTGTGAAGAAATCTAGATTGTTAGAGAAAACTGAGGTCTCTTCTGATTTCCATGAGGTAATTTATTTGATACATATTATGTGTTCATATTGGTGCTAGCTCCTACGGAGGATGAAATGGATAAAACATTGCCTCCTTGGACTCAAAGTGCATATCCTACAACCTAGCACCGTTACCAATGTTTTACTGATCCATAGCACTTTATTGGTTATAGAGCACCTTTAAAACATTGAAATTCAGGTCTGTAGAATTAGACTGAATTGATCAAAACCCCTGGCCATGAACTCTCATCATTACTCCATGAATGGCCCCTTTTTATCAAGTGCCCACTCACATCATCTCATTTCACATTCACAACTGGATAAAAATATTGAGATTTTGGCCAGGTGCAGTGGTTCATGCCAGTAATCCCAGCACTTTGGGAGGCCGAGGCAGACAGATCACAATGTCAGGAGATCGAGACCATCCTGGCTAACATGGTGAAATCCCGTCTCTCTAAAAATACAAAAAATTAGCTGGGCATTTTGGTGGGTGCCTGTAGTCCCAGCTACTCAGGAGGCTGAGGCAGGGGAATGGTGTGAACCCAGGAGGCGGAGCTTGCAGTGAGCCGAGATCACACCACTGCACTCCAGCCTGGGCAACAGAACAAGACTCCATTTCAAAAAAAAAACAAAGAATTGTGATCTGAGAAATCACACAAACCTCACCAGATCCAGAATTTTAACTGTGTAAAAGAAGGGGTGTATGAGTGTATATTAGTATAAAAGAAGGGGTTCCTCCAATCACACTAGAAGGAGCCACACCCAAATGGCTGGTGTGTTTGAAGAGTATAACTAGAATAGACACTTCAACACTAAGCATACATCCACAGTCCTGGGGGTTGTTTCTGGTTTACTGCTAATTTGGCATTTTTGGATGTGCGCATTTTAAACAGGTTTTGTACAGATTCAGAATCTGCATTTGCTACCTTTTTTTTCTGCACATACTGTTACTTACAGACATGCTTACATGTTCAAGCCAGACTTAAATCAAATTTTTCCAGTACTATAAAAGATATCTTAAAGTATTCATGAAAAATATTTTTTTCAAGAGTCACTTCTTTAAAATGTCATTATTGCCTTTCTTTAGGGGCCTTTTCTTTTTGCAGATCAATAATAAGTCTATTGTTCCTTTCTTGGTTCCATTGGTTCTGACTGAAAAGTCAAACAAGTAAGAAAAGACACAGGAGTTTTATTTGTTTAATCTGGAAATAAAATCACCTAAAATAAATACCATTGAAATTTTTTCAGGTAATTGATTTCTACTTCTTTGCCTGAAACAACTCTCCTCTTGTTTTTTTGGCATGTTAATTTGGTGGAGTAGTTTCACTTTATAGGAACAATGCTCTCCAAAAGAATTAATGTTCTCTGGCATTGGCTGATCAACTTGAAAAAAAATTGTCTTATTTATCTTATTTATCTTAAAAGAAAATCCTCCCCCACACTATACAATACAGGGGTAGAGGATATAAGATGTCTTTTTACAGGAACAAAATGTTTCTACAGTGGTGAATGTTCACAGGGGAAATAAGCCATGGTTTGGGTGTCAGATCCTTCAGACACCACCAGTAGAACTGGGTCAGAGGCCCTGTGTCCAAGGAGGGCTCCATTGCCAGGCCCATCACTTACAGCTGGTACTAGTAGTACAAGATGCAGTGATGCCATTTCCCTTAGAAGGATAAGAGCTCAATGTTGGAATGTTTTTCTTCTACTCATAGGCACAGCAGGAAACAAAACCATGATGAAATTCCATAAACAGGCAAACTGGGTATGGAAGAAACGTGGTTGATGCTGGCAAAGAGCTGCACTTATGGCCAACAAAGGTGAAAAACAGAGAGAAATTGTGGCCCATGAAGCCACCAAAGACAGTAAAAAAGAAGAGTGCCATGATGCAAAGTGCTCCATCTATGGAGTCACCCAAGGCAGGTCTAAATCTTGGCTCTGCCACCCTCCAGCTACAATGCTCTTAAGCAAGACAAAAGTACCAAAAGCCCAGCATCTGGCATATCAATACTTCAGTGGTAGAGGACTCCCTACCTCCCCCCTTACATTCACTTTCTGTGATGCTCTTTGGTGTAATCATAGTCCTATGTCTTCCAAGATTTATCTTAATTTTTATGACATTTAAGTACATGCACCATGACTAAATAAGTGAGTATGAAATTTGGAATTCCATAAGCAACCTATTTTTTATCAAATTAGTTTAACTAACTCTATTAGGACCCAAACAGATCTTAAAGACAAATTTATCTGGCTGTGTCAGAGTCCATTGCTTGCCATTTTCTGTTCAATACCACTGTCTGTACATAGGCCATGTGTCCTAAAA